>NC_000078.6:93495943-94095943 GCF_000001635.26 Mus musculus | reverse complement strand
TTCTCAATTTTTAGTTGCATTCAATTGTATACTCTAAGCTTTAGAATTTGATGCAGTCAGTCCAAAAAAGATTTTCTTTGTAAAGAAATGACAGTATTTCCCTCAGATAATTATAGAGAAAGTACTCCTTGAACTCTATACAGGGTTTGCTTACTCTTATTGAATAACATATTTTTAAATAGATTTTTAAACATAATTTTGTTAGACTCAGCCTGATTTTTGAATACTTTAGTAAATCTTTTAATTCTGTGGTGGGATGCTTACTTTTATTTTACCTTTTACTTTTTTGTTTGTTTGTTTGTTTTTGTTTTTCGAGACAGGGTTTCTCTATATAGCCCTGGCTGTCCTGAAACTCACTCTGTAAACCAGGCTGGCCTCAAACTCAGAAATCAGTCTGCTTCTGCATCCCAAGTGCTGGGATTAAAGGTGTGTGCCACCATTGCCTGGCTTTAAGTTTAATTTTAATTCAAGAATTTAAAAGTTGACAAGCCCCTTCCGCTCCACTCGAGCCCCGAGGTACCTTGCCAGCTGAGTCTCGCCCAACACCTGCAAGGGCCCACACAGGATTCCCCACGGGATCCTAAGACCTCTGACTGAAGCTCATTGGCAGAGCCTCGCTTTTTCTTCTGGATTGAACTGCTGTTGCTGATTCGTGACAACAAAGATTGGAGTCGCTGCAAAGAACTATTTGGAAACAGTTCCACATTCACCTTTGCCCTATTAACTTTTCCTGACCACTACCTCTGGTAACTTCTAGTATTTTGCCTGCTGTGACTTCCTACCCCCTTTTATTATCTGGATTCTTTGGCTCCAACATCTGTTGGCGGATGTGGGGCAGAGCCTTGAGATACGCAATTTCGGCAGACAGCTAGCCACCATCCAGACCAGAGGACAGGTGTCTTCCTGGCTCTGGAGGCGGCCTCAGCCTCAGGACCAGCGGTCTCCATCTTGGTTCCGGAACTCCGCGGAACTTAGGAATTTAGTCTGCACAGGTGAGAGTCTGCACCACAGAAGCTGACAGCTTCTGGGAACTGCCAAAGCAACACAGCTTCTGAGAAAGGTCCTGTTTTGGGCCTTTTTCTTCGGCCAGGAGGAGGTCCAAACACAAGATATCTGCGCACCTTCCCTGTAAGAGAGCTTGCCAGCAGAGAGTGCTCTGAGCACTGAAACTCAGAGGAGAGAATCTGTCTCTCAGGTCTGCTGATAGACTGTAACAGAATCACCAGAAGAACAATCTCTAAACAGAGTCAACTATAACTACTAACTCCAGAGATTACCAGATGGCGAAAGGTAAACGGAGGAATCTTACTAACAGGAACCAAGACCACTCACCATCACCAGAACCCAGCACACCCACTTCGCCCAGTCCAGGGCAACCCAACAGACACGAAAACCTAGACCTAGATTTAAAAGCATATCTCATAATGATGGTAGAGGACATCAAGAAGGACTTTAATAAATCACTTAAAGAAATACAGGAGAACACTGCTAAAGAGTTACAATTCCTTAAAGAAAAACAGGAAAACACAATCAAACAAGTAGAAGTCCTTACAGAAAAAGAGGAAAAAACATACAAACAGGTGATGGAAATGAACAAAACCATACTAGACCTAAAAAGGGAAGTAGACACAATAAAGAAAACTCAAAGTGAGGCAACACTGGAGATAGAAACCCTAGGAAAGAAATCTGGAACCATAGATGCGAGCATCAGCAACAGAATACAAGAGATGGAAGAGAGAATCTCAGGTGCAGAAGATTCCATAGAGAACATCGGCACAACAATCAAAGAAAATGGAAATGCAAAAAGATCCTAACACAAAACATCCAGGAAATCCAGGACACAATGAGAAGACCAAACCTACGGATAATAGGAGTGGATGAGAATGAAGATTTTCAACTCAAAGGACCAGCAAACATCTTCAACAAAATTATCGAAGAAAACTTCCCAAATCTAAAGAAAGAGATGCCTATGAACATACAAGAAGCCTACAGAACTCCAAATAGAATGGACCAGAAATGAAATTGCTCCCGACACATAATAATCAGAACAACAAATGCACTAAATAAAGATAGAATACTAAAAGCAGTAAGGGAAAAAGGTCAAGTAACATATAAAGGCAAGCCTATCAGAATTACACCAGATTTTTCACCAGAGACTATGAAAGCCAGAAGAGCCTGGACAGATGATATACAGACACTAAGAGAACACAAATTCCAGCCCAGGCTACTATAGCCAGCCAAACTCTCAATTACCATAGATGGAGAAACCAAAGTATTCCACGACAAAACCAAATTCACACATTATCTCTCCACGAATCCAGCCCTTCAAAGGATAATAACAGAAAAAAACCAATACAAGAACTGGAACAACGCCCTAGAAAAAACAAGAAGGTAATCCCTCAACAAACCTAAAAGAAGACAGCCACAAGAACAGAATGCCAACTTTAACAGCAAAAATAACAGGAAGCAACTATTACTTTTCCTTAATATCTCTTAACATCAATGGTCTCAACTCCCCAATAAAAAGACATACTAACAAACTGGCTACACAAACAAGACTCAACATTTTGCTGCTTACAGGAAACACATCTCAGAGAAAAAGATAGACACTACCTCAGAATAAAAGGCTGGAAAACAATTTTCCAAGCAAATGGTATGAAGAAACAAGCTGGAGTAGCCATCCTAATATCTGATAAGATTGACTTCCAACCCAAAGTCATCAAAAAAGACAAGGAGGGGCACTTCATTCTCATCAAAGGTAAAATCCTCCAGGAGGAACTCTCAATTCTGAATATCTATGCTCCAAACACAAGGGCAGCCACATTCATTAAAGAAACTTTAGTAAAGCTCAAAGCACACATTGCACCTCACTTAATAATAGGGGGAGACTTCAATACACCACTTTCACCAATGGACAGATCATGGAAACCGAAACTAAACAGGGACACACTGAAACTAACAGAAGTGATTAAACAAATGGATCTGACAGATATCTACAGAACATTTTATCCTAAAACAAAAGGATATACCTTCTTCACAGCACCTCATGGTACCTTTTCCAAAATTGACCACATAATAGGTCACAAAACAGGCCTCAACAGATTCAAAAATATTGAAATTGTCCCATGTATCCTATCAGATCACCATGCACTAAGGCTGATCTTCAATAACAAAATAAATAACAGAAAGCCAACATTCACGTGGAAACTGAACAACACTCTTCTCAATGATACCTTGGTCAAGGAAGGAATAAAGAAAGAAATTAAAGACTTTTTAGAGTTTAATGAAAATGAAGCCATAATGTACCCAAACCTATGGGACACAATGAAAGCATTTCTAAGAGGGAAACTCATAGCTCTGAGTGCCTCCAAGAAGAAACTGGAGAGAGCACATACTAGCAGCTTGACAACACATCTAAAAGCTCTAGAAAAAAAGGAAGCAAATTCACCCAAGAGGAGTAGACTGCAGGAAATAATCAAACTCAGGGGTGAAATCAACCAAGTGGAAACAAGAAGAACTATTCAAAGAATTAACCAAACGAGGAGTTGGTTCTTTGAGAAAATCAACAAGATAGATAAACCCTTAGCGAGACTCACTAGAGGGCACAGGGAAAGCATCCTAATTAACAAAATCAGAAATGAAAAGGGAGACATAACAACAGATCCTGAAGAAATCCAAAACACCATCAGATCCTTCTACAAAAGGCTATACTCAACAAAACTGGAAAACCTGGACGAAATGGACAAATTTCTGGACAGATACCAGGTACCAAAGTTGAATCAGGATCAAGTTGACCTTCTAAACAGTCCCATATCCCCTAAAGAAATAGAAGCAGTTATTAATAGTCTCCCAGCCAAAAAAAAAAAAAAAGCCCAGGACCAGATGGGTTTAGTGCAGAGTTCTATCAGACCTTCAAAGAAGATCTAATTCCAATTCTGCACAAACTTTTTCACAAGATAGAAGTAGAAGGTACTCTACCCAATTCATTTTATGAAGCCACAGTTACTCTGATACCTAAACCACAGAAAGATCGAAAAAAAGATAGAGAACTTCAGACCAATTTCTCTTATGAATATGGATGCAAAAATCGTCATGAAATTCTTGCTAACCGAATCCAAGAACACATTAAAGCAATCATCCATCCTGACCAAGTAGGTTTTATTCCAGGGATGCAGGGATGGTTTAATATACGAAAATCCATCAATGTAATCCATTATATAAACAAACTCAAAGACAAAAACCACATGATCATCTCGTTAGATGCAGAAAAAGCATTTGACAAGATCCAACACCCATTCATGATAAAAGTTCTGGAAAGATCAGGAATTCAAGGCCCATACCTAAACATGATAAAAGCAATCTACAGCAAACCAGTAGCCAACATCAAAGTAAATGGAGAGAAGCTGGAAGCAATCCCACTAAAATCAGGGACTAGACAAGGCTGCCCACTTTCTCCCTTCCTTTTCAACATAGTACTTGAAGTATTAGCCAGAGCAATTCGACAACAAAAGGAGATCAAGGGGATACAAATTGGAAAAGAGGAAGTCAAAATATCACTTTTTGCAGATGATATGATAGTATATATAAGTGACCCTAAAAATTCCACCAGAGAAATCCTAAACCTGATAAACAGCTTCGGTGAAGGAGCTGGATATAAAATTAACTCAAACAAGTCAATGGCCTTTCTCTACACAAAGAATAAACAGGCTGAGAAAGAAATTAGGGAAACAACACCCTTCTCAATAGTCACAAATAATATAAAATATCTCAGTGTGACTCTAACTAAGGAAGTGAAAGATCTGTATGATAAAAACTTCAAGTCTCTGAAGAAAGAAATTAAAGAAGATCTCAGAAGATGGAAAGATCTCCCATACTCATGGATTGGCAGGATCAACATTGTAAAAATGGCTATCTTGCCAAAAGCAATCTACAGATACAATGCAATCCCCATCAAAATTCCAACTCAATTCTTCATCGAATTAGAAGGAGCAATTTGCAAATTCATCTGGAATAACATAAAACCTAGGATAGCAAAAACTCTTCTCAAGGATAAAAGAACCTCTGGTGGAATCACCATGCCTGACCTAAAGTTTTACTACAGAGCAATTGTAATAAAAACTGCATGGTACTGGTTTAGAGACAGACAATTAGACCAATGGAATAGAATTGAAGACCCAGAAATGAACCCACACACCTATGGTCACTTGATCTTCGACAAGGGAGCTAAAACCATCCAGTGGAAGAAAGACAGCATTTTCAACAATTGGTGCTGGCACAACTGGTTGTTATCATGTAGAAGAATGCGAATCAATCCATACTTATCTCCTTGTACTAAGGTCAAATCTAAGTGGATCAAGGAACTTCACATAAAACCAGAGACACTGAAACTTATAGAGGAGAAAGTTGGGAAAAGCCTTGAAGATATGGGCACAGGGGAAAAATTCCTGAACAGAACAGCAATGGCTTGTGCTGTAAGATCGAGAATTGACAAATGGGACCTAATGAAACTCCAAAGTTTCTGCAAGGCAAAAGACACTGTCAATAAGACAAAAAGACCACCAACAGATTGGGAAAGGATCTTTACCTATCCTAAATCAGATAGGGGACTATTATCCAACATATATAAAGAACTCAAGAAGGTGGACTTCAGAAAATCAAATAACCCCATTAAAAAATGGGGCTCAGAACTGAACAAAGAATTCTCACCTGAGGAATACCGAATGGCAGAGAAGCACCTGAAAAAATGTTCAACATCCTTAATCATCAGGGAAATGCAAATCAAAACAACCCTGAGATTCCACCTCACACCAGTCAGAATGGCTAAGTTCAAAAATTCAGGTGCCAACAGATGCTGGTGAGGATGTGGAGAAAGAGGAACACTCCTCCATTGTTGGTGGGATTGCAGGCTTGTACAACCACTCTGGAAATCAGTCTGGCGGTTCCTCAGAAAATTGGACATAGTACTACCGGAGGGGAGGATCCAGCAATACCTCTCCTGGAGCATCCAGAAGATGCCCCAACTGGTAAGAAGGACACATGCTCCACTATCTTCATAGCAGCCTTATTTATAATAGCCAGAAGCTGGAAAGAACCCAGATGCCCCTCAACAGAGAAATGGATACAGAAAATGTGGTACATCTACACAATGGAGTACTACTCAGGTATTACAAAGAATGAATTTATGAAATTCCTAGCCAAATGGATGGACCTGGAGGGCATCATCCTGAGTGAGGCAACACATTCACAAAGGAACTCACACAATATGTACTCACTGATAAGTGGATATTAGCCCAAAACCTAGGATACCCAAGATATAAGATACAATTTCCTAAACACATGAAACTCAAGAAAAATGAAGACTGAAGTGTGGACACTATGCCCCTCCTTAGAAGTGGGAACAAAACACCCTTGGAAGGAGTTACAGAGACAAAGTTTGGAGGTGAGATGAAAGGATGGACCATGTAGAGACTGCCATACCCAGGGATCCACCCCATAATCAGCATCCAAACGCTGACACCAATGCATACACTAGCAAGATTTTATGGAAAGGACCCAGATGTAGCTGTCTCTTGTGAGACTATGCCGGGGCCTAGCAAACACAGAAGTGGATGCTCACAGTCAGCTATTGGATGGATCACAGGGCTCCCAATGGAGGAGCTAGAGAAAGTACCCAAGGAGCTAAAGGGATCTGCAACCCTATGGGTGGAACAACATTATGAACTAACCAGTACCCTGGAGCTCTTGACTCTAGCTGCATATGTATCAAAAGATAGCCTAGTCAGCCATCACTGGAAAGAGAGGCCCATTGGACACGCAAACTTTATATGCCCCAGTACAGGGGAACGCCAGGGCCAAAAAGGGGGAGTGGGTGTGTAGGGGAGTGGGGGTGGGTGGCTATGGGGGACTTTTGGTATAGCATTGGAAATGTAAATGAGCTAAATACCTAATAAAAAATGGAAAAGGAAAAAAAAGAATTTAAAAGTTAAAAAAAAAACAGGGAGAAATATCTCTGAAATATTACTTATAGAATCTACGTGGTACACCCATTTAATCAAAATTCCCTTGAATAAAAACACAAATCTACACTTTTGTTCAAAATTATTTAAAGCCTCACTTGGATACATACATTAGATGTTATTCCAATTTACAGCAATTGTATGCTCCTAACTAACATCTAATTTAATGTTAAAAGTAAAAGTAGCATTTATCTCATGGTCTAAGTTGTTATCCAGTGATGATAATGTTCTTTGAAATAGTTATTTATTGGCATTCTTTTTAAAATTTGGACTTCATTATCAGATTCAACATCATTTATCTAGAACCTTCGCCGTTATTTCTTACAGGACAATCCAAAGTCCGTACTACTGTGCCCTCTGCTCCCAGGAGTAGTGTGTTCTGTGTCTCTAATGGATAATAATGAACACTGGGGCAAAATAGTGCCAGAGGGTAATCCAGGTTTACTTATGCAGTAAATGGAAAATAAAAATGGAAAGTAACTCTCTCCTTCATACTGGAGATTGTATTCATCAGAGGAGCAATGGCAAAAGCCTGGTTCTAACATTTGCATTTACCAGTAATATACCTAGTTGTAGTTTATTAGTTACTTACCCTTGAGTTATGGGGTGATACACTTCCTGGGATGAGTAGAGTCCCTTTTTAGAAACTATCATCACCTGATATTTGTTCATTATAATTACTTATATTAGACATTAGAATATTATAAATGTGTAACCAACAGCAAACTTGAGACGTTTGTAGTGAGAAGGGGTAATGATGCCTTGTTTGGACTCCTCAGTAGCTGATTTCCTGAGCCCTGGCTGGAGCCTGTTGAGACTGACATCAGCCTGGTTGCTTCTCCCAAGAGTGCTGTCCTTCCTCCTCTATGGTCAGCTTGGCTATCTCACCCAAGCTTAAAGCCTCTTGTTTAATTTCCACTGCATATTTGACTTGACGTTTTATTTCTAATATTTCTTTTAAACCTAACATCTGATTTAACCATTAATAGGAAACGTAACTTGATGGCCACTTTGAAGCCAAAATAATGTCCTTTCAGTTAAATCCTGGCAATGTTTTGTATACTTAGAGGATTAGTTCCTATGTCCATCATAAACTTAACCAGGGATTGTCTTACCACAATATTGAAAGCAGTGCTCTGTGTTGGTGGGTTTGTCTTTTACAGAATTTGACTAAAGATTTAACTAAAAAAATAAATAAATAAATAAATAAATAAATAACGTCCCAGATAGCTCAGTAGTGATAATGCAGAATTCATTATAGTCTGGATGCAAATTGTTATCAATGTTGTCACAATAATGGAGCAGAAAAAGAGTGATTCATGGTGGCAAGAAGAGGTTTGCCAATTAGATTTCCCCTCAAAGAATTTAAGCTTTAGCTTGATGAAGCAAAATCAATAATAACAACAAAGCTCTTACCTGGTGATACTTTCAAATAATGAACTGTCCACTATAAAATATTGAAACATAAAATCTGTCCCTGCTATAATGCTTCCTAATTAAAAAGAACAATTCTCTTCAACTTTATAGACACAATGAAAGCCAGAGTATGCTGGAGAAAGTGTTAGAAACCGTGACTGTCTCTTAAGACTAAATAATTGAACTCATTCATTTGTTTCTGATGACATATTTTCATTTCTACTCTCAAGGTGGTGCTATGTTCAGAAAAGAAACATTTTTGCTAAGGGACTTTTTAGTCACAAAGTTACATGTGAATACAACAATGGCTCTAATATCAGTTGGTCTTTGACCCATAAAAGTTATCTTTGGAAGTGTTAAGTTGTAGACTACAGAGTAGTTTGGAAACAAAACAAACAAACAAAAAAAACAAACAAACAAAAAAAAAAAAAAAACCCATAGTTTTCAAACATATGGTAAGAATTTAACAAAAAGTCTAAGAAATTCTAAAGGAAAAATGTAATAATAAATTGGAGTGAGGTAACCCAATCACAAAAGAACTCAAATGATATGTACTCACTGATAAGTGGATATTCGCCCAGAAACTTAGAATAACCAAGATATAAGTTACAACTTGCAAAACACATGAAACTCAAGAAGAACGAAGACCAAAGTGTGGACACTTTGCCCCTTCTTAGAATTGGGAACAGAACACCCATGGAAGGACTTACAGAGACAAAATTTGGAGCTGAGACAAAAGGATGGACCATTGAGAGACTGCCATATCCAGGGATCCATCCCATAATCAGCTTCCAAATGCTGACACCATTGCATACACTAGCAAGGTTTTGCTGAAAGGACCCTAATATAGCTGTCTCTTGTGAGACTACGCCTGGGCCTAGCAAACTCAGAAGTGGATGCTCACAGTCAGCTATTGGATGGATCACAGGGCCCCCAATGGAGGAGCTAGAGAAATTACCCAAGGAGCTAAAGGGATCTGCAACCCTATAGGTGGAACAACATTATGAACTAACCAGTACCCCCCAGAGCTCCTGTCTCTAGCTGCACATGTATCAAAAGATGGCCTAGTCGGCTATCACTGGAAAGAGAGGCCCACTGGACTTGCAAACTTTATATGCCCGAGTACAAGGGAACGCCCGGGCCAAAAAGTGGGAGTGGGTGGGTAGGGGAGTGGGGGGAGGGTATGGGGGACTTTGGGGATAGCATTGGAAATGTAAATGAGGAAAATACCTAATAAAAAAATGGAAACTACTGAAAATCAGGACCCTTTATGCATAGTATAATTATCGACTCATACATAAACATGCTATTACTAATGCATACTGAGAAACATCAGTGAGCAATATTGGGCTAGTAACCAGAGGTTAAAGGGGAGGCTCTATTTGATGTTGTCAGAATGTTGTGGACCAAGGCATTTTCAAAAAGGAAACAATGGTGAACAGGATTATTTGGATCAATGAATTTCCTGTTGAAAACAAATGTACCAAGTTAGCACAGAGACAAGGGAAACACATCCCCAGGTTTGTTGTTTTCCCCTGGCCTTATAGATGCCCCTGGCTCTTACTTAAGTCTCATTTATGTAGCATAACTGCACCATTAAACTATTTTCCTTAGAAAACCAGGTCTGTAGACTGTAGCTAAATCGAGGGCTCTGTGTGTTGGAATGGTGATGAAGTTTCAGTTCATTGGTATTCAGTACTTTGAAATTCCATGGTCTAATCCATGGGCCTGGAAGAATAAAGCATCTTTGCCAGTGAATTCCATTTCCCAGCTTATGTTTTCTGGTCTACTTTCCTGTAAATGTAAATGAGAATTAGGAAGGAGGAGGGACAGAGCTTTCAACATTTACACTAATTTGTAGAACAAGATGCAATTTTAAAGAGAAGGGAAAACCCCAAATGATCTGAGGTTTACATTAGGCCGCCAAGGCAGTGGTATAAATTGGCATCTTCTGCAGACTCCAAGCCTTTCAGAAACAAAACCTTTCTGGAAATCTCAAGTGAGTAGGCTTTCTTGCTTCGTCTCTGGAAGTTCCTATTTCTGATCTTCCTTGGAAATGGTGCAAGAATAGATTGCTTTAATTCCTTCTGTAGGTCTGTTTCTCCATTTCTTCGCAGTAACCAGAATCTATGCAAAAGGATGAAAGAGAGAAATCAAAATCACAGCTCTCACTCAAGCAAATGACCTGCACTACTGATACCACTGCATATTCTTTCTTAAGAGTTTAAAGTTGGTCATGCTTACAGAGGATGGATGATTCTAATCTCAGCTTCAATGTTTAGTCTCCTTCGCTTAAGTGAGCATTTCTTCACCTAGAAAGATTCCAAAGCCTCGCCACCCAAAACTTATAAGATCATTGCAAGAACCACCAGCTCCCCTGAGGTGATAAAACACCACTTTCAGAATAGGTTTGCATAGCCTTACAATAAATGCTTATTCAGACATAAAGGATCCAGAGTCCAGGCTCTGAAAAGGTGGGGGACTTCAAATTCTTACCAGTACCTGTTTGCCCACGGCTTTACTGTGGTCATCAAACTAGTAATTCATGCTCTAAGTCTAAAACTGAAGTTTAAATGTATATGATTTTGAAATGTACTGAGAATATAAAGGTTTTTCCAATTTCCCTTTTACTAAAAGGTTTTATTACTTCTGACTAATGGTGGTAGTTTCCTTGGGGGAAAAGCTATTATGAACCTTTTTGAGAACTGTCAAAAACCACACTGGAAAAATTTACTGATGTGCTATCCAAGGTACAGTAAAGTACATTTATTCTTATTCTTGTGATAATGGTGTAATGAGGTATTTGTGGGGCTGACAATATACCCGGCAGTGGTGGGGGCATGCTAGAAATGACTTAAGCATTTAAGCATTCTTGTCTTGGCTATGATTTCTTGGTAATTCTCTCCCAAAAATATTCTTAGTATTAAATAAAACATGTATGTATATGTGAAGGTGTGTGAAGATTTCATCAAACCTTGTACCTCTTAGATTGAGTCTTACTGGGAACCAGAACACAAGACAAGTATTTGGCAGAGGCAGTTTACTTTGGAATATTCTCAAGAGTTCTTCTTTGGGGACAATGATGGATGTGATAAAGGTAGAAAGAAGCCAATTCGGGGGTACTTTATTGAAGTCAACCCTTCCATGTGCAACCAGGACTTTGTACTGCTGAGACACTGCAAGATCTAAGTAAAAATTGTACCTCAGCATTCTTAGAGCAAGAGAAGAGAGAAGGGAGTGTTCACTCCCTGGTTACCATCCCTTTTAAGAGACATCATAAATTGTTAGGTTCCTCTAACTTCCTTTTTTTATGTATTTGAAAAATTGAATGGAACTTTGGACACATTTTCTTCAGGGAGACTGAGTGTAGTGCCTAAACAAGGGAAGCCACACATTACACCTGATATACATTATTGTAAGGGTACATTAGTTTATCCTATCCGCTTATCAATACTAGAAGTGTGTTGTGTGTGTGGAGTAGGGATACCATCTGACACAGAGCACCAGATCAATCCCAGACTCTTCATGGATATCAAAGAATGTAAATGGTACAACATAGAGGAATTCATTTCTGAAGCATTTATATGACTTGTAAAAAGGACTTTCTAACATTAAATGCATCTTTTTGAAAATGGCTGGGTGAATGAATTCAGGAAGCAGTTGATGGGTAGTTTTAAATCCATCTAAAAAGTGCTAGGCATTGAGAAATAGTTTCCCAACAGTAGGTAACATTGCTGAAATGGAGATGAGGAACAGATATTTTTCAGTGACCTCTAGTGCATAAGAGGGACTTTCTACTCACTGAAACTATAACTGTGCTGGTTTGAGGTCCATAGGGAGTGGCACTCTTAGGAGGTGTGATATTGATAGAGTAGGTGTGGTAGTGTTGAGGAAGTGTGCCATTGGGTGTGGGATTTGAGGTCTCAGATACTCAAGTCACACCTAGTGTTTCTGTCTCTTTCTGCTGCTTGTGGAAAAAGAGGTATAGCTCCCAGGTCCTTCTCCAAAACCAAGTCTGTCTACATGTCATCATACTTTGCACCAGGATTATAGCAGACTATACCTTTGAATTGTAAACCAGCCCCAATGAAATGTTTTCCTTTATAAGGGTTGTCATGGTCACAGTGTCTCTTCACAGCAATAAAACCCTAATACAATAATCCAAGATGACAGAGAATGTCTTAACTGGCCTTTCTATGTGCAAGTTTTTTATAGCATGAAGAAAGGAAGGGGGTTGGAAAGCAGACCCAGTGGTATAAACTAGATCTTTCTGTCATAGTGATTCGGTGGAGATATTTAACTAGACTTCAATGTTGAATTATAGCAATCTTGACTAATGGTACAGACTGGATGTTTCAAGGTACTAAGAATGTCTTAGAACTCTAGGACATATTTCAGTTTTTCTTTACCATTAAAAGAAGTGAAATTTTGTCATACAAAGAGGTTTATACAAAAGAAAAAAATCACCTTTAGTTGTTCAGCCCAGAAATAATCACTGTAATTTAAGATTGTGCATGCTGGTTAAAAGAAGATTTGGAGAAATGAATCAACTATTAAAAGCATCTTAATAATGAAAATATACTTAAGACTAAGTGTTTGCTTCCATTACTTATTTTTTTTTTAAGGTAAAAGCATGGAAGAAAGTTTTCTTCAATGTGGCTACATGGAAAAGGGACAAAAGTATCAAGTGAACTTCTAAAGTCCATGTTTGGAGTACTTAATATTTTTGAAAATACAATTTTAATACACCATTCAAAATTTTGTTAGTTGCTTCCTTATATTAATTCAGATATTTCTCTGTTAATGAATTAATAGAACTTCTATTGAGACTCTAGCAAAAGGGAATTAATCCTCCTTTATTATTAAATTGTATTGAAAGGCTTACACAACAAAATTGGTATGTTTGACTAGTATCGATTATGGCAATCATTAACATATCCAACAATAAAGAAGAAGTAGGGTACCCATGAGTCTCAGAGGAATACAGTGCTTATTTATCTGAGACAAGGATTCTTTTAGCCCGCTCCACCACATTTGTGGATTCCACATCTGCAGACTCAATGGCTAACAACTACCAGTCAGAATACTTGGGAAAATGTGTCTCTATGGAATGTATACCATCTATTTTTCCATTATTTCCTAAAAATGGTGCAATAACAAATGGTCACATATAAACTGCATTGTTCTAGGTATTTTAAAGTAGCATAAGGATGACTAACCTTTATGTGTATGGCTTACATACCAAAAAAAATGTATCACTTTATTAAAGGACTTTAGCATTTGCAGATTTGGGTTTCCTTCCAGTCCTGGAAATCAAGTCTTAGGAGTAATAATCTAAGGATTGTTATATATTACGAGAGTGAGGTGCAAGTGCAGGTGATGGAAAATACTTTACAAGAAAATAGTAATAACAAATATACCAAGGTTGTGCATAAACCTTTAGGCACAGGAAGGCCATTGGACAGAGTTAAATATGGACCAGATTGAGTTAACCTGTAATTTGAGAATAAAAGGTGGCTTAATTCTAGTATGATACAAAGCAATAATTTTTCTTTTTGATATAATAGGTGTATTAGTTTCTTGTCTCATCACTGTAACAAAATGACAAAGAAACCAAATGGACAGATTATTTTGGTTCATGGATACTGAGTTATCAGTCCATTATTGTGGGTAACACATTGCAATTGCTGATACCTAGCATAGAAGCCCAAAATTAACAGATGTCTTTTTCATTTTTGGAAAGTATGGAAACAAATGTGCAGAACAAGACCAAGGGAGTTCTTTCTAAAGCCCTAACAACAAGGCACTGTCTCTCTGAGGTCATGTAAAACTGTATCACTAGCTAGGATAAGTATCTGTTGTTGATGACCCAGTAACAGAGAGAAACATGTTCTCTGAAGATTTTTGAAAACTTACTCTGGTGCTACTTGAATAGAAGCCCATTAAAAATGGAAATGTTGAAAAAGTTATTATTACTGCTACTCAGTATCTCTCTGTGGAGCAAAAGAAGAACAAAAATTCCTGACTAAGAACCTTGTCCAGGCAATAGAAAAAGCATGAATGGAATACTACTCAGCTATTAAGAAAAAGGACATCATGAGTTTTGATGGCAAATGGATGGAACTAGAAAATATCATCCTTAGTACAAGGAGATAAGTATGGATCGATTCGCATTCTTCTACATGATAACAACCAGTTGTGCCAGCACCAATTGTTGAAAATGCTGTCTTTCTTCCACTGGATGGTTTTAGCTCCCTTGTCGAAGATCAAGTGACCATAGGTGTGTGAGTTCATTTCTGGGTCTTCAATTCTGTTCCATTGGTCTACTTGTCTGTCTCTATACCAGTACCATGCAGTTTTTATCACAATTGCTCTGTAGTAAAGCTTTAGGTCAGGCATGGTGATTCCACCAGAGGTTCTTTTATCCTTGAGAAGAGTTTTAGCTATCCTTGGTTTTTTGTTATTCCAGATGAATTTGCAAATTGCTCCTTCTAATTCGTTGAAGAATTGAGTTGGAATTTTGATGGGGATTGCATTGAATCTGTAGATTGCTTTTGGCAAGATAGCCATTTTTACAATGTTGATCCTGGCAATCCATGAGCATGAGAGATCTTTCCATCTTCTGAGATCTTCTTTAATTTCTTTCTTCAGAGACTTGAAGTTTTTATCATACAGATCTTTCACTTCCTTAGATAGAGTCACGCTGAGATATTTTATGTTATTTGTGACTATTGAGAAGGGTGTTGTTTCCCTAATTTCTTTCTCAGCCTGTTTATTCTTTGTGTAGAGAAAGACCATTGACTTGTTTGAGTTAATTTTCTATCCAGCTACTTCACTGAAGCTGTTTATCAGGTTTAGGAGTTCTCTGGTGGAATTTTTAGGGTCACTTATATATACTATCATATCATCTGCAAAAAGTGATATTTTGACTTCCTCCTTTCCAATTTGTATCCCCTTGATCTCCTTTTGTTGTCGAATTGCTCTGGCTAATACTTCAAGTACTATGTTGAAAAGGTAGGGAGAAAGTGGGCAGCCTTGTCTAGTCTCTGATTTTAGTGGGATTGCTTCCAGCTTCTCTCCATTTACTTTGATGTTGGCCACTGGTTTGCTGTAGATTGCTTTTATCATGTTTAGGTATGGGCCTTGAATTCCTGATCTTTCCAGAACTTTTATCATGAATGGGTGTTGGATCTTGTCAAATGCTTTTTCTGAATCTAACGAGATGATCATGTGGTTTTTGTCTTTGAGTTTGTTTATATAATGGATTACATTGATAGATTTTCGTATATTAAACCATCCCTGCATCCCTGGAATAAAACCTACTTGGTCAGGATGGATGATTGCTTTAATATGTTCTTGGATTCGGTTAGCGAGAATTTTGCTCCACTATGTTCATAGCAGCCTTATTTATAATAGCCTGAAGCTGGAAATAACCCAGATGCCCCTCAACAGAGGAATGGATACAGAAAATGTGGTACATCTACACAATGGAGTACTACTCAGCTATTACAAAGAATGAATTTATGAAATTCCTAGCCAAATGGATGGACCTGGAGGGCATCATCCTGAGTGAGGCAACACATTCACAAAGGAACTCACACAATATGTACTCACTGATAAGTGGATATTAGCCCAAAACCTAGGATACCCAAGATATAAGATACAATTTCCTAAACACATGAAACTCAAGAAAAATGAAGACTGAAGTGTGGACACTATGCCCCTCCTTAGAAGTGGGAACAACACACCCTTGGAAGGAGTTACAGAGACAAAGTTTGGAGCTGAGATGAAAGGATGGACCATGTAGAGACTGCCATATCCAGGGATCCACCCCATAATCAGCATCCAAACGCTGACACCATTGCATACACTAGCAAGATTTTATCGAAAGGACCCAGATGTAGCTGTCTCTTGTGAGACTATGCCGGGGCCTAGCAAACACAGAAGTGGATGCTCACAGTCAGCTAATGGATGGATCACAGGGCTCCCAATGGAGGAGCTAGAGAAAGTACCCAAGGAGCTAAAGGGATCTGCAACCCTATAGGCGGAACAACAAAATGAACTAACCAGTACCCCGGAGCTCTTGACTCTAGCTGCATATGTATCAAAAGATAGCCTAGTCAGCCACCACTGGAAAGAGAGGCCCATTGGACACGCAAACTTTATATGCCCCAGTACAGGGGAACGCCAGGGCCAAAAAGGGGGAGTGGGTGGGTAGGGGAGTGGGGGTGGGTGAGTATGGGGGACTTTTGGTATAGCATTGGAAATGTAAATGAGCTAAATACCTATTTAAAAATGGAAAAAAATAAAAAATAAAAATAAGTAAATAAAGTTAGATGTATCAAAAAAAAAAAAAAAAAAAAAAAAAAAAAAGAAAGAAAGAAAATACCATCCTGAGTGAGTGATCTCAGATCCCAAAGGACATGCCTGGTTTGTACTCATTAATTAAAAGAATGAATTTACGAAATTCCTAGGCAAATGGATGGACCTGGAGGTCATCATCCTCAGTGAGGTAACCCAATCACAAAAGAACTCACACAATATGTACTCACTGATAAGTGGATATTAGCCCAGAAACTTAGAATACCCAAGATACAAGATTCAATTTGCAAAACACATGAAACTGAAGAAGAACGAAGACCAAAATGTGGACACTTTGCCCCTTCTTAAAATTGGGAACAAAACACCCATGGAAGGAGTTACAGAGACAAAGTTTGGAGCTGAGACGAAAGGATGGACCATCTAGAGACTGCCACACCCGGGGATCCATCCCATAATCAGCCTCCCAATGCTGACACCATTACATACACTAGCAAGATTTTGTTGAAAGGACCCTGATATAGCTGTGAGACTATGCTGGGGCCTAGCAAACACAGAAGTGGATGCTCATAGTCAGCTATTTGATGGATCACAGAGCCCCCAATGGAGGAGCTAGAGAAAGTACCCAAGGAGCTAAAGGGATCTGCAACCGTATAGGGGGAACAACAATGTGAACTAACCAGTACTCCCCTTCCCACTGCCCGGAGCTCATGTCTCTAGCTGCATATGTATCAGAAGATGACCTAGTAGGCCATCAGTGGAAATAGAGGCCCCTTGGTCTTGCAAACTTTATATGCCTCAGTACAGGGGAACGCCAGGGCCAAAAAGTGGGAGCCGGGGGTGGGGGGAGAGCAGAGGGAGACTTATAGGGTAGCATTGGAAATGTAAATGAAGAAAATACCTAATTAATTAAAAAAATAAGTGGATATTAGCCAAAAACAAACAAACAAAAAATACAGAATATAGTCCACAGAACTCAAGAAGATTAACAAGCTTAAGGACCCAAGTGAGGATGCCTACTTGGGAGGAAGATGAGAGCAATCACAGGAGGTGGGAGGGAGGGAGGTATCTGGGTGGGAAAGAGAATAGGGAGGGGAACATGATCAGGTATTTGGTGGGAGAACAGGACTGAAGGCAACCTCAGGAGGTAGGAGATGGGGGAACTCCCTAGAATATACCAGAGACGTGGGAGGTGAGAGACTTTCAGGACTCAAAGTGGAGGACCTTAGATAAAATGTCCTACAGTGGGGAGAGGGAACTTGTAACGCCCACCTCCAGTAGAAAGACAGGTCATCAAATGGAGGGATGGTGTTGCCATCCCACAGTCAAAAACTCTGACCCATAATTGTTCCTGTCTGAAAGAACTGCAGGGACAAAAATGGAAAGGAGCCTGAGGAAAGGGAGATCCATTGAGGCAACTCTTAAAAAGGAAGAAATTTAATTGGGACTGAAATGCAATTTCAGAGACTCAGTCTGTTATCATCATAATGGGAAGCATGGCCAACTACGGGCAGATATGGTGATGGAAGAACCCAGAGTTCTACACCTTAATCTGAAGGCAGCAGAAGTGTCATGTAGCCTCAAGATCCAGGTCATGTTTTCTCTCCACTTCTGGATTGCAGTACATTCCAAATATAGTGAAGTTCATGATCAAAAATAGCCAGTACATTGGGTATAATCCAATTATCACTATTTTAGTATTAAAAAATCTTTTTGATTCATACAATTATCATTTTATTCCAAGTGAGATGATTTCTGTGTTTCTTTCAATGTTTTATGCATGTGTAACTAGTGATTTTAACATTCTACGTGTTTGACAATTTTCTACGTAACAGCTTCTTAAGAGATAATATCCATATTAAGAATCGCATAATGGCAGGGCGTGGTGGCACATGCCTTTAATCCCAGCACTTGGGAGGCAGAGCAGGTGGATTTCTGAGTTTGAGGCCAGCCTGGTCTACAAAGTGAGTTCCAGGACAGCCAGGGCTATACAGAGAAACCCTGTCTGGAAACACAAAAACAAAAACAAACAAACAAACAAAAAAATCACATAATGAAGTTTCCAACTTTATGGATTAGTAGATAGACTGCTGAATATGTGTACTTCTTTTCATGTGTTTCTTTTTGGTCTACCTCAATTACCCATTCATGTCCAAAACAGTAGGTAAATATAAATTGTGCTCATTGAACATAAAAACAATTCTATGTAAGTTGTACAAGTACAGTTTAAAAGCAATCATGTTTTTATAACCTGACCAATATTTAAATTTAAAAAATGTAAAAGTCAAAGGAACACCACAACTATTATGTTACTTTTCTCATTATTGTTACAAAATACCTGAAAAATAACTAAAAAACATCAAACAATAAAAATAGTTTTAAAAAGAAAGGCGAGTGATTTAGTCTGACTGCAGTACAACATGGGCAGGAAGTGAGAATGTTTGGGATGCTAGATCCATCAACCATAAAGCAAAGAGAGATTAATAACTGTGTATTCACATCCATTTCCTTGAGTGGAACTGCCTACATTGGTTATCACTCCACCCTTCTCAGTGTAACTTTCTAGATACACTGCAGAGTCACATCCAGAGGGATGTCTTCTAGCTCATCTTCAATCTGTTCAAGTCGTCAGTGTTGAGTAACCATCTCTTTCCTCCATAACTATTTTAAATACCAGGACACCAACGTTCTGACAGGTTTTGTTTCCTAGTCTCCTCTAATACAAATCTATATCAAGAATATTTCTACATTTTGGTAACAATATTTATCACATTTTCTAAGATATCATTTAAAAACATTTCCCAGAATAGTAAAAGGTGCATTCTCATTCAAAGATAGTGACTGTCTAAACAAAACAAGAGTATTTATGTTTTTGTACCCCCAAAACAATTACAGAAGCTTATCTCTTAAAATGAAAAATGTAATAGAATGTTTTTAGATAATGTGAACATAGTTGACTTTTAAGACAAAGGGAACATTTTTGTCAACACTAGAATGCAGGAAGTTAGCTTGCGTTCTTTAAAAAAATCATTCATTGCATGTACAATAAGACCATTTAAAATTAAAATGAGTTTTGTTTTTTTATGATCCAATTATTCACTCTCCTGACCTAAACATTTCTACATCATGCATTTGTACCTAGTAGACTCATGGTGCTTTGAAATTTCATACTTGAAATTATGTTTTTTCACATAAAATATTCTTATATTTCAGTGAAAAGTATACAATTTAATATATTTAAGGGTTTAAAATATAGCTAAGTGACAGAAGAGTCACCCAGTATACAAGGAGACTGAGACTGATCTACAGCCCCTCACCGTGTCTCTCTCTCCCCAACTTGTGTGTGTATCATGATAAAACCCACAGACTGTAAGCAGTTTAAGATGAAGGAAAGCTCAAGTAAGAATGCTTCAATCCCACTTAGAAGGAGGAACAAAATAATCAAGGGAGGCAGAGAAAAGGATGGACCTGGTGGGAAAGGGGAAGGGGGAAAGGGGCCAGGATCAGGTATGGGGTGGGGAAGGAAAGAAGCCCCAGAGGGCCAGAAAAATGAATGGAAGTATGCAGCTGCTAGAGTGGGGGTGGGGGGACGTCTAGGAAGTACCAGACCTGGGATGTAAGATGTGACAGCAGATGCTGGCGAGGATGTGGAGAAAGAGGAACACTCCTCCATTGATGGTGGGATTGCAAGCTTGTACAACCACTCTGAAAATCAGTCTGGCAGTTCCTCAGAAAATTGGACATAGTACTACAGGAGGATCCCACAATACCTCTCCTGGGCATATATCCAGAAGATGTTCCAACAGGTAAGAAGGACACATGCTCCACTATGTTCATAGCATCCTTATTTATAATAGCCAGAAGCTGGAAACAACCCAGATGCCCCTCAACAGAGGAATGGATACAAAAATTGTGGTATATGTACACAATGGAGTACTACTCAGCTATAAAAAAGAATGAATTTATGAAATTCCTAGGCAAATGGATGGACCTGGAGGGCATCATCCTGAGTGAGGTAACCCAATCACAAAAGAACTCAAATGATATGTACTCACTGATAAGTGGATATTAGCCCAGAAACTTAGTACACCTGAGATATAAGATACAATTTGCAAAACACATGAAACTGAAGAAGAATGAAGACCAAAGTGTAGACACTTTGCCCCTTCTTAGAATTGGAAACAATCACCCATGGAAGTAGTTACAGAGATAAAGTATGGAGCTGAGACAAAAGGATGGACCATGTAGAGACTGCCATATCCAGAGATCCATCCCATAATTGGCCTCCAAACGATGACACCATTGCATACACTAGCAAGATTTTGCTGAAAGGACCCTGATATAGCTGTTTCTTGTGAGACTAGGCCAGGGCCTAGCAAACACATAAGTTGATGCTCACAGTCAGCTATTGGATGGAGCACAGCACCCCCAATGGAGGAGGTAGAGAAAGTATCCAAGGAGCTAAAGAGATCTGCAACCCTGTAGGTGCAACAACATTATGAACTAACCAGTACCCCAGAGCTCTTGACTCTAGCTGCTTATGTATCAAAAGATGGCCTAGTCAGCCATCACTGGAAAGAGAGGCCCATTGGACATGCAAACTTTATATGCCCCAGAACAGGGGAATGCCAAGGCCAAACTGTGGGAATGGGTGTGTAGGGAAGTGGGGGGGAGGGTATGGGGGACTTTTGGGATAGCATTCTAAATGTAATTGAGGAAAATATGTAATAATAAAAAATATTAAAAAAAAAAAGACCAGCATCACTGAGTTGAAATCTTCTGGGAATTGTTTTCTGGGAACACAAAGAAGCCGTGTTCCAGAGATAGCCTAGGTTGTACCTCATGCTGTGGCTAGACTTGGTAATGTGTAAGAATCACCCAGGTGGTACTGGTTTTGAAGGCATGAAGGTGTCATGAAGAGCAGCTGAGGCTTGTGAGAGGTCATGGAAGGCCATTGGAGAAGGTGTAGCCTCAGCTGTAGTTGATGGCCCATGACTGAAGGGGTCATGCAAAGAATTTGAGGCTTGGCACTGTGAAGAGAACCTATGAGAGGCTATTGGTGAAGCTTAGTTGGAGTGGATCACCCCAGTGTATTGAAGATGTTAGTACTATGGAATGATCACCAGGAACAGCAGCTGTATTGGAGTGGATCAACCTGACCTTAGAGTGCTACAGAGGGCAGAGCTGGAGAAATGATGCCAGCCCTTAGGAGGAGTCCAAAAGATCAAGTGGAATCCCAGACACTGAAACAAGAAGCTGTAACATAGAAATTGCCTTGGAGACTCAAAAATGTTAAAGATGCCAGAGCCACGGGATACATGCTGAGGAAAGCTGCTAACAGGGAGTGAAACCAGCCCAGGAGAAGGCAGTTTGTTGCAGTCAACAAAGATTAAAGAGGAGTGGAGTGTCTGTTCACAGCAGTAAAACCCTAACTAAGACATTATCCATATCTTACAATGACCTGCAGGAACTACAAGGTAAAACTAGAATAAGTATACTGGGTGGATGAACTTTTTATGGCCCAAAAATATGTCTGTGGAACTTCTAAGAACTAAAACTACGTGGCTGGCTCTCCTTTTTGAAACAAAAAGGAAGTTTTAGAAAAGCTAAAATTAGTTTAGAGCTAATTAGTTGAGGAAATAAAACAGAAAAATAGCAGAGAAATCACCTCTGTGGCAACATATTCTAGAGGGAAGAGCTACTGTGTTCCAAGTAATGAGAATTGTAGTCAGATGTTGCATCTAGCTAAAACAGTGGATTTCAAGGAGGAGGTACTGTGTAACATTTTGTGGGAGATACAAACACATATGCCTCACCCCAAGGGTGCCAATGGCAAACCAAATCAATGATTCTACTCATGTCCAACACCAGCATTTTCCTAGACGTACACATAAGGATATAAATGAGAAGTCACTGAGAGGAAAGGGTAAGATCCAATAATAGCTAAGTAACCAAAATTATTCATCCCATCATGGAATCTGCGTCAGGATCCTGCCTTAAGTTAACTTTCCATTTTCTATACACTCCAGCTATCCTTTATCAAACAACATGAATTAAGAGAAGGGGACAAAAAGAGATGTAGTTGGAATTCTAAGTGATAGCCAGATTTTCCACCTCCTACTTCTGCTGTAGTGTTGGGAGCTTTAAGGCAACACTATTGTCCTGATCTCTAAATTGGGCCTCTCCCCCCAAGAAGAAAAGAGGGTCAAAAGCGGGCCACAGACACACCGCTCCAAAAACAACCACAGATTGTTCCAGCCCTAAGTCAGCGCCGGATGTCCTGACCTCAAGATACCCTGATACTGCCAAGTTCCTGCTTCCCCGTGTAACTGCCTAAAGAATGTGCAATTCTATTGCCCCACCCCTCCCGCCAATAAGTACCTGTACTTCCCCTTTTGCTTGTGCAATTCTACTGCCCTATCCTTCCTGCTGAAAGGTACTTCCCCTTTTGCTTGTGCATTTAAGCCTTGGGCCTTTCTCAATACAGTGGGGTCTTGATGCAATTCAGAACTTTGCCGTGTCATTATTCGCACAAGACCCTCGTCTCTCTCTACCCCTCAATTTGGTTCTTAGGAGAAGGTCCCCTCGAGACCCTCGAATAACTGGACCTGCTGGACGGGTCACTGTAGTATGAAAACAACTCTACTGGTGTTACCATAGTTTCAGCTCTCAGTGTGCATTGTATATGTCACGCCAACCTCGTGTCCATCATAGAGATGTTCACAGGAGCTATACTACAGTAGACATGGTCACAGGAAATATTGGAAGTATATATTTTCATCTCATTTTGCTCAATACAGTATTAGAAATCTGTCTCCATCATACGTGAGAGTAAAGAAATGGTACTGGATGTAGAAACTTGGGCAACTAAATATGTATGGGGTTACCCATCTCTTATGAGAAGAGAGAGGAGGAGGAGGAGGAGGAGGCAACATAGGTGGAAGCAGGAAGGAGGCAACTTTACAAAAACAGTTGTTGAGAGACATGTTGCAGAGAGAGAACAAGCAAGATGCAGGTAAAGATAGAAAGTGCCAGAGGATGAGAAGGAACAAGTAGTTTAGAACACATTGCCAAAGTTAGTACGGGGCCAGGCAGAGCAAATTCAGTCAGAGGTTGAGAGAAGTAAGAGTGAATCAGTCAGCTTGAAGAGGAGTTTGAGCCAGAACAACAGGGTTGAACTAGCCAGGCAGAACTCAGGAAGAGCTAGAAAGGGTGAACACACTGAGCACTAAGTCTCAGAGGCTGAAAACAATCTAGTCCTAGATAATGTTTGTACTGAGGCTTGTACTAGAAGCTTCCAGGTCTAGACCTAGACCAACAGATGGAGGCAGTAAGATTCCGAGTTGACAATTGCACCAGTTGAATAGAAGATACTCTTACACCCTTTCCTTCTCATTTTTCCTCCTTTTATTTTTTGTTCTTATCCATGTTTTTGTATTTGGCCAAAAATATTGCCTTATGTAACTGTGGGAATTCTTAACTATCAGGAATCAAATCCCAGACGGTTTCTTTTTCTCCTCTGCAATGGCTCAGTTTCCACAGAACATGTGAAGTCCTTTTTCAGAAGGCAAGGAGAATCATTGTACAGCTTACATCACAAAAGAAATTAAAGACTCACATCTTCATGGGGTTAACATAGGGCTCTATTATTCTTCTAGGAAGCTTGCTTAGAGACATACAGGATATTGTTGATTATGGAAAAGTCCCATGTTTAAAGTCTTTCCCTTCTACATTAAAAAAAACCCACAGGAAAGTATCTTGTTAAACCGCCATTCCAACTACTTCCAAAAGCACTATCTCCTTTCTTCCCCAATCCCTTGAAACATTCTTACCACCCTTCCAGCCCCCAAAACACAGCAGCTGCTAAGACTGGAATTTTCAGGCAGCTGCTGGGGATGCTTTTCAACCACAGAGAAATTTAGGTTGAAAAGTTCACAGCCAAAGTTTTTCCATTCTCAAAAAGGGGTGGCTGCTAAATTTATTATAGTCATAAACAGATGATCTTTGATCTCCTTTAAATTAAATTACTTGCTTTTTGAGTGTTGCTTCCTGGGTCTATAGAGATTTCTGATGTCAACCCTCTTTGGAAGCCCATGCTGTAAATTGTTTCTTAATTCTTTTTTTTTTTTCTCTTGTTTTGTAAAAATATCATAGCTTGGTATAATCTGCCTTGTAAAAGCTTTGTCGCTTCTATCCTGGTGCTCTAAATAAATTTTCTGCCTCCTTCATGAAAGCAATGCTGTAATCTTAGGACTAAATTTATGTGACTGGCCCTGCTGCCACCAGTGAAATATTTGTGCTTGATATCTCATTGTTGATTCAATATAAAATTTTTCTGACTCCATCATCTTAAGAAATATTTCAGACTTTTAAAATTAAAGTAATAAAAGTAAAATTAAAATCATGTGGAAGAAAAGAAAAAAATGTAGAAAGGGCAAATGGTCAGGTAAGCTCAAAGACAATAGCAACTCCATTGCAGCTGGCTTTTTGTTTTTGTTTTGTTTTGTTTTTTCCTGCTGATAGAAATTAAAATTTCTTACCTTTTCAAAGACAATTTGGGGGGATTATAATATAATCATGTTAATGGTCGTCCTTCCCTCCAAACTTTCCCATATACCCTATGTTATTCTTTCAATTCAGTCTGTTTTTTGTTAATTGTTGTTGCATATATATATCTGTGTGTACATATTTTGCCTAAGTATACAAACGTAACTTTTTCTGTCGGTATATGCTCATCATAGGGTTGAATTCAGGGGTGAGCACTTGAAACAGGAAGAACAATTTGGCCTGCTCTTACTTAGGGAACACTCACTATACCACCCACTTTCTGTCTCTCCTAATTACCTGTAGGCCTTTTGTCAACTTTAGTTTTTCTGAACTTTATCTCAACTGTGTTAGCATGCCTATTATTCACGCCTATTATTGTTTTCCTTGTTCAGTTCATATGTAGAGAGACATGATGGTGACTTTATGTGTATAGCTGCTGACATTCCTTGGAGACAAAATGTCACAACAAATTCCCTATTCTCTGATTTCTTCAATAACTCTGTCCCCTCTTCCACAATGGTCCATGAGCTTTACCCACACGAATTTTATAGTACACGCATCAGTTCACACTGTGCTTCAAAACTGTGTGTTGCATTGGCTATAGATTTCTGTAATTATTTTTATCTGTTGAAAAGAGAAGTTTCCTTGATGAAGGGTGAGAGCTAGCTTCAAAAATAGTTATATTACTATAAAAGACAAAAAAACCCTCCCAATACTAAAATTCTTGTTTTTAGATCAAATTAACAATTTATGCTATATAAGTAAAATATTATAAGACAGTATTTATGGATTACAAAGGATTTTGATACTGTATTAAGTAAAAAAAATTATGAACATAAACCATTGTATATGAAATTATTTAATTTTCTATCACATATAAACTTGCACATATTGCATGTACATACATATTTCAGAAAATGTGTCTTCAACAGGATGAAATGGTTGTCTTCGGTTGATAGAATTTCAAAAAATATCTTTATTTTCTTTTAGATTTCCTGATATTCTTAATTAATTTTTGTTCCAAAACACCATAGAATGAAAATTGCAGGTAAGAGACAAGAAGATACAAGCAAAGATCTAGAACAATCAACCAGGGTGTGGCTGGAGATTTCTGCTAGACTGGCTTGGTCTGAGTGTAGGACACAGTGCATTTGGAAGCAATTGCTAGAAATTGTGAGACAGTGAATCAGTCAGAAAGAAATGTGAGTACATTCAGGTATTAATTTGACCAACAAAACTCAGCTCTTTGCAGGCATTCTGAGAACCAATGGACAATTTTTGTCACTGAAGACTGAATATGTTGTATTCTTTCTCTTTCTCTACTAACTTCCATTCTTCATTGGGTCTAGTAACTCCACATTTAACATTCATTTCTTATCTCTGTACCACAAAATGACCACAGATAACTAGTAGGAACATTTTATGGAGATAATATGTCTCCCCCACAGCCTGGCAGTATGTCCACATCTTATCACTGAATATGTTATTTAAAAGGGTAAGCATTCTTGAGTCAGAGAAGGAATGGTTAGGGTAAGAGATGATTCTACCTATCATTTCTTCTCCTAGCTAATACACAGATTTTGGTAAGATCTGGCTCCCATGATCCCCATCTGTAAAATATCTAAAATGCTCACTACACTACTGTTTGCTGCCTTTCAAAGTTGAAACTTTAAAATAGATCCTATGGTGTGTCAGTATATATATACTGTATACATGTATGTTTTGGGAAGATGAAAACAAACTAAAACCTGTGTTTCAAATTTTTTTTGCCAACAGACCCAGTGTTACTTCAGGTCCACTAGACTTATTAGAATTCCCCTCATTTATATATTCTCTGTCAGTCAGCCTCTGTTGATTCAGGCCTCAAATACTGGTGTTTTATTACAAAGAAACCTAACTGAAGTGGTTTGAATCAGAAGCTTCCACCGGCTCTTCTATTTAAACTTCCCTTTGAAAATTTGGTTGCAAACTGGGGAAACATTTTGGAAGTCTTGGGAAATACTGTATTATAGGAAGAGATATGCAGCCTGGGGGTGGACTTTGAGGTTTCAAAAGGTTCATTCTCTCTGGTTCCTGCTTTTAGAGGAGGGTATATATAACCTCTCAGCTACTGCGCAAGAGATATGCCTGCCTGCCTGCCTGCCTGCCTGCCTGCCTGCCTGCCTGCCTGCCTGCCTGCCTGCTGTAATTTCCCCTTCTCTTACAGTCATGGACTTACCCTCCAAAAGTATAAGGCCAAATAAACTCTTTTATCCACCAGAGACTATGCTCAAGATGCTTTATCCTAACAGTAAAAGAATAGGCAGGACACTAACATTTAACATCTATTTCTATTTTATTAAATTATTTTATTTATTTACATTCCAAACGTTGCCCACCTTCATGGTCCTCATTCTAAGAGTTCTTCACCCCATTCCCCTCCCCTTTGCCTCTGAGAAGGTGCTCCCCCACCCACCGGTCCACCTACCTTCCCCACCTCACTCTCCTAGTATCATCCTTTTCTGGGACATCAAGTCTTTACAGAATTAAGCATATCTTCTCCTACTGAGGCCAGACAGGGCAGCCCTCTGCTATGTATATGCCAGGGCCACAGGCCAACACAGTGTATACTTTTCAGTTGGTGGCTTAGTCTCTCAGAGTTCTGAGGATCCAGGTTAGTTGACACTGTTGTTCTTCCTATGAGGTTGCCATCCCCTTCAGCTCCTTTCATCTTTCCCCTAACTCTTCCATATGGGTCCTAGCCTAAGTCCAATTGTTAGCTGTAAGTATCTGCATCTGTCTCAGTCAGCTGCTGGTAGAGACTCTCAGAGGACAGCCATGCAAGGCTCTTATCTTCAAGCACAAGATGGCATCAGTAATAGTGTCAGGATTTGGTACCTGCACATAGGATGGATCCCAAATTGGGCCAGTCACTGGATAGCTTTTCTGTCAGTCTTTGCTCCAAATACTGAATATTTCTAAATTATCCATGGGAAAATGAGTTCTTCGTAGGTATACTTTATGTTGTTATTGTTAATAGTACAGCAAGGATTCTTCCTGAACAAAAAGGAGAAAGGAAAATGTGGAGGAAAGGAAGCAGGAATGAAGGTAGAGAAGGAAAGATGGGAGGAAAGAAGACAGGGGTTGGGGATGGAAATACATCAGCAGTTTCTCTTGCATATTTATCTTGGATAGAAACTTAGTTACATTCTTAGCACCCACAAATACTGGACCACAACTAGTTGTAATGCCTGATTCAGAGAGAGAGTGAGAGAGAGAGAGAGAGAGAGAGAGAGAGAGAGAGAGAGAGGGAGAGGGAGAGGAGGGAGGGGAAGGGGGAGGGGGAGAGGGAGAGAGAGAGAGAGAGAGAGAGAGAGAGAGAGAGAGAGAGAGAGAAGGAAGGAAGGAAGGAAGGAAGGAAGGAAGGAAGGAAGGAAGGAAGGAAGGAAAGAAGAAGGACAAGGAGGAGGACAACGACGACAAGGAGTCCCAAAGATTCCAATTTCCTAATTCTAGGATCCTTGCACCTAGTCATAAATATATTAATTACATTTGTTCCCTGTAGTGGAAGAGCTGGACCCACCATCACTTGAAGAAACATTCAAATATCTTTTCTCTCTGTATATTGGAAGCCCTTCCCATCTCACCCTCAAGCGCCCTTTTACACATGCAGTCACGCTCACCAAGTTGAAGCACAGTTCATCTTTCAGGGCTGGCTGGCTGCCAGTGGTGCTTTGAACTGTGGAAAGTCTGAGAAGTGCTTCATAGTTGGTTTAACTATATATAGAGAGAGCTTGGTTTGATACCAATAACTTTTGAGTGTGTATGTCAAGGCAACAAAGCTGCAGCACACAAAGAAAGAAAAATAATAGCAAAAGAAGTCCCCATAGATTAGGAGTGCATAATCTGTGAAATGCTGAGAAGAATTTTCCTATTGTTTCTCCGTGAGTTACTCAGAGTGTCTGATTAATTAAGGTTCAGGACCGAAAAGTGAAACTGTCATCAAGCTGTCGTTCCTCTTGTGTGCTTTACAAATTGCTCCCATCAAGCGTCCCCATATTCCATCATCTCTCACTTCCCTCCTCGAGGAGCTTTACACTTAAGGCTGTTACATTAGCCCGCAGTTCTCCTTTGGGGGGAGAACAATTAGGTGTAGGCTTCAATTTTGAAGTATTTATGAAAGCAAGCTTTCGTATAGAATTAAAGAAGACCTGTGGCCATGTTTTTGAATTAATAGGTTTTTTCCTTTTTCTCTGTATGGTCTTGGGGGAGTAGGGAGAAAGGAGGACATGAGAAAAGTAGGGACTGTAACCTTGCTCTATGTTAAGTAATAAGCACGTATGGACTCTAATTAGTTAGGATCATGTGTCTCCAGAAGCTGCTAACACCAGCAGCAGGAGCTCAGGCTTAGGTCTCTTTTCTTCAAAATCCCATCATCCACAGCCTCCACATTTGGTTGGTGCTCATTTCCTTCACCTAAATCATCCTTAAAATGAAAAAGAAAAAAGAAAAGAAAAGAAAAGAAAAGAAGAGAAGAGAAGAGAAGAGAAGAGAAGAGAAGAGAAGAGAAGAGAAGAGAAGAGAAGAGAAAAGAAAAGAAAAGAAAAGAAAAGAAAAGAAAAGAAAAGAAAAGAAAAGAAAAGAAAAGAGAAACATCATAGATGAGTTTGAGTACACAGAGTTTTGCCAATTCACTTAGAATAGGCATTTGTCCCTGGTACTTTAATAGAGCGAGAACAAATTTCATGAATTCAGGTTTAGACAGCATAGCACAATGTCAATTCAAAAGAGTGGGAATTTATTACCATAAACGAAACAACAAAGGCAAGTTGTTTTTTATTCTCTGGTATACTTTAGTGTTGGGAATCTTTTCAAAGGTAAGAAGCAATCTGGTTGACTGTAAATTGAGAAGGTTTCTGGGTTGCTTTTGAAGCTGACTTTCCTCTGGGTTACTTGTGTGTTGTATCTGCAGTACAACAAACATCTTTACCAGCTTATTTTCAGAGCATCAATGACTTTTTCTTTTTACCCTGAATTCCTCTGGAATTTTCTGAAAATTTCTGATCCTTCTCTGTCTTTCTATGGGTGGATGGTTGGATAGAGGATATAGTGGATGATCAAATAATTCAGTTTTCATGACATGGATGGATTGCAATGTCTCCCTCCCTTGATGTATATATTCAATTTGAGATCCTTCTTCTGTTTCACAGCTTCAGCATTCAGAAATGGAGTATGTATAAAGAATCAAGCTAAAGGGAGCACATAATAGTGGACTGTAATGTGAATTGCTTAACGTCTGAACAAACCATGGAAATTTGAATACAAGCATGTATAAAGAAAGCTGCTACATATAACATAAGACAGTCAGGATAAGGCTTCCCTCATTGCAATCCAGCTACCACCTGATTTGGAGGTTCAGACCCCCAGTCTTGTGGATAGTAAGTTTTTGTCAAGGCTACCCAACTTGGATAAGTGCTTGCAATTATATGGGAAATGATGTATTTAGGTATTGAGTCCCTAGATAACAAGGTGAAAGCTGTTTGTTGTTGTTGTTGTTATTTGTTTACTTTTTGTTTTGTTTTGTTTTGTTTTGATTTGGCTTTTTTTTGTTCTGTTTTGTTTTGTTTTGTTTTGTTTTGTTTTGTTTTGTTTTTGATCTCTGGAGCAAACAGTCAGATACCAGGAAAAGAGCACAGGTAGAGAGATAAGGATTTCAAACATAGATAAATTTATTGCAAAATAGTATTAGCCATGCTCTGTGACCCACACAGGTAATCCTATACTTGCCTACTTAGTAACAAGACAATTAAGAATGCTCAACTTTCTCTAAGCAAACAAAACCACAAAATAGTATTCAGGGAATATTAAAATTTTGAAGTACAGCAGAAAGTTACCATAAATGTGACTTGAATGACATTAGCTTTAAAAAGCCAAAGTCTTGGAGCTGTGTCCTGTCTCCTCTGCTCCATTGTCTGGCCCAGAGCTCTGCCTGCACACTGAGAAGCTGTCAGCACAAAAAACAACCAGGTAAGTCATTAAGGCAAATCCTCTGCCTGCCAAGTACCTCTCAAGCACACACCATGACAGAGGTAAACTCATGCATTTCTCTGAGCTTCATTCTCCAGCCCACAGCTCTGCCTGCATTTTCAGAGGCCTGCCAGCACCAGGAGCAACCAGATATCTAAAGGCCACTTTATAAACATAAAACAAAAACCAAAACCAAAACCAAGAACCTGGGCAATATGGCACAACCAGACCTCAGATCTCCTACAACAGCAAGCCCTGGATATCCTAACACATTAGAAGCACAAGAAAATGACCCTAAACCCAATATTATGAAAATGACAGATGCCTTTAGAAAGGAGATAAATAAATCCCTTTAAGAAATTCAGGAAATATAATAGAACACGTGAAGGAAATAAATCAAACTGTTTTTGTCCTGAGCAGGACAGAGGAAGGGTATAGGGGACTTTCAGAATAGCATTTGAAATATAAATGAATAAAATATCTAATAAAAAAATGAAATAAAAAAACAGAAATAGACAAAAGAAAGAAAACACAAACTGAAGAAATCCTGGAAATTGAAAAGTTAGGTATCTGAAAACAACCAAAGTTTTAGAATGTTAGTAAGTCTTTGTTTCAGTATTTATATCACTATCAGGGCTGAAGAAGTCTGGTTATAATAGTAATAGAAGAAAGAGAAAATTCCCAGCTCAAAGGCTCAGAAAATTTTTTTTCAACAAAGTCATAAAATAAAACTTATCAAACTTAAAGAAAGAGATGACTCTAAATGTAGAAAAAGCTTATAGCATATGAGACAGATTGGACCAAAAAAGGAAACCCTCCTACCATATAATAATCAAAACACTAAATGTACATACAGAAAAAAAGAAAGAAAGACTATGAAAACTACAAGAGAAAAAGGCCAATTAACTTGACAAAACATGTAGGAATTATACCTGACTTCTCAACATAGATGTTAAAAGTCAGAAGGGTCTGGGCAAATGCCTTATGGTCTCTAAGAGACCACATATACAAGTCCAGATTACTATACTCAACAAAACTTTTAATCACTGTAGATTGAGAAAACTAGATAACCTGTGATACAATCCATTTAAACAATATTTGTCCACAAATCCATTCTTACAAAAGATATTAGAAGGAAAACTCAAACCCGAGGAAGTTAACTACACCATAAAAATATAGAAAAAAAAAGGTTTGACACTAGCAACACAAAAAGATACACACACACATTCACATAACAAACACCACCAGCACCTTCAAATCTACAGGAATAAAGATTAATAATTATTCCTTTTAATACCTTTCAACATCAATGGACTCAATTCCTTAATAACAACTCACAACCTATCAGTGTGAAAACATAATTTATCATTCTGCAGAATAAGAGAAACACATCTCAACATTAAAAAAAGAATAGGCATTACTTTAAAGGGCTAGAAAAAAATTTCTGAGCAAATGGACTCCAAAAAAACAGCCTTAAATAACCATTCTAATATATAATAAAACATTTAACCTGAATAGATGAAGGAGTTCACTTCATATCAGGAGAGGGCTGTGTGGTAAATAGGGTGGGTATGGGAATAGAAGGGATGAGATGGAGAGGGGAAGGACAGAATTAGTCCTGGAAGAATTTGAGGAATCCAGGACGTTTGAAATCTATAAGGGTGACTTTAGCTAAGACTCCATGAAATTCATGACATAGAGCCTCAAAGTGCCTATAATTGTAACCAGGCAAGACTTCCAATGGAGTGATTGGAAAACCAATGCACCCACAAAACCTTAGACCACAGTAATGCTGCCTAAAAGATATGTATGAGTGAAAGGATGAAGCAGAATTTGAGGCAAGGGCCAACCGATGACTGGCCCAGCTTTAGACCATTCCATGAGGGGGAGCCCACCAGCAACACTATTGAGGATATTTTGCTACACTTGCAGACAGAAACCTACCATAAGAATAGCCAATGGGGCTTCACCTACAACTGTTGGAAGTTGATGCAGAGATCCACAGCCAAACACCCAGTAGAAGACGGGGAGGAAAGGTTGTGTGAATTAGTAGTTTCAAGAAAGCATACAGTTTAAACTAACCTGAGCCCATGAGGTGCTTTTGGATAATAAACTGCCAATCAGGGATCATGAATGTGCAGAACCTAAGCCTTCTGCACATATGTAGCAGTTGTGTAGCTGGGTCGTCATGTGGGACTCTTCAAATGGGAGTAGAGGCTGTTTCTATGTACACTACCTGCCTTTGGGATCCTTTCTCCTAACTGGCCTGCCTTGACTACCCTCAGAAGAAGAGGGCGTACCATGTATTTATGGAATTTGATGTGCAGGGGCTGGTTGAAGTTCATGGGAGACCTCTCCTTTTCTAGAGAAGCAGGGTAGATGTGGGGGAGGAGAGAGGGAGTGACTGAGGGAAGAGGAGATGAGGAAGCTCAGATCTGAATACAGAGTGAAGTAAAACTTATTCAATAATAAAAAAATAAAGCCAAAGTCTTAATTTCTAATATTCATTTCTATCTAATTCACATGTATTTACGTATGGGTTCCAGAGGCCTATATTTCAAATATAACAACACTAACTTTATACACATTGAAACTCAGCCATAGTTGAGGCTCCTACTGTTTACTATTCAGTAACTGGACCAACACTACACAAGGCAAGAATCATTGATTCTATCAATTTTTTTCCTTTGGTTCTTTCTTTGAGATAAGAGTATCAAACATCTTAGGATGGTTTGGAGCTGATCATGGAGGTGAGGCTAGGTTTTAATACTTGAACTTCTTGTTTCTAATAAATAATTGCTAGGATGCCAGGCATCATTCCTCCCCTTTCATTTTTACCATACGTGGGAAGAATCAGACAAGATCAGGTATAGCTAGGGGTTATCTTAGTCAGGGTTTATATTCCTGCAAACTCCATCATGACCAAGAAACAAGCTGGGGCTGAAAGTGTTTATTCAGCTTACACTTCCACATTGTTATTCATCATCAAAGAAAGTCAGGACTGGAGCTCACAGAGGTCAAAAACTTGGAGGCAGGGGCTGATGCAGAAGCCATGGAGGGTTGCTGCTTATGTTCTGATAGAACCCAGGACTACCAGCTGAGGGATAGCATCAGCCACAATGGGCTGGGCCCTCTCCTCTTAATCACTAATTGAGAAAAATGCCTTACAGCTGGATCTCATGGAGGCATTTCCTCGAGGGAAGATTCTTTCTCTGTGATAACTCCAGCTTGTGTCAAGTTGACACACAAAACCGGCCAGTACAGGGGTGGAGAGAATATGAAAAGGAAGGTATAACAGAGATGGGAGAGTGGGTGGAAATCAACAAGAAGGAATTATTTAGACATGGATTTCCTCTGGGTTTTGTTTCCATTGAAATTATTCTATTCTTTCTTCATTAAAGTCTCGAAAATATTCTACATCTCTCAAAATATTAATTAGATGTACTTACCACAAAAAGTTTTAGACAGATTGACTAATATGTCCTTATTTAGAATGTTTGGATATATGTGCATTCTCTGTTTCTTGATGTGTTATATAATTTTCAACAGAGAATAGTATCCTAATGCCTAAGAATTTATAAATTTTTATCATTAAAATGTTCATTAGGAAAGCCTTAGACATCTTAAAATTAATACTTCTTAAGCATTTTTGGCAGCAGTATAATTTACCAGTCAACAGCATATTGCTTCTAAAGATACTTATCTATATCTATATCTACTTCTATTATCCTTGGGATATCTATATCTACTTCTATTATCCTTGGAAAAGAGACATAAGAAGCAGCCTGTAAGGTGGGACATAATGCCAAAGGGTAATCCTAGGGCACCCAGTTTTAGAAAAAGTATGCTGACTGGAGAAGTTTCCATACAATACAAAGAAGGTCACCCTTACAGGTTTTGTTTTTCCTTCCTGAATCTAATCAGGGCCCGATGAGAGAGGAGTAAGAGGAGGTTGGGGACATTTCTTCTTGGAGGTAAGATGCAGCAGCTCTTTACTGCTCCTCCCAGCCTTCAGTTTAATTTCCTTCCAACACTGATAAATGCTGACTTTGGTTCTCAACCCACTTGCCAATACTGAAACAGCTTGAATGCTTTCAACTGTCATGTTAACTCAGCCAAACTGTCATTTGCTGAACCTTTGCAAATTCACTTTGTATTGAGCTGGTAACATCTGACTAATTCCTACTAATATTGCAGAGCTGCTATAACCACTTCTGCAGTGCACATTAGCCTTGTTTAACTGGTATCATAAATAATAAATTCAAACTGCTGGGAATTGGCTTGTATTCCGTATTGCTTTTGGACGTGTTTTTGGAACCAGGTTCATCATTTTACACTAATGACTCTGCTAAGCCCACAGGCTTTTTTCTGTTATTTTTATATCTCTAGAAAATATTTTAAACAAATAGTGCATAAGATGCTCTTATTCCATATCCTTAATCTTCAAAACTTATCGCTTGAAATTTAAAACAAAAAAAATTAAAAACACGCAATTACAGAACAATTCTCTGGCAGATCATGTGCATCAAGAACTGGGCTGATATTTCAAATCCTCTTCAACCCTTGCCCCCCCCCCCCCCGTGTGTGTGTGTGTGTGTGTGTGTGTGTGTGTTTTCCTTAGTGAGTATTGGAGTCTTGATGTCCAGGTTCAGAAAATTCACAGTTATTGTAAGAAACATACTGAAGACAGAGATGAATAGAGACAAATCACATCCAACCACTTGTCAACTCTAAAGTTTAATGAACCGAAAGAAGGCCTGTTGACTTCTGCTTTGAGAATAAGCTGGGTGTAATTCTACATATGCCCTGTAGAGGGACAGGAGAAATAAGGACCTATCCTCTGGAAATGGCTGTAGCATAAGAATTGTTAATGGTCATGGGGCGGAGCAACCGGACCACCAGTGGCCTGAAGTTTCTGCCTTTGTGGACGCGAGCTGGGGACCACTATGGACCAAGATTAAAAGAGGAAATAAAGTGAATCACGCCTGGGGAATGCTCTCTGGAGTGGTGGTCATCTCTAGCAAGGACTCAAACCAGCACCAGGGAGTCTCTTTGACAAAAGAAGGTATCTGTAAACCTGCAGATCCTCAGTGGCAAAATTGTGGGTGTGTTCGAAGCCTTTTACAGCTCTATGAAGCCGATCCAGATTATCAACAGCTCCATAGATGTGCTGAAGCCAGGAAAGATTCCCAGCGGCAAGACTGAGGTTCCCTTTCATCTTCCTCTGCTTGTGAAAGGCAGCAAGGTCCCGTATGAGATTTACCACAGCGTGTTTGTCAACATTCCACTAACTGTGCTATCACATAGCCCCTGACGGGAGAGCTGGTGGTGGAACACTCGGATATTGCTCTCCGGAGCATAGAGTTTCAGTTGGTCTGGGTTAGAGATTTGTGGGTGTGCAGAGGGCTAACCATGCGATGTCACAGAGATTCAGAATATTCAAATCACTGATGGGGACATTTGTAGGAATCTTCCTGTCCCCTTATACAGGGTCTTCCCCAGACTGTTTTCCTGTCCAACGCTACAGACCACCAACTTCAAAGTGGAGTTTGAGGTTAATATGGTGGTCCTTCTTCATGCTGACCACCTACCTCATCACTGAGAAGTTCTCGCTGAAACTCTGTCAGACATAGTCCAGGGGCAGGAAGGGGACAGCCAGAACGTCAATCCAGTCATCTGCTTACACGGGAACGTCACTCAGGCCACCTGCTCACAGGCATCACGTTAGCCTGTGATACATACATACATCTTCATGGTGTCTGCTCATGGTCTCAAAGCTTTTTCCCTATAGATGCCTTGCCTCAGCCCTTACGTCTGGAATGCAACAGGATTTCCTCGTGTGTAATGCAAGATCACAGAAAACATTCCCAATGGCTCCAGGTGGGTCTGTTTCTTTATAGGTTCATTATGCAGCATGTCTGCACTTTAAGATCCGCTGGCTAGTGAGACCATGGAGGCTGAAGGGAACCCTTCTCCTTCTTGCTCAGCCTCCTAACAGACAGCAGAGTCAGCAACCAGCAAGCTCTTTGATTGAGTCTGTCCAAGGAATGGCAGTAACTTCATTGGAAAATTCAGAGCTCTTCCCTTCTTGACATATTGATAATGTTTTACTAGAATTTCTACATTTTTATTTATTTATTTATTTTTAGGGCACTGGAAAAAAAAAACAACAACAACAACCATGACAACAACTAGTCCTTGCTCTCACAGAGGGAATGGTGAATGGTGGCTGTTCCCTGGAGTGTTTGCAGTGGGTGGTACTGGCACACACAGTTAATGCTGCCATATTCCCACAATGTATTGAAAGGCAAGGTGCTGGTATAAGGGGAAGAATGAATATTGGCTGCTGGTTACTAGGTAGGCTCTGAGTGACAGGACACCTAAGCTGAGGACGGAAGATGGTCTTGGCCTGTCCCTGACTCCCTGGGACACATGGTTTCACCCTGTTTTCCTTTAGCCTCACACTATAACTCACACTGTATGGAGAGTATGTTGCAATACTTTTCTTCCTTCCAGTCTTGCTGTTGTTCTGTTGGTTCACAGTTAATGAGCACACTGCACACCAGCTCGCCTGCCTTCACAGGTTTTTGGGGGTCAGGCCTAGGCAAAGCAGGCCCCAACTGACAGCCTCCTGGCCACACTCCCACTGTACTGAACAGCTGAGGGAAACTGGGGCACTGTTACTGGGACCTCACCAGAGAAACTGAGAAGACTTAGCTGAGTCACCTCACAGTGGGTTTCCAGAGAAGGTATTTTTGCTTTGTTATACTTATCCTTGATATATTTAAAGAATCTAGTACCGCCAAATGTAGGCCATACTGTCTAGAGAGTCTAAAAGGAAAAGTCATCTCTGATTACATTTTTTTTAGTGAATAAAGAAAGCTAAACAATTAAAAAAATAGTTAATGGTCCCTGAGTCTTGCTGATTCTGCTTTTGTCAGGACTTATCTAACAAGGATTCATCTAAGGCCTGAAATGACCTCCAATCATCAGAGCTTCCCTATCCCCTGCTGCATATTTGCATTTCACAGCCTATCTGTGGCTATCTCTGATATCTGTGGATAACTCTGATATCTGTGGATAACTCTTCCATATTTAGCTCCTGGAGTGCAGAACAGGAGATGAACAAGAATGCTATCAATAGACATACCAATGTGGATGGAAAAAAAATTCTCAGGATGCTTCAATCCTAAAAGAGGTACCAGCATCTAAAGAATGATGAGAGCTGGAGAAATAGTCTCCTCAGAGAAGAGCATATCAATCGGTTATCTAATATCAAATGATTAACCCCCAAAACATATAGAAGTAACATAAGAATGTAACAGATTGCATTTAAGTATTCAGGAGTATCTATGTGAACACCTCTAAACTCTCATCCCAATTCTCAAATGAAAAGTGTGTTCAGTTACTCTCAATCTCCTCCTTGGCTAAAGTGTCCATATGATAACAAAACCAATGGTCAACTCAACTGACATTGTCTCAGTCAGCACACAACATGCCTCATTTCTACGTGAAAAGATAACATAGATTCTCATTTGCTACAAGATATCTAATACTAATGTAAGCATGCAATGCGCACTTGCACACTATTATTAGTGGTTCAAAGGAAATGGTTGAAATAGGATAAGACTAGAGAAATGATTCTTCATGTAGCACAAATATCTATAGTAATTTAACCACCAGTTCATAAAAACCTTGAAATTGGGATTCTAAATGACATTTGGGGATTCTAACCATTGGACACAGGAAAATGATGTCTGAAAAAAACAATCAACAGTGAAAAATCATAAACAAATTTGCTTATAGTCATGTCTACACTAGGATCTTGGAGATAAGGTCAGCCTATCAGGGAAGGCATTGATGATAGAGTGTGTCTAAGTCTATTGGATGTAAAAGCATAATGAAGAACTTTGTGACTTTTGGTACTCTTGTAAATTTAAGGATGGAATGGAGGAGCTAGAGAAAGTACCCAAGGAGCTAAAGGGAACTGCAACCCTATATGTGGAACAACAATATGAACTAACCAGTACCCCGGAGCTCTTGTCTCTAGCTGCATATGTATCAAAAGATGGCCTAGTCAGCCATCACTGGAAAGAGAGGCCCTTTGGACTTCCAAACTTTATATGCCCCAGTACAGGGGAACACCAGGGCCAAAAAGGGTGAGTGGGTGGGTAGGGGATTGGGGGTTGGGTATGGGGGACTTTTGGGATAGCATTGGAAATGTAAACGAGGAAAATACCTAATTAAAAAAAAACAATAAACCGTAAACAAAACAAAACAAAAAGGATGGAATAAGAGCATTGATTATGACCCAGATTAACCTCCAATCAAAGATCTCGATATATAATGTAGTCCACCAGTAAGAATAGAGCTGTGTCCAACAGAGGAAGGGAGGGTCAGGGAGCCTATATTCTTGCATACAAGAAGCCTATATTTTATATAAAGCTATATAGGATAGAATACAAGGTTGATAAAGAATGTACCCTGAGATTCTGCTCAAAGGAAGGAAATTGATATAGCAGAAAGACATGACTTCAGAAAAAAAATACAGTAAAATGTTACAAAACATAATGAAAAAGAGACTACAGACTTAGTAAAACTGATGATCTTTGCAGAAATGCTTTAAAACAACCAAAACAATTTAACTTGTGCCCTCTATTCTTAGGAATTCAAATTAAAATAGCAGCAGAAAAAATCATTAAATTATGTATAATACTCAAATATAAACATGAGTGGATTTATAGTATGTGACATTCATATAGATAACTCCACAGACATCATTAAGTATGTTCAAGTGTATTTCAAACATCATCAGAGTATTCTTTAAAAGATACCCAGCATATTTATAAAGACTGTAAGACCTGAAATGGTGCAGTATTTCCCACAGTATAATGTAACTAATGGCAAATATCCAAAATGAAAGAACGAAAGTCTTCAGATATATGTAATCTAAATAGGGCAGTGTGGTAGTCACAAGCTAAATTAGGAAACATTTTTAGATGAATGTACATAAAAATACAATGTAGTTTAACTTGTGGGCTGCTGACTGTACTTAAGGGACATTTTAAACAGTATATGGGTGTGTATTAGGAAAAGGAAGGCTGAAAATCATGACCTGAAATTCCAACTGGAAAAATTAGGGAAGAAAAGAATCAAAGCCTGTAAGATTAGATTTTTTAAACCTACTTTAATAAGGGTTCTAAAATGCATTGACATCCCTCCCCTTTTAGCCCATTGTCCAAAGGTAGGGGAGGACAAGGGGTGTGAACCTGCTTAGGAATAGTTTCTGGGGGTGATTTTAGTCTCTGTCAGAATAGCAGAAGTCAAACAAGAGTCAGCAGCCATGGCATAATCCAGCAGAAAAATCCAGGGTTCTTCCAAAACAGCACAAGTCATACAGTGGGGAACCACTAGAAACAGCTAAGTCGCCAGAAGTTCTCAGTCATGCCTCTCCCAATGAAATGAAGATCAGAGAAGTAGGACCAACAGCAGGCTGCCCATTCACTGTCTGTTGAGCCCTATTTATACTCTCTCCAAAGATCAGGTGTCTTCCCACAGGTCTTGCCTCAGCAAAACACCACGTGAGACTGCATCACATGACACAACCAGAAACTTCCCCTTCACATTTCTAAAGCAAGGATACAGAAGGAAGAAATCACAGGAAGAAAACTGGAAACATGAGATGGTCTACAAACACTTAGTGGCCAGACAGCATGTTCCCAGGGTGTCAACTGTAACATATGATGAGATAAGAAAAAGCACAAAATCCTTTTTTTCCCCTTATGTTCAATGCTTTATTTCTATGCATTTATGAGTGCATAATAAAATTTAATTAATAAACCAAGCATAGTACATGTTGAAAATAATAACTACAATACTATAGAATAATTATGCTCATATATTATACAAGATTTTACAAATATGGCTGTTCTTCTAAAATATCATGTAGTGATTTACATTTATAATCCTTTTATTTTCCATTATATAGAGAACATTTTTCCCAAAATGAAACACTGAAGCTTTTCTTATTATATCCTACACTGCAAAGGGGACATTAAGTAAAATAACAGTTGCAAAATGGAAGTTATTTGATATTCCAGCAGTCAATTTTATATCAAAGATTACTTTTAGGCTTCTACGTTATTAGTTGGTAAGTAACCTATACATTAATGGACAATTAATACCACTGGCATCCTGTCAGCCATTAAGGACTGGAAAAAAACTTAAGATTATGTCATATATTAGTCTGATTTTCTTTTTCTCTTTTGACTCTTTTTATCATTATTTATTATTATTATTATTAATCATTATTATTATTATTTTACTTATTCAGTTTACATCTTCTCACTGTGCCTTCCCAGTCACCCTCTAACACAATCCTTCTCCTATTCCACCTTCTTTTCTGAGCAAGTAGGACCCTGGCCTTGTGTATCCCCGACCCTGGCACATGAAGTCTCTGTGAGGCCAAGCCCATCGTCTCCCACTGATGCTAGAAAAAATAGCCCAGAAAATGAACATATCCCATATACAGGCAACAGCTTTTGGGATAGCCCCTGCTCCAGTTGTTCAGGACCCACATGAAGACCAAGCTGCACATCTGCTACATATGTGCGGGATAGCCTAACTCCATCCTGTGTATGTTCTTTGGTTGATGGTTCAATCTCTGTGACCTTCTAGAGTTCAGGTTAGTTAATTCTGTTGGTATTCTTGTGGAGTCCCTATCCCAAAGGAGCCGCAAACCTTTCTCCCATTCTTCCATAAAAGTCCACAATTCGATCCATTGTTTGGCTGTGGGTCTCAGCATCTGTCTGAATCAGCGGCTAGGTGGAGCCTCTCAGAGGACAGCCATGCTAGACTCCTGTTTGCAATTATAATAGAGTATCATTAATAATATCAGTGATTGATGCTAGCCCATGGTGTTAGCATTCCTTCTAGGCTCTACCCAGCAGTTACCTGGCAACAGCCAGGTAGGACTGGCTTACTATAAAAGAGGCTGTTTGCCCCCTCCTAGCTCTCTTATTGTCTTATTCTCTCTGACTTTCTTCTCTCCCCGGCCCCTTTCTCCCTCTCTCCCCACTCTTCCCTCCTCCTCCCCCTCCTCCTTCTCTGTTTTTTTTTTCTGTATCTACTTCCTTCTCAACTCTCCATCCCATGCCATAAGTAAACTCTATCCTATACTGCACCAGTGGTGACATGGTTGGTACCTCAGGGGGAAGGGATGCCTCAGCATGGGCCTGTTGAGGCACTCCTCCCACCTCACCATACCTGGCTCTTCAAAGCATATCCTGCTCTCTCTTTTTTATAAAACACAACACATAGGATGGGTCTCAGGTTGAGCCAGTTATTGGCTGGCTTTTCCCTTAGTCTGTACTCCGTCCCCTCTTCCTGAATTTCTTGTGGACATAATAAATTTTGGGTAGAAAGTATGGTGGGTGGATTTGTGTCCTTATTGCTCCACTGGGATTGCTGCCTGGCTACAGAATTTAGAATCTTCAGGTTCCAAATCCCCAGTGCTGTGGGTCACAACCAAGGACACCTCCATTAATTTTGGGGCACAGCCCTTATCCCAGGTCTCTGTCTCTTCCTGAATGTGCTCCCTACCTCCCTAGTCCTGTCAGTTGCAAATTTCAATTTATCTCATGGCTATCTGGTGATCCCTTCTGTCCCTCCCCACACCAGACACTGAACATATCCCCTTCCCCTCCCTCCTACCCAGCTCCCACCCTCCATCTACCGCTTATGACTCTTTTATTCCTCCAAGTGAGATTCAAGCATCCTCTTTTGTGCCTTCCTTCTTGTTTAACTTCTTTGGATCTGTGGAGTGTAGCATGGGTATCTTGTATTTTATGGACAATATCCACCTCTAAGTGAGTACATACAGTGTGCATCCTTTTGGCACTGGTTACCTCACTAAGGAATATGCTCTCAAGTTCCCTACATTTGCCTGCAAATTTCATGTCTGTTTTTAATAGCTGAATAGTATTCCATTGTGTATATGCACCGGTTTCTTTATCCATTCTTCAGTTTATGGACATCTAGTTTGTTTCTAGTTTCTGGCTATTACAAGTAAATCTTTTCTAAACATAGATAACTGTTTTTGTGGCACGAAGTGTCTCTTGGGTATATGAAAAGGGCAAATATTAAGGAAAAAAAAGAAGAACCCAATAGATTGTGGAGCAGGCTAAGAAATAGGCCAAAGGCTAAGAAAAATAAATGTATCCTAGGTCAAGTTCTGACCTCACTGTGCCCTTACAAATGTCTGGAGTGAAACTTATGCTCAGAGTTTGTGTACCCTCCAGGAAAGAGAGCAGCTTCGCACTGTCTCATGCACTCAGATCATGTTGAGTTGTGCAGAAGACAGATATACCTAATCTTAAGAGCTCTTGGCATTTTCTGCTACACTGACTATGATTTATCTTCTTTTTCAAAAGGAAAAAATGTATTTGAAGAATTTGATCTTACTGCGATGCGGGGCACATGTCTTCCTGCTTCGCACTTCAAATAAATTGCAGGCTGAGTCTTGTCTGCAATTCTCTTTCCATCTGAAATTTATTTATGGTGTATGTATGTACACATGTATGTATGTATGAATGAATGTTCTTTTATTTATGTAGACAGATTTCTGGAAACGGGGTCTGCTCATTGTCCGGGGCTTTCAAGGGACTGAGAGCAATGTTAGAGTCTTGCCAATCTTTCTACCTTAGAATGCCTAGCATGAAGATTGTGTACATCAGCTGCTACACCTTTCTTTTCTGAAAAAAAGAAAAAAAAAAGTTTTTCTTCGAACTTGCTTTATTTGTATGGATGACTTGCCAGCATTTACAGCTGTGCCTCCCGTGTAGAGGCCAGAGTTGGGGTACACGTTTTGGAATTGGAGGACTGTGTAGATTATGGAGTGCTTTTTTTTTTTTTCTTTTAAGTACTTGGTAACATAGTTTCTCTGTGTAACTCTGGCTGTCCTGGAACTCCCACTGTAGGCCAGGCTGGTCTTGAACTCAGAGATTCTCCAGGCTCTGCCTCCTCAGTGCTGATTTAAGATATGTACCACCACCACCAGCCAGCCAGTGCTCTTAATTTTTGAACCATTTCTCATGTCTATTTCTTCCCAGAATTCTTATAGTGCATTTATATCTTATGGCATGATGACAAAATACATTCAACTGCGAACTTGGCTATAATTATAATTAACCCTGACATCTTTTAATTAATATTAATATACACTTGTTTTTACCATGTTGATTAAATTTCGTTTCACTCTCCTTTAAAGTACTTAATTCTCTATTTCATCATATGAGAACTGCTCTGCATCATTTCCCACATTTGTAAGCAGTGTGCGGCATAGCCTATCTCCATATTCATGTGCCTTGATTCAGGATCCCCTCTGAATATAAACTTATATACATTTTCTTTTGTTGATAATTGAGACACTCCCTGTTAAACATTTTTCCATTCATAATTTTTCTAAGAACTGTCTATGATTTTCTAACTGACAATTGTTAAATTTTAATTTTTGAATGCAATTTTTCTATGTAGCATTATCACATTTTCATTTAAATGTTGATCTGACAATGCATGGTATTTCTATATTTATATTTTATCCTCTATGGAATTAATTGAATATTAGAAATTACAGAAAACAGCAAATCAGTTAACCAAATAAGTAACATACAAACAAATCAATAAAATGCCTTTAATGTGTTTTATCATCTATGAGAGCTGGGCTGTGGTGGATCATACCTTTAATCCCAGCACTTAGAAGACAATGGAAGGCCAATTGTGAGTTCAAAGTCAGCGTGGTCTACAGAGATAGTTCCAGAAACCCAAGGCTACAAAGAGAAATCCTGGGCCCCTTTCCCCCAGAATTCTGTGAGAAGTAAATTTTGGTTTGTTTTCTTTCTCAGAAATACATACCAGGTCAAATCAAGTAAATTCAATGAGAACAATGAATAATTATTCACTTTATACCTTTAACAAAAATTTGTTACTTATATGTAAATGTAGGTTTCTAAAAAAGTATTTTGATAATCATTAAAACAAAATTAAGAATCCTAAAGAAATATTTTAGAGGTTTGCTATCAGTAAACTTAATTATTCAGAAAACTATTTTCTAGCTTTGTAAAAAGCTTATTTTGATTTGTGAAACAAGACGCCATTAGGATCAACATATGTTTCTAAAGTAACAAATATACTACAGAAAACAGAGCTTAAGGTGTTTGTCTTATGTTTTAATGTTCATCCAGTTTAGCAAACATTCCTACTTCCTTTTGACCCAATATAATTGCATATGGACTCCACTATAATTTAAGCTGAAAGTATTATATCTTAAATAGTTCTATTGTTTTCTCAATCCTTTTGGTCAAGTGCAGATTTGAACAGTCATTTTATTTATGCATTTAGTATTCATCTCCAAATTTCCATTGTCATTATGCCCTTAAAAGTCAATTAAGTCATCTTAAGATAATGTTATCTTAATTAGAATCATGTGTTTACTTGTATTAATAAATATTTTTGAATAAATGTTTTGCTTACATTATAAAACATATTATCTAGATTACTATAGTTCTCAAATTAATGCCTATTATGTTTTCTCAGCATGCTGTGTGCATCACGCTGCCCAAGTAAAATAGATTTAAAAACATATATTATGTGATAATGAATAATAAGTTATCATGCTTAAAATTTGCAAAGAAACTTTTCTATGAATGATATATGAGTTAATTAAGTAATACTTAGTAAGATTCCATTTGAACAGATTGCTGTAATGTTTGGTATCTAGTATTTTAAAATGCATCTCTAGAGTGCTTGCTGATACTTCAAAGAATGAAGCAGCCCTATGCCAGAATTAGTGTGTCACTCAGATTTCATCAGAGAAGTTTCTCTGTAGAGTGGCAAAACACTAACTCACAACAGGCTGAAATACAGAGTATACAAAACAGTGACATGCCCAACCACAAATGTGTTATCTATCTATCTCATCCCCACTCTTCAAAATTGAGGGACCATTAATGATTATGATTACGGGGAAGAAGATAATAAGAGCCAGATGTCAGAAAGGCCTGGAATGAAGCATGTCTTTTGGATAAGGAAGACCCATTGTACCCATAAAATCACAGTACATATTATTACTTGTATAAGACGTAAAAGATCAAGCTAGCCAGTCAACATTCCAGTATGGAATGGAAGAGGTTCACAGGCCTCCATCCTAACTGAGTAGATATAAAACACTCAACAGCATCTTGGGAAGGGATTTTGTTTTATTTACAAGTCTGAAATGCTATTGATGTTTATTAATTTATCAATATTAATTAGAAACTCATGCAATAAAACTTCATAACATCTAGAAATTAGACAAATGTTAAGTTTCTAGTCAAATAGAGCAAATCTGAAAGAAGTATCATAACAATAATTACCAAATTACACATTATATATTTAAAAATATTTTCTGAACATTAAAGTTGTCTACTTTTTCTCTTATTGAAAATAGATTTATTTTAAAGCTGTGACTACTGATAGGTTGACCATGGTCCCATAGATGGTCTCATAACCAGGAATACATGGACAACAGAAACTGAAGCTGATGGCTTATTAAAATTAAATAAATAAAAGGGTGAATGAACCTGAGGAGGACAGACTGGTGGACTGGATCTGGCAGGAGTTATGAGTAAGGGTAGAGAACGAATATGGTCAAATACATTGTCTAAAATTTGCAAGCAACTACTTAATATTTTTTTCAAAAGAATACCTCTAAAATGTTAGAGACTATGACTTTTTTTTCTTTAGTATTAACTTTTTATCATGTTTTTGGAATTGAAAATATATGGAACACATTGTCCTTAAAGTATTAGCTAAAATAAATACTGTTCCTTGTACAACTTGTATATTTTCCTTATTTGATGCTAATTTATCCAAACATGCTTTCCGACTACCTCTTTGATATTCATGGTGATATTTTTGTAAGTCTTGGGACATTCTTCCTTGGGATGTGGACATGACATTTTTCCAACAACCAACAGAGCACAGTTGATTTTTCTTGGAATCCTAATGAAAGTTACAAACGAATGGCCTTTCTACCTTCTCCCCATGTTGATTAGACACTTTCCCGCTCTTCTATGCCAAAGGCAGACTCCACTTGGAGTAACTGAGATTCAGAGAGCAGTGTGGAGGCTTGTTGTTGTTGTTGTTGTTGTTGTTGTTGTTGTTGTTGTTGCTGCTGCTGCTGCTGCTGCTACTGTTAATTGAGCTGATAGAAATGGCTGACAGGGTAATGGCTGTAATTGTTCACCGTTTCACATAGAAAAGAATTTGCTCAGTAAATAGGAGTCTTTGTTTCCAGCCTAATTTAATGGAAACACAGAAGGTATAAGAAAGCAATGTGCCAACTGACACTGGGTATAAAATAAGGCATTCCAGAGACTTTTGTGCAAATGTCCATCAGCAGACATCTGTCAAAGCAAACTCATGGGAAGGCTTCTGAGTGCATCCATTTACCAGCAGCAAACATTTGGTAGTTTCATTCTCAGAGGGACAGACTGTTGGTTTGTTTTGCTGTAGGAACATTTGAAATAATCCACTCTTTCCACCACCCCCTAACCGCTATGTAAACTCCATGTAGCCTACTTCAATAGTAAAAGGAACAGACTATTATACATATGGATACCAATTCTTTAGACTAGCTGAGAGGGCAATGAAAGCATATGAGATGGAATCATGTGACACATTTTTGTTTTTTTAAAGTAGCATGGAGAGGGGATGTGAAGTCTAAATAATATTCCTTCTGCCAAATACTTAAATTTAAACGGGGAACAAACTGCCTGCAGTCTGCTAGAGTATCTTGTGGGTTTATGATTGTGATGGCTGGAATGATTTCCACTGTACTTTGTGTAGGTACTAAACTGTGGACTATAAAAGAACAAAAATTAAGGCTCATGTGTTGTCTCTGTGAATAATGTAGGTCAAATGAAATCATGGAAGGTCAGTGTGATGTTCAGCACACATGTAAAAGTCCAGGTAGACATGGGGTCTTTCTGCAATCCCAGCGCTCTAATGAGTGATAAGTGTTTGCGGGGCAATATAGCTAGCTTGACTACCTAAATCTGCAAGCCCTGCTTTGAACATGAGGAGCTGCCATAGTAAGCAAAGTGGAGCTTGATGGGATACCAGATGCCATTTGCTGTCTTTACCATTCACATGCATAAATGAGCATGCCCATATGAACACACTATAACAAATCTACAATCAAAGAGTACAACAATTAACAGTACTAACAATCCCAATTATTTTGTCTCTGTGTTTGTACTTGTGTGAAGTAGAGGCAGAGATACAGAGACTGAGACAGAGAAACAAAGACACAAGCAAAGAGATACAATAGCACAAGTATGAAGGTCAGGGACCCTTACACCAAAAGACCCAAGATACAAACTCACTTTTCTTGGCTTGTGCAGCAAGCAGTTTTATCCTCTGGGCCATCTTCAGCACTCTATTGAATAATTTTTCAGTTATCGCTCAGAAAGAAACCAATACTACTAAGATATATTTATATCTATTATTCATTATTTAGAATTGTGGATCAGTAGAAGAATATCATCTGATGAATTGTATGTGGCATATTTGTAATGGTTACTAAGTAGAAAAGCCCTCTTCCTTTTCACTTATTCTCTACCCCAATATGTTCTGCTCTTGATGCTCAGGTTTTAAATGCAAATATCTACAGTGTGATCTTAGTGAATACCTCAACTAAAAATCTATAGTGGCCATAGAAATGTAGCAAAAGGTATAGAGTTTTAATAACTAATATTTAAAGATGTAGACCTCATATGTATTTATTTTTAAAATATATGTATACACACATATGTATATATACATATATAAATGCACACACATACATTATTTTAAGATATATATTATCAATTCTCAAAATTACCAAAAAATATAAAACCATGTCATTTCTGATTAGGTAAGAACTGTAGTATGAGGCTTCTTTGTTCATTCTTTGAACTAACAATTGGCCAAAGTTGACTGAATGTCTAAATGCAAGGGTCAAATACAAAATTATTTGGTGTTTTATAATAGGGTTGAAATGCTATTCTGATGTGCTTGGAACTTTTAATATGCAGACCAATGTATTCAATGCCTAAACTCAATTATTCTATATTTTTCTATTCTTAACATGCTCTCATTTGAATTCAGCCTCTATAAATACAAACAGATAGTAAAACCAGTGCAGAACAGCATTTTTTCATGAGCACTTGATTCTTGGTTCATTTGCTTTCCCTGATTAACGAGACCTCTATTTTTTTCAGTAATACCAGTGCCTAAGGAGAGACTCAGCATGAAAGTAATAGTCTCCTTTGGGGGAACCATTTGAATTATATTTATTGAAAATTATTGACTAGTCAAGCAAACAGTCATCATTGATTTAGTGCCACTTTTCTGGATGTGAAGTTTAATGTTTCATGAATCAACTTTAATACGAAAATTCCTTCTTTGGAGTTTTGTATAAAAATAAGTGAATAAATTGTGGATAGGAAAATATTTCTAATTTACTGAAAAATGAAAATCTGAAGTATTTACTTAAAGGGAATTTGTTGCCTTAAATGTCAAGGGCAACAGTCTTCCATATTAATTTTGCAGAGCTTCTCAAAGCATAATAAATAACTTGAGTTTCTCCAATGATTTACTTCAAATTCATTAGTATTCATTTTAGAAACCAAACTTTGATCTGCTATAAGGAATAACAATGCGTACTTGCAGAGTTGAAGTACAACCAAGTAAACTAGCAAAACACTTCAAACCTATGTAAACCATTTCTGATCAAAATTAATGTCACTTAACCTTTAAAGTCAGTAAAATAGGATAGGGTATTATTTGTTTGCATGTCACAGTTTGTAAGGTACTTAATAGGTCTTATCTCTGAGAAGGGGATTCCCCACCGCCCCCCTCCCCGGCCTGGGAAAGGGGATGGAGCAATTGGGTGGGATCTGTGTGGGGAGTACTGGGAAGAGAGGGGAGGCTGATATTGTGATGTAAAGTGAAAAAATGAGTAAATGTAAAAATTGCTAACAGAAAAACCATTTGCTATCTCATTTATTTCTAACTGTCACCTTCTGTGGTGGAATTTGCAACACAAATAGAGGCCATATATTCGGTGAGATTCTCATTGACCTATTTTAATCTAATCAGAAACGTGTACCTTGTCTAAAAACAAATCCTGACTTCAAGTTTTCTGAGAAAAAAAAAATCCTAAACAATTTCCTCTCTTCTGGGGTTGTATTTGAACTTTGCCCCCCCTTAAAATTTATAGTAAGTAGTTTAGTTTATTAACTCATATTAAATTTTTTTCTGAGAAGTTCATACTAAGACAAAAATTGACAATTATCTCTGTGAGCTTATCTAAGGAAACATTGGTACAGGAGAAATGGGGATGTGTGAAGCGATAATGAAGACCACTAAAGGATGGATTACGGAATTTGATTACTGTGCATGAATAGATTTTCTTCCTCCCAAGGATGTTTAGAACCATTAGAGAACGAGTGTATGTGTGTAAAGAGCCATAACACCTACTATGCTACAGAGACTGGCTTATTATTTAAATCCTAGAAGTTATCCAAAGTTTATCTCTACAGAACTGGCAGTCTGTCATTTGCTCTATTAGACAGCATCTCACTAAAGTTCTCTGTGCCATGGCTGATGTATTGTTCTCTCTCTGTCTCTCTGTCGCTCTCTCTCTTCCTCTTGCTCTTTGTTTCTAACTATCTTTCTCCTGCTCTCTAACTAGTATTTTAATATTTCTTCTATTGATAAAGGTTAGTATTCTTGAAGACTGCTATCTTGTAATATTTCATTCAAATTTATTATAGTAGATTGCTGGATAAGAAAACATAGGTTGATGTGCTCCCATTAATGTACTTGCTATTCCAGAGCTAGGAAATATTGAAGATATTCAATTCTAGTCTCATGATTTTTTATATGGGGTTATTTTTCATCTGACATTAAGCATGTGAATAAATGCTGAGAAGGATTCTGTTGTGTTTGAGGTACATTAAATTTACATGAATATATTTGTACAACATAATATTGGTGAAGAAAGTGGATCTCAACCTAAAAGTCACGTGTCTATTTGGCTCTCATTTGCCTTGCTTGTCTTTGCATCTTGATGTCGTAGCCTGACATTTCTGATAGTCTTTTTAATTGGTTATATTTAACTCTAGACTCTTTCCATTGAGTTTTTAAGTTATTTATTTTTACAAGGGATTGGCAGTATAATCTGAAAAGAATATAATAACAGTTTCACTAACAAACTAAATCTATTATAATGCCCTGAGAAGGCTGTGTATGCAGGTGTGTGCATGTGTGCACATGTGTGTGCATATTAGACAAAAGCTAATGTCAAGTGTCTTCCTCAATCATTGCCCAGCTTTTTTTTTTTTAAACATGGCAACCCAAACTGAACTAGGTACTCACCACTTGGATACAGTGGTTAGCCATAGTTGCTAGGCACCACCTGTGTCTCACTCACTCACAAAAAAATGCTGAGTTACATATAGGTGTGCTAGAATAGTGAACTTATTACCTCTTGATTACACAGTAAGCATTTTACCAAATAAGTCAATGTCGTCAGGAATTTTGCACTTTAATTTACTCCAAATTTGATGAATTTCAAATATTAAAACAGTGTATTTATACTCTGTTAGAAATTTTGAGCTTTCATTCTTGACCAGAGATACTCAAAATATGACTTAGAAACCACAACAACATTGTGAGTTTTATCTTTAACTTTATATTAAGTACAAATTATTCTTTGTAAGAAATAATACATTTCTTACTGAAAAGGATCTGTCTGAGCAGGATCCCATGGGCATGACCCTGCTGGTGAGTGTTGGGAGCCGCGCCCACATTCGCCGTTACAAGATGGCGCTGACAGCTGTGTTCTAAGTGGTAAACAAATAATCTGCGCATGTGCCAAGGGTATCTTATGACTACTTGTGCTCTGCCTTCCCCGTGACGTCAACTCGGCCGATGGGCTGCAGCCAATCAGGGAGTGACACGTCCGAGGCGAAGGAGAATGCTCCTTAAGAGGGACGGGGTTTCGTTCTCTCTCTCTCTTGTCTCTCGCTCTCTCTCTTGCTTTTTCGCTCTCTTGCTTTTCGCTCTCTCTTGCTTCTCTCTCTTGCTTCGCTCTCTCTTGCTTCTTGCTCTCTTGCTGCTTACACTCTGGCTCCTGAAGATGTAAGAATAAAGCTTTGCCGCAGAAGATTCTGGTCTGTGGTGTTCTTCCTGGCCGGTCGTGAGAACGCGTCTAATAACAATTGGTGCCGAATTCCGGGACGAGAAAAAAACTCGGGACTGGCGCAAGGAGGATCCCTCATTCCGGAACCAGAACTGCGGATCACGTTTATAAAGGTTCCCGTAACACAGACTGTTGAGAAGGATTCAACTGCCGAATTCAGAACTCATCAGCTGGGGAACGACGGTGATAAAGGTTCCCGTAAAGCAGACTGTTAAGAAGGATTCAACTGTATGAATTCAGAACTTTTCAGCTGGGGAACGGCGGTAACCCGTAAGTATAGCTTTACAAGATAAGTCTGATCTTGAACTTTCTAACGAAATTCAAGACAGTCTATCAGAAGTAAAGTGGAAAATGTTTGGCCTTGAATTTTTTCTGGTGTTAGGAGCCCTTTTGTTCCTTTTCACATGTTATCAAGTGATTAAGATAGGGCTGAAAATTCTAGAGGAAATTCAGGGCAGTCTATCAGAAGTAAAGCGGGGAGAGAGAGTAGGAGCAAGGAGAAACGGTAAGTATACAGGCCTTTCCAAGGGTCTTGAACCCGAGGAAAAGTTTAGGTCAGGTAAGAATACCTGGAGAGAGATTAGAAGAAAAAGAGGAAAAAGGGAAAAGAAGAAAGATCAATTAGCGGAGGTCTATAGGAAAAGGAGCCTGTGCTCATCGCTGGATGAGCTCAGGAAGCCAGCTCTTAGTAGTTCTGAAGCAGATGAAGAATTCTCCTCTGAGGAAACAGACTGGGAGGAAGAAGCAGCCCATTACCAGCCAGCTAATTGGTCAAGAAAAAAGCCAAAAGCGGCTGGCGAAGGCCAGTTTGCTGATTGGCCTCAGGGCAATCGGCTACCAGGTGCACTCCCGCCCTATGCGGAGTCCCCGCCCTGCGTAGTGCGTCAGCCCGTAGTGCGTCAGCAATGCGCAGAGAGGCAGTGCGCAGAGAGGCAGTGCGCAGACTCATTCATTCCCCGAGAGGAACAAAGGAAAATAGAACAGGCATTTCCAGTCTTTGAAGGAGCCGAGGGTGGGCGTGTCCACGCTCCGGTAGAATACTTACAAATTAAAGAAATTGCCGAGTCGGTTCGTAAATACGGAACCAATGCTAATTTTACCTTGGTGCAGTTAGACAGGCTCGCTGGCATGGCACTAACTCCTGCTGACTGGCAAACGGTTGTAAAAGCCGCTCTCCCTAGTATGGGCAAATACATGGAATGGAAAGCGCTTTGGCACGAAGCTGCACAAGCGCAGGCCCGAGCAAACGCAGCTGCTTTGACTCCAGAGCAGAGAGATTGGACTTTTGACTTGTTAACGGGTCAGGGAGCTTATTCTGCTGATCAGACAAACTACCATTGGGGAGCTTATGCCCAGATTTCTTCCACGGCTATTAGGGCCTGGAAGGCGCTCTCTCGAGCAGGTGAAACCACTGGTCAGTTAACAAAGATAATCCAGGGACCTCAGGAATCCTTCTCAGATTTTGTGGCCAGAATGACAGAGGCAGCAGAGCGTATTTTTGGAGAGTCAGAGCAAGCTGCGCCTCTAATAGAACAGCTAATCTATGAGCAAGCCACAAAGGAGTGCCGAGCGGCCATAGCCCCAAGAAAGAACAAAGGCTTACAAGACTGGCTCAGGGTCTGTCGAGAGCTTGGGGGACCTCTCAGCAATGCAGGTTTAGCGGCTGCCATCCTTCAATCCCAAAACCGCTCCATGAGCAGAAATGATCAGAGGACATGTTTTAACTGCGGAAAGCCTGGGCATTTTAAGAAAGATTGCAGAGCTCCAGATAAACAGGGAGGGACTCTCACTCTTTGCTCTAAGTGTGGCAAGGGTTATCATAGAGCTGACCAGTGTCGCTCTGTGAGGGATATAAAGGGCAGAGTCCTTCCCCCACCTGATAGTCAATCAACTGATGTGCCAAAAAACGGGTCATCGGGCCCTCGGTCCCAGGGCCCTCAAAGATATGGGAACCGGTTTGTCAGGACCCAGGAAGCAGTCAGAGAGGCGACCCAGGAAGACCCACAAGGGTGGACCTGCGTGCCGCCTCCGACTTCCTATTAATGCCTCAAATGAGTATTCAGCCGGTGCCGGTGGAGCCTATACCATCCTTGCCCCCGGGAACCATGGGCCTTATTCTCAGCCGGGGTTCACTCACCTTGCAGGGCTTAGTAGTCCACCCTGGAGTTATGGATTGTCAACATTCCCCTGAAATACAGGTCCTGTGCTCAAGCCCTAAGGGCGTTTTTTCTATTAGTAAAGGAGATAGGATAGCTCAGCTGCTGCTCCTCCCTGATAATACCAGGGAGAAATCTGCAGGACCTGAGATAAAGAAAATGGGCTCCTCAGGAAATGATTCTGCCTATTTGGTTGTATCTTTAAATGATAGACCTAAGCTCCGCCTTAAGATCAACGGAAAAGAGTTTGAAGGCATCCTTGATACCGGAGCAGATAAAAGTATAATTTCTACACATTGGTGGCCCAAAGCATGGCCCACCACAGAGTCATCTCATTCATTACAGGGCCTAGGATATCAATCATGTCCCACTATAAGCTCCGTTGCCTTGACGTGGGAATCCTCTGAAGGACAGCAAGGGAAATTCATACCTTATGTGCTCCCACTCCCGGTTAACCTCTGGGGAAGGGATATTATGCAGCATCTGGGCCTTATTTTGTCCAATGAAAACGCCCCATCGGGAGGGTATTCAACTAAAGCAAAAAATATCATGGCAAAGATGGGTTATAAAGAAGGAAAAGGGTTAGGACATCAAGAACAGGGAAGGATAGAGCCCATCTCACCTAATGGAAACCAAGACAGACAGGGTCTGGGTTTTCCTTAGCGGCCATTGGGGCAGCACGACCCATACCATGGAAAACAGGGGACCCAGTGTGGGTTCCTCAATGGCACCTATCCTCTGAAAAACTAGAAGCTGTGATTCAACTGGTAGAGGAACAATTAAAATTAGGCCATATTGAACCCTCTACCTCACCTTGGAATACTCCAATTTTTGTAATTAAGAAAAAGTCAGGAAAGTGGAGACTGCTCCATGACCTCAGAGCCATTAATGAGCAAATGAACTTATTTGGCCCAGTACAGAGGGGTCTCCCTGTACTTTCCGCCTTACCACGTGGCTGGAATTTAATTATTATAGATATTAAAGATTGTTTCTTTTCTATACCTTTGTGTCCAAGAGATAGGCCCAGATTTGCCTTTACCATCCCCTCTATTAATCACATGGAACCTGATAAGAGGTATCAATGGAAGGTCTTACCACAGGGAATGTCCAATAGTCCTACTATGTGTCAACTTTATGTGCAAGAAGCTCTTTTGCCAGTGAGGGAACAATTCCCCTCTTTAATTTTGCTCCTTTACATGGATGACATCCTCCTGTGCCATAAAGACCTTACCATGCTACAAAAGGCATATCCTTTTCTACTTAAAACTTTAAGTCAGTGGGGTTTACAGATAGCCACAGAAAAGGTCCAAATTTCTGATACAGGACAATTCTTGGGCTCTGTGGTGTCCCCAGATAAGATTGTGCCCCAAAAGGTAGAGATAAGAAGAGATCACCTCCATACCTTAAATGATTTTCAAAAGCTGTTGGGAGATATTAATTGGCTCAGACCTTTTTTAAAGATTCCTTCCGCTGAGTTAAGGCCTTTGTTTGGTATTTTAGAAGGAGATCCTCATATCTCCTCCCCTAGGACTCTTACTCTAGCTGCTAACCAGGCCTTACAAAAAGTGGAAAAGGCCTTACAGAATGCACAATTACAACGTATTGAGGATTCGCAGCCTTTCAGTTTGTGTGTCTTTAAGACAGCACAATTGCCAACTGCAGTTTTGTGGCAGAATGGGCCATTGTTGTGGATCCATCCAAACGTATCCCCAGCTAAAATAATAGATTGGTATCCTGATGCAATTGCACAGCTTGCCCTTAAAGGTCTAAAAGCAGCAATCACCCACTTTGGGCAAAGTCCATATCTTTTAATTGTACCTTATACCGCTGCACAGGTTCAAACCTTGGCAGCCGCATCTAATGATTGGGCAGTTTTAGTTACCTCCTTTTCAGGAAAAATAGATAACCATTATCCAAAACATCCAATCTTACAGTTTGCCCAAAATCAATCTGTTGTGTTTCCACAAATAACAGTAAGAAACCCACTTAAAAATGGGATTGTGGTATATACTGATGGATCAAAAACTGGCATAGGTGCCTATGTGGCTAATGGTAAAGTGGTATCCAAACAGTATAATGAAAATTCACCTCAAGTGGTAGAATGTTTAGTGGTCTTAGAAGTTTTAAAAACCTTTTTAAAACCCCTTAATATTGTGTCAGATTCCTATTATGTGGTTAATGCAGTAAATCTTTTAGAAGTGGCTGGAGTGATTAAGCCTTCCAGTAGAGTTGCCAATATTTTTCAGCAGATACAATTAGTTTTGTTATCTAGAAGATCTCCTGTTTATATTACTCATGTTAGAGCCCATTCAGGCCTACCTGGCCCCATGGCTCTGGGAAATGATTTGGCAGATAAGGCCACTAAAGTGGTGGCTGCTGCCCTATCATCCCCGGTAGAGGCTGCAAGAAATTTTCATGACAATTTTCATGTGACGGCTGAAACATTACGCAGTCGTTTCTCCTTGACAAGAAAAGAAGCCCGTGACATTGTTACTCAATGTCAAAGCTGCTGTGAGTTCTTGCCAGTTCCTCATGTGGGAATTAATCCACGCGGTATTCGACCTCTACAGGTCTGGCAAATGGATGTTACACATGTTTCTTCCTTTGGAAAACTTCAATATCTCCATGTGTCCATTGACACATGTTCTGGCATCATGTTTGCTTCTCCGTTAACTGGAGAAAAAGCCTCACATGTGATTCAACATTGTCTTGAGGCATGGAGTGCTTGGGGGAAACCCAGACTCCTTAAGACTGATAATGGACCAGCTTATACGTCTCAAAAATTCCAACAGTTCTGCCGTCAGATGGACGTGACCCACCTGACTGGACTTCCATACAACCCTCAAGGACAGGGTATTGTTGAGCGTGCGCATCGCACCCTCAAAGCCTATCTTATAAAACAGAAGAGGGGAACTTTTGAGGAGACTGTACCCCGAGCACCAAGAGTGTCGGTGTCTTTGGCACTCTTTACACTCAATTTTTTAAATATTGATGCTCATGGCCATACTGCGGCTGAACGTCATTGTTCAGAGCCAGATAGGCCCAATGAGATGGTTAAATGGAAAAATGTCCTTGATAATAAATGGTATGGCCCGGATCCTATCTTGATAAGATCCAGGGGAGCTGTCTGTGTTTTCCCACAGAATGAAGACAACCCATTTTGGGTACCAGAAAGACTCACCCGAAAAATCCAGACTGACCAAGGGAATACTAATGTCCCTCGTCTTGGTGATGTCCAGGGCGTCAATAATAAAGAGAGAGCAGCGTTGGGGGATAATGTCGACATTTCCACTCCCAATGACGGTGATGTATAATGCTCAAGTATTCTCCTGCTTTTTTACCACTAACTAGGAACTGGGTTTGGCCTTAATTCAGACAGCCTTGGCTCTGTCTGGACAGGTCCAGATGATTGACACCATTAACACTTTGTCAGCCTCAGTGACTACAGTCATAGATAAACAGGCCTCAACTAATGTCAAGATACAGAGAGGTCTCATGCTGGTTAATCAACTCATAGATCTTGTCCAGATACAACTAGATGTATTATGACAAATAACTCAGCTGGGATGTGAACAAAAGTTTCCGGGATTGTGTGTTATTTCCATTCAGTATGTTAAATTTACTAGGACAGCTAATTTGTCAAAAAGTCTTTTTCAGTATATGTTACAGAATTGGATGGCTGAATTTGAACAGATCCTTCGGGAATTGAGACTTCAGGTCAACTCCACGCGCTTGGACCTGTCGCTGACCAAAGGATTACCCAATTGGATCTCCTCAGCATTTTCTTTCTTTAAAAAATGGGTGGGATTAATATTATTTGGAGATACACTTTGCTGTGGATTAGTGTTGCTTCTTTGATTGGTCTGTAAGCTTAAGGCCTAAACTAGGAGAGACAAGGTGGTTATTGCCCAGGCGCTTGCAGCTCTAGAACATGGAGCTCCCCCTGATATATGGTTATCTATGCTTAGGCAATAGGTCGCTGGCCACTCAGCTCTTATATCCCACGAGGCTAGTCTCATTGCACGGGATGGAGTGAGTGTGCTTCAGCAGCCCGAGAGAGTTGCAAGGCTAAGCACTGCAATGGAAAGGCTCTGCGGCATATATGAGCCTATTCTAGGGAGACATGTCATCTTTCATGAAGGTTCAGTGTCCTAGCTCCCTTCCCCCAGGCAAAACGACACGGGAGCAGGTCAGGGTTGCTCTGGGTAAAAGCCTGTAAGCCTAAGAGCTAATCCTGTACATGGCTCCTTTACCTACACACTGGGGATTTGACCTCTATCTCCACTCTCATTAATATGGGTGGCCTATTTGCTCTTATTAAAAGGATAGGGGGAGATGTTGGGAGCCGCGCCCACATTCGCCGTTACAAGATGGCGCTGACAGCTGTGTTCTAAGTGGTAAACAAATAATCTGCGCATGTGCCAAGGGTATCTTATGACTACTTGTGCTCTGCCTTCCCCGTGACGTCAACTCGGCCGATGGGCTGCAGCCAATCAGGGAGTGACACGTCCGAGGCGAAGGAGAATGCTCCTTAAGAGGGACGGGGTTTCGTTCTCTCTCTCTCTTGTCTCTCGCTCTCTCTCTTGCTTTTTCGCTCTCTTGCTTTTCGCTCTCTCTTGCTTCTCTCTCTTGCTTCGCTCTCTCTTGCTTCTTGCTCTCTTGCTGCTTACACTCTGGCTCCTGAAGATGTAAGAATAAAGCTTTGCCGCAGAAGATTCTGGTCTGTGGTGTTCTTCCTGGCCGGTCGTGAGAACGCGTCTAATAACAGGTGAGCTCTGCCAATTCAAACCTTTACCTATGCCACATTTTGCAGACATGAAGCACAGCTGGGATAAGTCTCAGAGAAACTCATTGTGACTTCACATGTTTTTAGTTTTGAATATTTTTAAACAATCACAAAAGATATCAAAATCATTATGGTATAAAAATGTATTTTAGTAGGTTCTCCTTGCTTGTCATCTTCCCTATGTCTTTGGTCTCGAGATCTTCTTTTGTACCCTGCATCCCCTCTGGTCTCTTTACTTCAATCATATTACATATTTCCTATCATCTGCACCCCTATTATTTATTATCACCCCTTTTAGTCTGTCTTCTAGTTTTGTAGACATTACCTATACATACATACAAACATACATGCTACATACATGCATTTGTGAACATGTGTGCTTGCTTGTGTATATGAGTTTGTTAGATATTATACGGTAGTCTCTGCATATGGAAAGTTATACTTTCATTTTTGTGAGGGAAATCACCTTGCTTAATGTTATGCTATCCAGATACATATATTTCCTACAAATTTCATAGCTTAATTTTGTTTTACAAATGAATAACACTTCATATTGTGTATGTTCTACATTTTTACTATCTAATCACTTACTTGGCATCATGGTTGGTTTTATTTTCTTGGTTCATGAATAGATCAACAATAAATATAGCCTTAATAATATCTCTTTGGTAGAACAAGGAATCCTTTGTATATATATATATATGTGTGTGTGTGTGTGTGTGTGTGTGTGTGTGTGTGCTCAGAAGATACAAAGTTGAATCACATACTACACAGGGACATACAGACCTTCCCCGCCACCCACACACACAAACACACACACACATTCATAGTGATTTCCAAAATTCCTATATTAGTCTTATCCACCAACACCCTACCACACATATTTCGTAAGAATTTATCGTCGCCGGGTGGTGGTGGAGCATGCCTTTAATCCTAGCATTTGGGAAGCAGAGGCAGGCGGGTTTCTGAGTTCAAGGACAGCCTGGTCTACAAAGTGAGTTCCAGGACAGCCAGGGCTATACAGAGAATCCCTGTCTTGAAAAAACATCAAAAAAAAAAAAAGAATTTATTGTCAATTTTTTATCTTAATTTTTATTTATATTTGTATGCATCTTTATAGGTATATGCTAAATGTGTGTAGGTGCCCATGAAGGCAAGAATAGGGAATTGGTTTTCTTGGAGCTGGAGTTACAAAGTGCTTATGAGCCACCTGACATGGGCACTGGGAAACAAACACATTTCTTTCCTAAGAACAGCAGCTATTTTCACCCTTACCCATCTCTCCAACCTATGTTGCTAGATTTCTTTATGATGGATATTAAGAGTGGCAGTGAGATAATATGTCTTTTTTTTTTAACTTGCCTGTCCCTGGTGACTTTATGTCTTTAAAATATTGATGTCTTCAAAATAATTGTATACCATTTTTGTTTCTTCTTTTAAGAAACATGTATTCATTTCATTATCCATTTGTTGACTCTCCATTTTGTTTAATAAGTATTACAACTCCATAGGCCTTTGAAACATTTAGATGTTAGTCCTCTGAGCCTATAGATATATCTCTTTACAATAGATCTTCATAATATGGAACCACTTAGCTAGAGTTTAGACCTTGCTTCCCAATAATGTCATGTGGGATCTTTAATATCGAACACCAAGTTTACTTGTCCTGCCTCAGTGTTCCTCGCTCCAGTGTGTGGATGAAGGACTGACAGACAGCTGGGATTTGTGTTGCTTTTCTTTAAGTAGTATGCTTTCTGAGTCGTTGTGGACCACCTTGATTCTCATCACACAAAGCTTGATACTGAACTCACCTCTTGAGTACATGATGAAACTAGGGATAACTTCATTGAGAAATCCACACATTTAGCCCTAAGAGCCTTTCCAAGAAGATATTCATCATTTTCAAACTTATATTCTGTGAAGTTCTAGGGGAAAAAAAGATCAATTTTTCAATGAAAATCTTTTATCATGAAAGTGTGTTGCTTTACTAAAATATCCAAATCATTATAAACACTCAAAACCCCAAATGATCTAGAGCTGTGTTAACCTCTTGACAAGGGCACAGTGAGTCAAAACATCTGCATACATATTTGCTGCCGGGTATGAAATGGTGTCTGTTCTTCTCAGAATGTTTGCCTCTATATAGATGTACAGCTAGGTTAATGTACTCTAATATTTCAAATGTATACTTAGATAATAATGCATACATAACACATCTATCATTCAGTCAGAACTTTGGAGTTCTCCACATGGCACATAACACACATGCATTGTAGGCTGGCATACACTTTTACTAATTCTTGGTCTTAATGCACCATGACTTGAGTACCTACTGTGTGACATAATATGATTTGTAGTGCTGTTTATAATAGTTACAAGAATATTAAAAGGATTTAAATAATGTCTATGATATTAAAATTACTTTTATTTTGTCTGTCTTAGTGCTTTCTTTCTTGAATGTGTGTGTATCAAGTGAATGTATGGTACCTGAGGTCAGAATAAAACCTCAAATTCCTTGAAACGGGAGTTAGAGATGGTTCTTATGTCACCCTTTGAGTGCTGAAAACTGAATCAGGGTGCTTATAAATGGTAGAAAGTATTTTTTTCTAAGGAAATTGATTCAAACAAATGTGATATATCATGAAAGAGATGCTGGACCAATCAGGTATATTGATGACATCATGATTCCTACTGTGGAGTCTTGCTTTTGCTACCAACTTCAAACTCATCTATGTAATATTAATGGACACTTATGACAGCTGAATCATTTTAGTTTACTTTGAGCTAGATGCTTTTGAATTTGCTGACAGAGGTATCTTGGTAAGAAGTAGTTTTATGCTGCATACTTTTTTCCTTTCCTGTATGTTTTCTATAGTAGGGATTGAGCCGAGACAGTCACAAAAGCTAGAAAAGCACCATATCATAACTACATACCTAGTCATGGGTTTTTTGACAATTTCAAACTCAAAAGATGTTGAACATATACATGATATATCAATAAATTAGAGATATCTGAGGTAACATGTCAGGGCTGATCAATTTGAATGCTGACTAAAATTCATAATAGTAATTTTTGAATAAGCTCTACCATTTTGTGAAATATGCCACTTTTCAAAAGTATACTGAAAATTATAGTTTCAAGACATGACATTAATCTTTTCCCAAAGCATCATATTCAAATTATTACTTTTCTATTTTTGGCAACTTTTTGAAATGTTACCAGCAATGTAACAGGGTTTTTTTTTTCAAAGTTTGGTATTAATAAAAAACTAACCAAGCAATATATGAGTCGTGAATGAGCAATTATATTTCATGGAATATATCAAGGACTGTTTTTTATATTTCCATTCAAGTCATAGGGGTGCAATTATGTGGATATCTGCCATCATGTCTGATCTCTGCCCTTTAATGTTAAATTTCATTTTCTCCCACAAATGTCCTTCATAAGTATTCGGAGATTCTGGCATAGGTCATTGTCGTCCCGCTAGCTATTGATGAAAAAACATCACTTCCTTTTTCTGATCCAATCATAAAGATCATATGTTTTGATCCTGCATCTTTAGAAGAGATGCCTGTTTTGGGGAACTATAGGAGGGTAATATCCGCTCAGTGGACAGATCATTTGAGTCAAGCCTAGCAATAAAAAGGGTGACAGATTTCACAACCTACTTCACTATGATTTGTGTAGAAGACTTGAATTTGGGAAGTAGTCAAAACTCATTGGCAATTGAGACTGTGGAATATGGTATGCAATATATTTAAAAATATTTTCCTTCCTTTAGGGTCTTAGGTTAAATGTGTTGGAATTATTAGGTGATGTATTTAGTGATAGAATGTTAAATCATTTTCCAATATATTTGACATTAAAAATAATTTGATATTAAGAATAATATTTTTATTCAATAACCTGTATAAATCATTTAATCATCCTCATACCTTAGAAGTGTTTCTCCTTGACAGAGGTCTACATTACAATTTAAAAAAAATATTTCAAACAATGACAATAGGTAAGGCTAAATGGATATGATGTGATTTTTAACATGTGCTTACTGTGATCTGATGATTACAATCTATTCCAGTACTTGATATCTCTTTGAATCCTGTAATTAACATGGAAACTACACATTGCTACAACGATTGGAATGTATAGTAAGGTGTTACAAAGCAAGAATGGCATATAAAAGTTTGCAGAGTTCAAGCCAATGATGCCTGTCAAATTAGACCTATCCGGTTAGGAATTCTGATGTTTTATTTTGCCATAATTGCACTTAAGGAGATAAGTAGAGCACATATATATATATATATATATATATATATATATATATATATATATATATATATATATATATTCACAGACAAAAAGATTACTTGAAAACCCAGCACTCAATGATTTACTGATCGACTTCATATCAAACATCTCTATTAGCTTTCATATATGTATGGGTGTGTATGTGTGTCTGTATGTCTGTGTATGTGTGTGTGTGTTTCTTACAGGCACATTAAATATTTGTTAAGGCTTTGCTTCAATATACTAATATTTATGAAGTTTAGGGGTGGGTTGCCATCATTCCTAATTAATTTTTATAATAATATTAACTGCTTTGATTCCTGAGCAGTTTTCTTCTTAAGAAAGCAATGCTTCCTGTGGCTTCCGATTGTCATCTATTTTCTGAAACCAACAGCCTTATTCTCACATGACATATTCAGTGCCTGCCCTGTGCAGACTCATTTTCAGTGACTCCATTTAAGTCACACTTTTAAAATTGTCCCCAAGAGACTTGGCTCAAATAGAGCAGAGCTGCCTGCATTAGCCACTGCACACAGCCAGCCTGAGTGACAGGCATGCTTAATCTGTTCCAAATCTCTATGGTGCTTTGTGCTTTAATGATGGTGCTGCCTATAGAAGCGGGTTCTGTGCTCTTCTAACTGAGCTGAACTGCCTGAAGACTGGAGGACACAGTCGTAGCTGTATTACTGTATCTGCTGTTAGTATCATCTTTCTCTGGAGATTATGTCTATATATGAGGCATTCGCTGCAGATAATGCAACTAACTTTGAGTCCACTTGCCAGAAATAGCCTATCGTGATCTATTTAAGTTCATATTGTGTTATTCTCAATAACTCTGCTCTCTATAATGTTCTCCTTCTTACCTTCCCCCTGACTCTCTAAATATTGTTTCATTCAAGTTGATTCAAAATCCATGCTTTTGTAGTTAGTGAGTCATTTATGTCATATCAAAAGCTATGCCTTCCATTATTTTGATATATATTTCCTTAATTTACTCACAGTTGTCCAAATCTACCATTCCCATGAAAGAATTTACCTGGGAGCAACATGAGGAAACTAAGTATTTATATAAAAAAGGGCAACATCACACTTGTAGTCTCAACTTTTTCTGTACTCTTTGTGTATTTAGTTTCATAATGCTGTTTATAACAGGACTATTGACTTTACAGACATTCTGGTCCCAGAAAGTAGAGATAAATCCCCTTGATAATATGTGAGCCCCTTATATGACTTACTTCTGTATTCCCACAGCATGTTCCATACTCCTGGGATCTGCACAAATCTTATGCCAGTTTTATGAAACATTGATTTTTCTAACTCCAAAATACCTTCTCTCTCTCTCTCTATCTTACCTCTCCCAGGTGTACAAATAAAGGCTCTAAAGCAATAACAACAAGAGCAATCAATCTTGAATTTTATTGATTTTATTTAACATATTTCTTCTCTTAGAATGATTTATGTACAAAGAAAAATGTCTTTACATATTTAAAGACTCAAACTCAACTCTGTTAGGTAAGAAAATCTTAGTTAAGAGAAACAAGAGATCATAATTTTAACCCTGGGCTTGTGAATCGCCACCAGGATATCTCTAACATTACATAAACATAATTGCCACATGACCAGCTGCTGTACCTTTTTAAAAATGCATTTTATTTGTCTCTGTGTTTTATTTGTACATGTGTTTCCAAGTGCCCTTCAAGGTCAGACTAGAACAATTGATCAACTAGAACTGAAATTGCAAGTGTTTGTAATCTGCTCTATGTGGGTTCTGGGAATCTTGAAGTAATTTCTGACACTTGTGAAATGAATGATTTAAAGCATGTTTTCTATCTCTTCTATTCTGTAAATTAAAATAAACCATTTTTTAAAAAAATTTGTATATGAAATTTCTGTGTCTGAGTATGTGTTTCTGTATGTACTCCTGTGGTGCTAAGAGTTTCAAGTTGTTCTAAGATCCCCATCAAATGTGCTCAGATCAGAACTTAGGTAATGTGAAGAAACAGGTGTCAATCTCAGCTGCTGAGCCATCTCTTCATCACATGAAGAAACAGGTGTCAATCTCAGCTGCTGAGCCATCTCTTCATCACAGTCTCTTCCTTGCATTTTGTGTTAAGACAGGTACTGCAGTAGTGTGTATGTCCTAGGAATGTCTGACTGTTAAAATCAGAGTGCCAGGTAAGATATTTAGTACAATGCTTGCACGAAGCATGAATGTATTCATTGTCATTTATATTTCGTGCATCTTCTACAAGAATTACACATCTATATAATCTTTATCACTCTGTTTTATAGGTGAGTATACTGGAAGGGCTTGAAGATTAATTATGTAAAAGCACACCTAGTGGAATCATATTGCTGAAGAAATTGAGCTTTTATTTAACTTTAAATCCTTTGTTCTCTTGCTGTATAAAATTATATTAAATTATATCATTTCCTTTTTATTTGAAAAGCAACTCTCTGAAGTTACTCAATATCTACATAATAAGGTCTGTTTTTTCTACATCTGCACTGAGATATAACACACTTGTCTTTCCACTGACGTATTCCTAGGTCTTGAAACTGTGTTTGTAAGATCCGTATTTGTAGAATGTGTGAGTGGTGGAATGGCAGGGTGGGTTGCGAGGACATTTTCAATCCGCCTTTTGCTAAGGAGATCATACCTCTTCTTGAGTTCTCTTTATTTTCCCTCAATCACATGTTATATAGGATTGTTCCTGCTATGAGTAGACATATCTCAACAGCTTTAGGAAAATGACTATATTGAAGAGATACGCTTCCTTCTGTCCCACTTTTTAAATTTATTTTTCCCAGCTCAAGAATTGATAGATCAGATGAATCATGTTTCTTGGGCCTTCTCCATTCATTTGCTCTGTGATTTTCAAGAGCAATATAGTTCATTAGAATAACATTGTGATACTGCGCCTACTGTAAGGATTTGTAGATATATAGATTGTGGATGAACAGAACTCCTCAAGCTAAGTAAGAAATTTACTATGGCCTTAATCTTGTTACTAGCATTAAACACAGCAGCTTGTAACTAAGAAGATCTTGCTTCCAATTTTGTAATATTTATTTCATATAAGGTCTTCTGGAGAGATGAAGGTATGATTGGCTGGTAAATAAAGTGTGTACACAATCCTGGATTTTACGCACAACAGTAAATATTTAGCTTCATCTCTTGGGCTTTTCTCTTTCATCACTAAGACCAAGCTTAGAATTGTACCTCATTTTTGACAAAGAAGATATTGTTTCCTGGCCTTTTTCTTGACTTTTTGTTGGCTTCTCTGGCTCCAAAAACACTATGAAATCTGCTAAGGAGAGAAGGCAGTTAAGCAGTGCTACCCAGCTGCAGCAGGCATAAGACAGGAAAATTATCGGAACAGCAAGATATTAAAAAAGGTACAATAAATGTTACTCCTGTGTCAGCAGCAACAAACCACTGTCTAACTGAACTCAGTAGGAGGCAAAACAAACTCAGTACTGGAAATCCACGCAGGTTCCTAGGACTAGTGAGGTCATGGACCTATCAAAAGAATCTTCTACCACCACTTAGCTAGACAGCATATTCCCTTGCTATATTTTATGTCTTAACCATATATCCATAGATAAAAACAGTTGATTTCTCTTATCAAGGAAGCCCCTCTTTATACCCAGTTGAGGGCATTAAAGAAAACCACAACTGGACACAATCAGAAATCAATGGGTCATAGGGAGCGGAGTCACAATGGATTAATCTATACCATAGCTTCTTCATCCACAGGTCATGAAACTCTGTAGGAGAGAGGTGGAAAATTGTAAGAGCCAGAAAACTTGTGCATAAATTAATGCTGGTGAAATCAAAATTCTGTCCATGCCCATGTAACTGAATTGCAAATTACTCAATTTGTATCTATAACTATAGTGCTCAAATAACACACACACAAACACACACACACACACACACACACACACACACACACACACACACACGTGCACTAATACATTACCAATTAAACTGTATATATAGCTTCATATATATTTTGTTTAATACATATCATCTGGTTAAGTTCTTCAGGGAATATTGACCGTGAAGCTGAGCTCTGGAAAGCAGGAGGTTCTTCTGATATATGACAGTGGATGCAAAAGCTCTGTAATCTGGGGGTTCTGGCCAATGTTTACAGAAGGACTCAATGTGCCCTCACAGTTAGAGATTCATTAAATACATCTGAGGAGAGGACTTATCATGTGTTTATTAGGACAGCTTTGTGAAACTTGTCTTATTTTGGAAATAGGAGACAAGTTTGAATCACTTTACCTGGTCTCAAATCTGGGTAGTGATTAGAATAAGTCTACTGTCAAAGTGTCACTTGCATGGACTTGGTCTCCCTCTGATTCATAGTCAAAATGAAGATATGGCTTTGCCATAACGAACCATAGCATCTCTTGAAAAAAAATCCCTCAATATTTACAATTTTCATTTTGAAAAGGTATATAGCTATTGCAAGGAATATTCCAGAAACATGCAAACTAATTCAGGAAGACCTTGGTCAACACTTCCTATGAGGTCCTGTGTTCTTCCACAGAGGGCCTGAGCTAATTTCTGTGCTGTTACTTTCAGCTGTGTCCACTTTTTGCCACAGGAGAAGTTGTGACATTCTTCAAATCCCCCATGGTTTTTCATTCCACAGATTCTTATCATGAGGAATTGTTAACGTATATTATTTAAGCATTTTGTTCTCTATTAAACATCTCTGATTTCCTAATACAACCAGAAATAATTCACAGCAAAATTCACTGCCTCATTCTCTGTCTTCGAAGGTATACCTTTTATGTTGATAACTTTTCTGATGTGTTAGTTTTTGTTTATTATATTAATTAAATTATATTAATTATATTATCATCCCATAGAAGCATGTTTGTTTTCTAATGAGAGACAAAAAGAGGGTAGAACTGATACTGAGAGAATTTGGGAAATAACTGAGAGGAATAGATTGAGGGGAAATTTAATCAAAATATATTATGGGAAGAAAAATTATTTTCAATAAAGTAAAAAATAAAGTCATCTATTTTACCATTTTGTTTCTTCTTAAAATTTTACTTTATTTATAGTGCTGTCATACTTTTAGTTAATTGACACACATGCTCACTACCCTTTACCATTGTTCTACACTACCTGCCCCCTCATAGTTTATTCTATCTTATAACAAACATGATTTTTAGGGCAACTGTACAGTTGGACGCTTTCTAAACAATTACTTACTGAAGGGCCTAACCAATGAATTATACCTTTCCTTAGTCAATATTATTAATGATTCTTACACAGTCTTGCTTTAAATTCTACAGAGACAAGAAAAGAATGGTTACAGCTAAATGTAGAGTTGGTTAAAAGAAGTAACATTTTCTGTCTTTCTAGGATCTGAAAAGCTGGAAAATTACAAGTCATGTTCATCAAGCTATTGCAGCACGGAAGGTTTGTTTGCTTCACACACACAACACACACACACACACACACACACACACACACACACACACACAAAATAGAATTTTCAAAGAAATATGTTCCGATTAAAGGTTAGAAGTTAATACCTATTAATTTCATGTAAATCAACAGTAATTTTCCTTCCTTTCTATTTATACTATCTTTTATTAGTCTGCAAAACTTCATTTTTTGCAAAATTATTTTAGTGTATTTGCATCCAATATGTAGACAACTAATCAAACACTCAACTTCAAAATCTCTTCAGAATATTTTTTTTAAATGAACCATGAAATTCTCTGTGATTTTTTGGGTCAGTTTTCAAATCCTATTTGCTTTCTCAAGTCAAATTGTGTACTCATGGCTGGCACAGAACTTGCTATGTAGACCAGGCTAACATCAAGTTTAGTTGATCAGTCTGCAAACTTGAGAGTGCTGGCATTAAAGGTATGTGCCATATTGACTATCACCAGACAGATATTTATTTGTTTTTAGATTTGCACTTTCCTTTTTTTGTCTTTCTCGTTTGCTGTATTTTTGTTTAATATGGTATATCAAAATATAAATGCTATGTATGAGCCTTTCATTAGGGAACCCAGAACATTGGGGCAGATAGCAGACACCTGCTGCTGGAATTTATTGAAATTAATTTAATACGGCAGGGATTTTGGGAAATAGGCAAGAAGAGAACAGTGGCAGAATTCTCATCTTCTAACTATTGCTATTATTCTGGCCCCACTTCTGAACAGTTCTGTTGCCTTAGATATAGTAGTTTCAGAAGTATTACTTAGAGCTATATACCCCACAACCAGTTGTTTTCTCTGCATTTTGAACAGTTGTAGCTTGTACAATTGTCTATCTGCTGCAAAGAGAAGCATCTCCAATAAGGGGTTCAGATTACACTAATGGGTGAGTATAAGGATAAGTCTGTAGAATGAACTTCTACAATATACTTGTTTAGAAACTTGTCAGTGGTGAGTTGTGCTCCGTTGTCATTGGGCCACACCAGTCATAGGTTGTAGGCTAGGTTTACAGTGCATCAAACATGAACCCTGCCCTTTAGAATGGGCCCTCAGTCCAGTCCAGTGGCTGTTGGTCATGACTAGAGTATACGTGCCACTGCTGCATGGTTCTTGCCATCGAGTCATTATGTGGTCATGGCCTAGAGCTGGCTGAGATTATGGATCGCTTTTCTTGCTCAGCAGGTTGCATATCACCTTCCTTCACTCTCAGGGAAGGAGTTTCTTTTCCTCACTATGGCTTAATGTTAAGCTTGTTTTATCTCAGCTTTGAAGGATACAAGTTTAATCTTATTGCAAATCTCTCTTTTTCTCTTTGGGAGTGAGTGAGTGTGTGTGTGTGTGTGTGTGTGTGTGTGTGTGTGTGTGTGTGTGTGTGTGCAGGCATGTGCTTGTGCAGTTGTGCATGCATGAGTGAACTTTTTAATACAGGTATTTTTTAAAGCTATTATCATGTCTGCCAGTTCAAACTTATTTTCATCTAAGAACGGTCTATTTTAAATTAGTTCACAATTATGTCTAAAATTCCCCCATGTGATATTCTTCAGCACCCAGTTATTTCATCTTGGAATTGATGATGCCTTTTTCCCCCAATATTAACTTGGTACTATTATTAAAAGTATCTTTAGTAATATTCTGTGGCCCATATCATGTTCTATGTTCATAAAAATCTCTATTTACAACTGGATATGATATAAAAGCTGTATTGCTGTGTGCATAAAAGGTGAACCAAGTCAAGGTGTTTGAAAGTGCTAAACACACCCCATCACTTTCAAATAAATTAACAAAAAATTAATTGGTTTATCTATTTTATCCATTACTGAGAGTTTCCTAAAATCTTCAGTGCACTTTATGTTCATCTTTTAATGAAGTAAATTTAAGAATATGTAAAAGCATATACATTTGAACTTGAATTTCTAAATATTCATAGAGTGCTCTATTTTAATGATGTTATGAATTATGTTTCTCGTCCTTTAAATATTTTGTGACTAGATGGGTATTATCTAAAAGCTATACTAAAATCCCCAATATATTATATTAAGAATCATATATAATCTAGCCTTAGGCTTATGCTATTTTAAGTACCAAAGTTTCTAGAGAAGTGCTGTTTTGTTGGTTTTGTTGTTAGTGTTTTAATGAATATATTAAGGAAATAAAATCTAACTTTATTCTACTGATATGTAGGTTGTTTAATTTGATCTAATTAAGTGAGGATATTATAATTAATGAGAATTTTTTCTTGTAGTTTTAGCCTTTATAGGATAGCAAATTAAAAGTCTCAGAGAGTGTAAAGTTTGTTCAGTACAGCATCCAAGAAATTGAGTGAAAAAATGATTTATGGGCTCATTCAGTTTTATTATCTATTATTTCAATTTGAGCACTTAGGCATTCATCACAATATGCTCTTATTGTTCAGAATATTCAATGAAATACCAATAAGCTTTGTAAAATATTTTATACTGAACAAGAAAGAATGAAAGAATATTGCTAGAAATATTTTGGTGGAGTTTTTGCTTTCCCAAATATTCAACCATCATAAAAATAAAACTCTAAGAAGGGGCAAAGTGTTCACACTTTGTACTGGTTAGTTCATAGTGTTGTTCCACCTATAGGGTTGCAGACCCCTTTAGCTCCTTGGGTACTTTCTCTAGCTCCTCCATTGGGGGCCCTGTGTTCCATCCAATAGCTGACTGTGAGCATCCACTTCTGTGTTTGCCAGACTCCAGTATAGCTTCACAAGAGACAGCTATATGAGGGTCCTTTCAGCAAAATCTTGCTGGTGTATGCAATGGTCCCTTCCAGTCCACGCCAGCACCTAGGCTCCTTGAGCGTGGAGTCTCAGGACAACCACAAGGTCCCCACAGGACCCTCCACAGGATCTTAAAATATTTCTAGACAGATAGCAGGTACCAAAGTTAAATCGGGATCAAGTTAACAATCTAAACAGTCCCATATCCACTAAAGAAATATAAGCAGTCATTAATAGTCTCCCAGCCAAAAAAGAAAAGCCCAGGAACAGATGGGTTTAGTGCAGAGTTCTATCAGTGTGTTCACTTCTTAGAATTGGGAACAAAACACCCATGGAAGAAGTTACAGAGACAAAGTTTGGAGCTGAGACAAAAGGATGGACCATCTAGAGACTGCCATATCCATGGATCCATTCCCTAATCAGCCTCCAAACACAACACCATTGCATACACCAGCAAGATTTTGCTGAAAGGACCCTCATATAGCTGTCTCTTGTGAGGCTATACTGGAGTCTGGCAAACACAGAAGTGGATGCTCACAGTCAGCTATTGGATGGAACACAGGGCCCCCAATGGAGGAGCTAGAGAAAGTACCCAAGGAGCTAAAGGGGTCTGCAACCCTATAGGTGGAACAACACTATGAACTAACCAGTACCCTGGAGCTCTTGACTCTAGCTGCATATGTATCAAAAGATGGCCTAGGCGGCCATCAGTGGAAAGAGAGGCTCCTGGGTCTTGCAAACTTTATATGCCTCAGTACAGGGAACGCCACGGCCAAGATGTGGGAGTGGGTGGGTAGGGGAGTGGGGGGGAGGGTATGGGGGATTTTTAGGATAGCATTTGAAATTTAAATGAAGAAATTACCTGCACTTCCAGTCCATGCCAGCACGGGGGTTCCTTGTGCACAGAGTCCCCGAACACCCACAAGGACCTCCACAGGACCCTCCACGGGATCTTAAGACATCTGGTGAGTGGAACACAGCCTCTGTTCCAATTCAATCTTGCGGGACCTAAGACTGCATTAATTAGGGAAGCAGAAAACCCGGCCTGATCAGGGTCACAAGTCCCTTCCAGTCCACGCCAGCACCTAGGCTCCTTGAGCGTGGAGTCTCAGGACAACCGCAAGGTCCCCACAGGACCCTCCACAGGATCTTAAAATATTTCTAGACAGATAGCAGGTACCAAAGTTAAATCGGGATCAAGTTAACAATCTAAACAGTCCCATATCCACTAAAGAAATATAAGCAGTCATTAATAGTCTCCCAGCCAAAAAAAAAAAAAAGCCCAGGAACAGATGGGTTTAGTGCAGAGTTCTATCAGACCTTCAAAGAAGATCTAATTCCAGTTCTACACAAACTATTCCACAAAATAGAAGTAGAAGGTACTCTACCCAACTCATTCTATGAAGCCACAATTACTCTGATACCTAAACCACAGAAAGATCCAACAAAGATAGAGAACTTCAGACCAATTTCCCTTATGAATATCGATGCAAAAATCCTCAATAAAATTCTCACTAACCGAATCCAAGAACACATTAAAACAATCATTCATCCTGACCAAGTAGGTTTTATTCCAGGGATGCAGGGATGGTTTAATATATGGAAATCCATCAACATAATCCATTATATAAACAAACTCAAAGACAAAAAATACATGATCATCTCCTTAGACACGGAAAAATCATTCGGCAAGAGCCAACACACATTCATGATCAAAGTCTTGGAAAGATCAGGAATTCAAGGCCCATACCTAACCAGATAAAAGCAATCTACAGCAAACCAGTAGCCAACATCAAAGTAAAGGTGAGAAGCTGGAAGCAATCCCACTAAAATCAGGGACTAGACAAGGCTGCCCACTTTCTCCCTTCCTATTCAACATTGTACTTGAAGTCCTAGCCAGAGCAATTCAACAACAAAAGGAGATCAAGGGGATACAAATTGGAAAAGAAGAAGTCAAAATATCACTTTTTGCAGATGATATGATAGTATATATAAGTGACCCTAAAAATTCCATCAGAGAACTCCTAAACCTGATAAACAGCTTCGGCGAAGTAGCTGGATATAAAATTAACTCAAACAAGTCAATGGCCTTTCTCTACACAAAGAATAAACAGGCTGAGAAGGAAATTAGGGAAACAACACCCTTCTCAATAGTCACAAATAATATAAAATACCTTGGCGTGACGCTAAGTAAGGAAGTAAAAGATCTGTATGATAAGAACTTCAAGTCTCTGAAGAAAGAAATTAAAGAAGATCTCAGAAGATGGAAAGATCTCCCATGCTCATGGATTGGCAGGATCAACATTGTAAAAATGGCTATCTTGCCAAAAGCAATCTACAGATTCAATGCAATCTCCATCAAAATTCCAACTCAATTCTTCAACGAATTAGAAAGTGCAATCTCCAAATTCATCTGGAATAACAAAAAAACCTAGGATAGCAAAAACTCTTCTCAAGGATAAAAGAACCTCTGGTGGAATCACCATGCCTGATCTAAAGCTTTACTACAGAGCAATTGTGATAAAAACTGCATGGTACTGGTATAGTGACAGACAAATAGTCCAATGGAATAAAATTGAAGACCCAGAAATGAACCCACACGCCTATGGTCACTTGATCTTCAACAAGGGAGCTAAAACCCTCCAGTGGAAAAAAGACAGCATTTTCAACAAATGTTGCTGGCACAACTGGTGGTTATCAGGTAGAAAAATACGAATTGATCCATTTCTATCTAGTTGTAGTAAGGTCAAATGTAAGTGGATCAAGGAATTCTGCATAAAACCAGAGACACTGAAACTTATAGAGGAGAAAGTGGGGAAAAGCCTTGAAGATATATGCACAGGGGAAAAATTCCTGAATATAATAGCAATGGCTTGTGATGTAAGATCGAGAATTGACAAATGAGACCTCATGAAACTGCAAAGCTTCTTTAAGGCAAAAGACACCATCAATAAGACAAAAAGGCCACCAACAGATTGGGAAAGGATTTTTACCTATCCTCAGTCAGATAGGGGACTAATATCCAATATATATAAAGAACTCAAGAAGGTGGACTCCAGAAAAACAAATAACCCCATTAAAAAATGGGGCTCAGAGCTTCACAAAGAATTCTCATCTGAGGAATACCTAATGGCTGAGAAGGACCTGAAAAATATGTTCCGCATACTTAATCATCAGAGAAACACAAATTTAAACAACCCCCAGATACCATCTCACACCAGTCAGAATGGGTAAGTACAAAAATTCAAGTGACAGCAGATGCTGGCGAGTATGTGGAGAAAGAGGAACACTCCTCCATTGTTGGTGGGATTGCAGGCTTGTACAACCACTCTGGAAATCAGTCTGGCGGTTCCTCAGAAAATTGGACATAGTACTACCAGAGGATCCCGCAATACCTCTTCTGGGCATATATCCAGAAGATGTTCCAACTGGTAAGAAGTACACATGCTCCACTATGTTCATAGCAGCCTTATTTATAATAGCCAGAAGCTGGAAAGAACCCAGATGCCCCTCAACAGAGGAATGGATACAGAAAAGGTGGTACATTTACACAATGGAGTACTACTCAGTTATTAAAAAGAATGAATTTATGAAATTCCTAGGCAAATGGATGGACCTGGAGGGCATCATCCTGAGTGAGGTAACACAATCACAAAAGTAATCAAATCATATATATTCACTGATAAGTGGATATTAGCCATTTATATCTTGAGTATCCTAAGTTACTTAGGATACTCAAGATATAAGTTCTTAGGATACTCAAGATATAAGTTCCAATTTGCAAAACACATGAAACTGAAGAAGAACGAAGACCAAAGTTTGGACACTTTGCCCCTTCTTAGAATTGGGAACAAAACACCCATGGAAGGAGTTACAGAGACAAAGTTTGGAGCTGAGACAAAAGGATGGACCATCTAGAGACTGCCATATCCAGGGATCCATTCCATAGTCAGCCTCCAAAAGATGACACCATTGCATACACTAGCAAGATTTTGCTGAAAGGACCCTGATATAGCTGTCTCTTGTGAGACTATGTAGGGGCCTAGCAAACACAGAAGTGGATGCTCACAGTCAGCTATTGGATGGATCACAGGGCCCCCAATGGAGGAGCTACAGAAAGTATCAAAGGAGCTAAAGAGATCTGCAACCCTATAGGTGGAACAACATTATGAACTAACCAGTACCCCGGAGCTCTTGACTCTAGCTGCATATGTATCAAAAGATGGCCTAGTAGGCCATCACTGGAAAGAGAGGCTCATTGGACATGCAAACTTTATATGCCCCAGTACAGGGGAACGCCATGGCCAAAAAGTGGGAATGGGTGGGTAGGGGAGTTGGGTGGAGGGTATGGGGGACTTTTGGGATAGCATTGGACATGTAATTGAGGAAAATACCTAATTAAAAAAAAGGCAAAAAAAAAAAAAAAAGAATCATTGAACAACTGCCCAAGCCAGATCTTTTCCACAGATTTTTGTCACTTTCTTTCTTTCAAATGATTGTTCCAACTCCATCTTCCTAGGGTTGTGTAGCCTCTCTTCAGAAAATTGTTGACCTGGAACCACAGTTTTGATACATCAGGGACATTTTTGTAGTCATTAAGATTTCCCCAATAACCACTCTTTCAGCTGCAGCACAACCTTCAACATGGTCAACCTTGATAACTAAGGGAACACTGGAGGGTCTAAGCTAGATGAAAATTACTACTTTAAGTCAGTTTGTAAGCCTAGAGACCATAGACACTGACTTTTAGACGAATTCCAAAATATCTGCTAACCTTTCGAATCTTACTACGATTATCCACTCCTTAAAAGGTTCTTTGTAGGAAGAAAGCTACTTCACAGTTCTTGTATCAGTTCTAGGTGCCACTATCAATATTAGCAAGCAGAAGGGGAGTCAGTATAGACACTTGCATCTTGTTCAGTTCACTGTTTGGCATACATGGAAAGGAAGCCCCATTGATTTTAACTGAGCATAGTAGTTACTGAGAACTTTTGAACTCCTCTTTATACCTGTGACATAGTGGCTCTCATTTCAGTAGGTTCTAAGTAAGGAAGATATTCAACACATGAGATGCTGCCTTGGTTGGTTTTGTTGTCAACTTGACACAACCTAGAGTTACTTGGGAAGTGGGAACCTCAACTGAAGATCATCTTGATGAGACCTGCCTGTCATAGACTGTCTTGATTGATGTGGCAAAGCACAAACCCCTTGTGGGAGGCGCAATTCCTGGGCAGTTGGGGGCCTGTGCTGTATAAGAAATCTGGCTGAATGTGAGCCAGCAAGCAAGCTAATGAGTCGCATTCCTTCATTGTTTCTTGCTTAGGATTCCTGCTTGTCTTCCTTCAATGATGGCCTGTGATCTGAAAGCATAAAATGAAATAAAATCTTTGCTCCCCTAAAAAAAAAAAAAAGAAAAAAAGAAAAAAAGAAAAAAAAATACCTAATTTACAAAAATTTGGAAATGATAAAAATAAATAAATAAATAAATAAATAAAAAACTCTAACATAGTTGAATATCTAGATCACATTAGCCTATTTTATTTTTACTTAGTTGCTAATATTGACAGGTTTCTTACTCTCTATAGCTAATATAATGAATTGATAGTTATAATTATGAAAAATTAACATACTTATAATTGTCACAGCCAATATAAATTTTTTTTCAGAGTAACTAAATGCCAATTCTTAAAAACACAATAAAGAGAAAAAGCAAGAAATACTTTTTGAAGGCAAATGGAGGAGAAGTGGATTCAGGGGAAAGAGAGGCTGTGCAACAGTAACTGGGAGGAAGGAAGGAGGGGTGGCTGCAGTCAGGATGTACTGAACCTGAGAAGGATGAATGAAAATAGAAAGTAAGAAATACTTTGATACAACTTAAAATTCAAATTACTAGTTTCTAAATGAATGGATGTTAACTATGTGAAAATGATCATTTGCGGTTTTATTCTGTTTTTATTTTAACTTAATCATTAAATGTTCCTATTATGTTGAAACTAGATTCTTTTTCATATAATATATACTGATTATGATTATGAGTCATCCTACAGCTACCAGTACCTCCCTTCCTCCACTCCCATCCATAGCCACACCATTACTTTCTCTCTTTAGTCAACACACAGACATCTATCACTAAATGTTGGCAACTCTTCACTTCCAGGAAGTTTCTTGCTGTTATGAAGTAAGTCCTGTTAATAATTTTGTTTTCAGTGATCCTATACAATATTCATGATATTCTACATGTACTGAGAAAATTTTTTTTTACAAACTCCATTTAATGGCAAGAAACATACACCTGGTTATTTGAAACTCATTCTTAGCAAATTTAAGAAATGTTATCTAGATTTATGCTATATCATAGGTTTTCTCTATTCACACCAGAAGTATCTAGCCTTAGGTGAAGCCAAAACATGAAAACGTGCAGAATATGGTTATCCAGAACACAGATTTTGCCCAACATGTCTAAGAGTGAAATCCATGCACACAGGAAAGAGGACTTTGTTTTTCATACAAATAAAGTTAGCCCTGAAAATATGTTCACTTACAAAGACCCTTTGACAGCAAAATGCCTTCATTGTTTGATTCCTTTTTAGATGGATGAGAAGTAATGTATTCAGTTTGGCACTTCAGCCACAGATATCAGCTATTTTAATCATCCAAGAATTCTAGATATTGGCTGATTGTTTTAAACATTGCTTTTGTTTTACTATATTGATGAAATCAAGAACTAACAGCTTTATTGAAATGCATTTTCAATAATTTAGCAATAATTAAATTAGAAAATCATAGTAAATGCTTTAAAAAAATTGTACTTCTGTCCTTTACAATTGGTAAGATGTTGGCATCCCAAGCATCAAAATTTTACTTTAGATTCCCGGTAATTATGTAGAAATCCAAGCATGGCAAAATATGTTTTTATTTTCTAGTTTGTATAATTTGTATTTTATTTTGGGAGGTTATAATTTAGTTATGACATCTTCCCTTCAAACCTTCCCATATTCTGAAAAATAATGAAAGAGACTTTTATGAATCAGAAAACCTGCATTAGAGATAATTAACAGGTAACTTTATTTCTTTCTCTATTCTCTTCATGAAATTTTCCTCTGGCAAAAGTTGGTATTTTCATTCATGTCATGAATGAAAATTGTATTCTCTAATTATCTCATTTCTTTTTCAAAATTTATTATTAGTGGATATTAAATTATAACTGATATCCCAATACATTCTACAACTCAAATTCATGGTTTATTTCTATAATCCCAATACTACCTATAACAAATTTCTTTTGAGGGGAAAGAAAGAAGTTCATAAAATAGTTTTCTTTTTAATTGGCAAAATGTGTGTCTTTAAAGGTACGTTCAAACATTTCTTCTGTAGTTGATGTTATTAACACATTTTAATGATTTTCTGTGAACTTTTGCATTTTGTCTTGCTAATTTAGATAGTCACATTTTTTGCACCTTGGAGCCTCAGCTGGAACTAATACCGTATTATCTGTAAGCAAGAAACCATCATTAAACTGAGTCATTTCTGGGAAATGAATATTAGTGAAATACTCACAAATTTCATTCTACAGGATGGAAACAGTAGATGCCTGTTTATTACTCATAAAGTTGAAGCAAATTGCAATTCTCCAGTACAAAGACCTCTGGGGAATGACAGGACCAGTTTCAGAATTGATATCAATTCCTGTTGCAAAGCAGACAGTTGCTACAAGAAGCACCACATATGTGAGACACATGGAAAAGCATATTAAACACATTTCATGTCAAACTGAACATCAGAGCATCAATGCAGCCAAAGTGCTTTGAAAATAATGAATGTGAGAATTTTCTCATCAAGAAGTCAACACTTGCAACATCAGAGCCTTAAAAATGGTGATAAATGCAGTGGATGCAGTGAAAATCAATGAGAACTAAAATAAAGGAAAGTAGACAGTATTAAATGATGGTGTTTGGCTTAGAGATAAGTCCTATGAATGCAAAAGATGTACAAAGGCAGTGAAAAATATTCTTTTACTAAACATGGGGAGACATACCATATGCTAGATTAAGTTTTACAGAATTATCATACGTATTTTTGAAATTGTTTTTGTATGTACCATTTGAATTATATATTTGAGGTTGATGAGGATTTTTGATGTGTTAAATATTTTATAAAGAAAGAAACTAAATTATGGAAAGTTGACGATGGGACTAATATTTTACCTACTAGAGATATTTGGTGTTGTCTTATATCAAAATTTTCATGAATTTTTTGTCATTAATATCAATAAGTAGAATTACATAGTAATACTTGCCATGCATTTACATGTATTGGTCAAAATGTGCCAGAGTGTGTGAATACAGAAGATACTGTTATTATTCCAGAAAGTTTGATAAAAGTTAGTAGTAATGCTTTTTAAAAATGTCCTGTATTTCAATGGTACATCTCAAATAATCTATGTCTGCATTATTGTAAAGTTGTATCTTGGTGAGTAAGCTCAATGTTCCAATAATAACATGACAGAAAATATATTTCATTAAGAAGAACATCTTAACATTAAACAAACATCTGCTTGTTATTTGTTTGCTTGTTATTTGTTAGGCACTTTGCCAAATTCCAAAGTGGTCTTACTGAACTATAATCTCTTGAAACATACCTGAAAACACCATTCTATAGAGTAACCTAGTGAAGCTGAGCCAAGAGAATAATGAAACTGTCTTAGCTCTTACATTTCCACAAAGTAATTTATGGTAATGGCAGCCTTGGATATCTAAGGGAATCACTGAAGTCCTGCATGATATGTTGTACCAAAGATTCAAAGAGTTTTATATAGAATTAATATAGACAGAAGAAAAGTCAGAGAATCAAAAGCACTCATCAGCAGATTTGAGTTTTGGACTTTGCTGTAAATGATATTTTTGTAATAATGTTGATGATATGGTATGAAAATTCTCCCTTATCCTGACGTGTAAGATAGTTCCTGTTATTATGCACATGAATCTTCTAGGGTAGTATAGCTTTTTGCTATCCATGCTCATTTATGCCTTCATGTATTTTCTATGAACACCTTCCAAGGAGGAGAGTCTTTCCTACTTTATTTTCCTGTCCAAATTCAAGTTTGCTTCACAGCCTTGCCATTAGAGACAAAGTTTCCCCAACGACTGCACACAATTGTGTTTGTCTGCAGCTTGGAGATTTTACTTGCCCGTGTGCTTTGTACCTTGCATTATATGGATATTTCATACATATATCTTAGTTTTAGAATCATTTCAGCATCTACAGTATAGACACACCCTGTCTTTTAAAAAGTGGACATTGCTAACAGTTGTTTTAGGCATATCATATTATATTATATCATATTATGCTTTTAATGGCTTTCCGACTCCTACTTTGCACTAACAATAGAGAATTGTTGAATTTCCTCACATTCCTGAAGCACAAGAGAATTTATTAAAATACTCCACAAGTTAATTAATTTAAACATTGGTAGTGATAAAACTAAAAGCGAAATTTTTGTATACTATGTGTTCATTCGAAATGATCAGAGTGGAAAGGGTAATCAAAATCACACTCATATATACATATACATAGTCACTTTGCATTCTCTGCAGAGAGTTTTACAAACAGGTAATTGTTGATTGGAATATCAGAATAACTCAGGCTCAGAGAAACCTCTCCTCCTATTAAGTCACAATTAGTTAATGCTATTATTCTTTATCTAATTTTTGAAGGATGATTCTGAGGTATTTTGAAAATGCAGGCTCTCAAGTTTGATGTGATATACTATTTAGTAGAAATGATCTATTGATATAGATCTGAATGCTATGGTTGATGAATGGTAAACAACTAGCTATTAGCCTTGGGAGGTTTTGATATTTGTTTAATCTTCTACATAAACAAAACTTTGTTTTTTTGTTCTCTGGTAGTAATTATGGAGAATCAGATGCTTTGCAGTCTATAGAGGTCTTTATTTCAAAGTTTCATGTCATGAGGGCCTTAGGAAGGTTATCCTCTAGAAATATAATTCCTTGCACTTCTTAAAAACTGAAGGAAAAGAATGAAATGAGGACAGCATACAAAAAAATATAAGTTTCATTTACCAAGAAAGCACACGTCTATTTGTACAGCCCTTGCACTTAAGATGGGATCCAAAGATTTGACTCTCTAATCAACGGAAATAAGAAGGCTCCACTGATGGTTTCCTGAAACGTGATACAAATAATTTGTGCCAGTGAGTAGACATGGAAACAAGACTATGAGAACCGGCAGTGCAACTGAAGTTAAGCACAGAGGAAATTCAATAAAAATGCATTCTGACAAGAAATTACTTTTTATGGTACTTTGAGTTAGAAATAACATTGAAAGGAATGCAGAACTAATTAAGTATCACATTTTGGGGTTTTTCTTTTCCATTTTGTTAGGAGGAGTATAGTTGAATGGGTAGATCAAATAAATATGGACACATTTTTAGAAGTGGGAATAATAGCTGTCTCTTGTTAGACTATGCTGGGGCCTAGCAAACACAGAAGTGGATGCTCAGTCAGATATTGGATGGATCACAGGGCTCCCAATGGAGGAGCTAGAGAAAGTACCCAAGGAGCTAAAGGGATCTGCAACCCTATAGGTGGAACAAAATTATGAACTAACCAGTACCCGGAGCTCTTGACTCTAGCTGCATATGTATCAAAAGATGGCCTAGTTGACCATCACTGGAAAGAGAGGCCCATTGGACTTGCAAACTTTATATGCCCCAGGACAGGGGAACAGCAGAGCCAAAAAGTGGGAGTGGGTGGGTAGGGGAGTGGGGGAGAGTGTATGGGGGACTTTTGGAATAGCATTGGAAATGTAAATGAGGAAAATACCTAATTAAAAAAAAAGAAGTGGGAATAAGGGAAAATTCTCCAATAAAAAACTCCTTAAAAACAAAAACCAAAAGAAGGAAGAGGAGGTGAGGGAAAAGGAGGAGAAGGAGAGGAAATGAAAGAAGAAAGAAGAAGTGGAAGAAGAGGAAGAGGAAGAGGAAGAGGAAGAGGAAGAAGAAGAAGAAGAAGAAGAAGAAGAAGAAGAAGAAGAAGAAGAAGAAGAAGAAGAAGAAGAAGAAGAAGACAATGACAACCACCAGTGACAACCAGGACTGTGACATTGGAAATCAAATTCAAACTCCAGGTTCCACAAAAAACAAAACAACAAAACAAAAAGCTGGAAATCAGTTATTTGGAGAATTATAGTTTAATTAAAATAAAAAGGTCAAATGACATGCTGGAATGAATGTAATGATTGGCCCTCACATTATCAGTAGCATATAAGAAGGTAGACCAGATATCTGCATTAAAAAAAAAAAAAAAAAAAAAAAAAAAAAAAACCTACAATTCTTCTTGCTGTGACCTGGTTCTTGGATAGCTTAACTGCATCTGAAGAATTCTGCCCATTTCTCTGTACAACAATTGTTAAAATACTTTGTAAACTATTGTCACTGGTAACTCTCACATTATGACTAAAGGAATATGATGTAAGGCTGGTAATAATTAATACTGGAATCCTTTCAATATTAGGTAATGAATCTAAATATGAGGCTATTATTTGAAGATCAAAATTTCTCATTAAACTTTGTAAATATCATTATTGTTCATTTAATAAGGTATAGATCTGAATTTTAATTTAAAGCAATAAAAAAAACTTTCAATGAGATACACCATTTCAAATGAGTGTGGCTTTTGAAACAAAATTACATGACTAGAAACTCATCAGTGAAGGAACTAGGACGATTTTACGAAAGGAAATACTCATTTTTCTATAACTTCCTTCTAATGTTAAAAGCAAGCATCCAAGTCTGAGAGGATCTTACCAAATCTCTTCTATTCTATTTACCTGCTCCTTGCCTTCCTATCCCTGGAGCTCTGCAGAATGAAGTACACTGTAAATCCCCAGCATTACTTTTGAATGTGATGACCTGCAGAGCTGTCAGGAAAGGTGTTTCCAAAAGGGCAAGGCCATCATAAAGGAAGCAAACTTGAAAGGAGCTATCAAGTTCAGAGGTAAGCTCTCCCTTTACCTTACCTTCACACAGAGGGGGGCTGTTAAACTCTGACAAACATAATGTTTTATTGGCAGCAGGCATTTTAGATTCAGGAAATCCCATTTCTAAGCCTCAGAATACATTCAAAAGTGAAGACATGAAATCCCCATTATGCCATCTGGGTAAACAGCTTTCTCAGGAAATGGCAAGTGGATCTTCTTTTCTCTTTTTGTCAGTTTTCCTGTCACTGTGGTATTCAGGCAACCTGCAGAGCTTCAGTTGAATGTCCTGAGAACCTTTCATTGATGTGCATCTTTGAACCTGAAAAGATGTCTTTCTACTTTCCTTGCAAAGTAAATATTTCTTGACACTCCAAAATTTTTTTTTTGTTAGAAGATCCTCTTATTCCTCCCCTGTGGTCATGCACTCAGAAAGGACTGTCTAGCAAAGTTTGTCAGTCTCCATCCAAAGGTCAGATTGAAGGAATCTTTCAGCAGTGGCCTTTTTCATCAGATAACATTGATTATCCCCTCCTGCATCCCACCTATGGCATGACTCTACAGTGTTAACCAAAGCATAGCTAGATTCTATTTCTCTGAGTGAGCACACAACTTGGGAGCTTCAACTGTAATATATACTTCATAGAACGGCTGTCTTGGAAAACCAGGAGAGAACGAGGTCTCAACAGAAATTTGAAAGGGATATAGAATCATGTGTGTGAATACCTTAAATCTGGTTGTTGATCTTCATTTGAAAATTTTTTTTATTAATCACTTTATCGGTTTACATTTCAAATTATATCCCACTTCCTGGTTACCCCTCCACAGACACCCCATCTCATACTCCCTTCCTCCTCCTCTTTGCCTTTATGAGTATGCTTTTCCACCCACTAATCCATTTCTGCCTCACCACTCTAGCATCCCCCTATGCTGGGGCATCAAGCCTCCACATGATCAATGTCCCCCTCCCACATGTCAGATAAGACCATCATCTGTTACATTTGAAAATTTCTAAATTAATAATCTCATATACAGTGGTTCATGATTGACAGAGGTGTTCATCTGCGGCTCAGAGGAAAAGGCTGAGCTAGCATTTGTATTTTTCAAGTCTGCGGCACAGATGGAAGTAGAAGATGTAGCTTGGTGTGATGTCATCCATGAAAGTCTGAAAGAGTATGAAAAGATTATAAAGACTGAGCAAGTTTGTCTTTTGAGGCATGAGTATAGGAAGGAAACACAATAATAATAAAAAATGAGGATAAACACAAAAAGTAAAACCCTAAGATATTTTTTATAAAACATACACACAACTATTCACTATGTCTTAAACTTTGTATTTTTAATAAACATATGAATACAGTAATGTTATATTATTATATATCCTGAAGATGATTGCAGGAGTGATGGTTAATCTATGTAGGAAAGCTATTTTAGTATACTATGTGTTTTAGTATATTATTAATATTTTAGTTTTTCTTGCACATATCTATGATACATTTAAATGTCTTATATCCATGCCAGAAGAGGGCATCAGATCTGCTGGTACTGAGTTTCAGACAGTTATGAGACTTCTTGTGAATACTAGAAATCAAACCAAGGTCCTGCACAGAATCAGCCAGTGCTCTTAACCACTGAATTATCTCTTTAGATCCTTACCTTACCTTTTGAGACAGAATCCATAAGTGAACCTGGTGCTTGTTGATTCTTCTAGGAGGGGTGGGTGCTACACAGTAAGCCCCAGATATTGTCACCTGTCCAGTACAACACATTTTTTCATGTGTTCAGACAGCTCCACTCCTCATGTTTCTGCAAGTTATCAAATGAGGTAACTCTCTTACCCAAAAATGTACATCATTTTAGAGTTTTATTTTATAAAGTTAAAATCAAGAGTGAGGTATTCATTCTCGACAAGCAGAAAACACTTGATGTTTTTCTGCATTTACAGAAGAGTAAAAGCATTTCTTGTATTTTCCCAAAGTCAATATTTGAAGGTACTTTGCAGATTTTAGTCTTGCATGATGCATCCTTACTTGATTCACTTCAAAAAAGATATTAGAGAATATACAGAGGGGAGAGGGAGAGATACTTTAATCAGGTACTTCACCCTTAGTATATTTAAGTTTATAGTTAGGGCATAAATTCTGCCAGTCTTCCTTGTATGCCTCTGACTAGACTTTGCTTTGTATTATTTCAAAGTCTTTTTATGCTCTATGAATTTACATTTTACAGATGTTGCAATTTATGGTAGCTTTTCCTTTTGTCAGTTGCCTATAAGATGTGATATGTCAACCATTGATTTTTATGATCGCATATGTTTATCAGGTTAAATTTCTCCACAAGACAAACCATACACCCAATGTGAATCAAGGTCACCAAAATTATCTGTGTCTTTGAAGATCTAACCTAATCTCTTTTCATAGATTAAAGGCAAAAATTAAATAAAACTATAATAAAACAATAGGAAATAGTTTTCTGACTTTGAGACTAGCAATAGTGAGGTTATAACATTGTTTTAAGGCTGCACAAAAAAGGTGAGGCACACTCACCTAGGAGAAGAGAAAAACTAGAATCTGGAAATCAAGATTAGACTTGCCTAAATGCATATATGAAACTTCATCTGGAACTGTAGGTTGTCATGATACTTTGGTTCATTTCCTATGAACTGCACTTTTGTGTGGAAGCTCATTAGCCACCTAGACTTCCTGATATAAAGTTCAAGCTATCGTTTTCTATAGAGCAGTTGTTCAGAGAACATTGGCTGTGGAATCAGCACCTGTTTTAATTGACTTTTTTGTTTTAAAATATCTAGTTTAGTTTTATGTAGAAAATAGTTTCATGAGGTTTGAAAAATGTGTTTCTTAACAACAAATGCAAAATACCTTGTACTTACATGGAAAACAAAATTTTATACTATACCTAGAAGTTATTATTTACAAAATTGTATGAAAATTCTTTTTATGTATTTTTGGAAATTAGTAAATTTAATACTTCCTTTTTAAAATTTTCATCATAAACTTTCTTGCTCTAAAATTTAATAACTTTTTTGCTTTTCTGTTTTTTTAAATTCAAGTAATTTTTTTAATTTATTTACATTCCATCCATTGTCTCCCTCCTGTCCCCCAACCCACAGTTCCTTATCCCATTCCCCCTTCCCCTTGCCTCTGAGATGAGGCTCTCACTTTACCCTTCCTGCCCAGGTTGCCCCTTCCCTGGGGCATCAAGTCTCTCAGGATTAGTCACATCATCTCCCACTGAAACTAGACCAATCCGTCCTTTGTTATATATGTTCTAGGGACTTCAGCCCAGCCTGTGTATGGTGCCTGGTTGGTGGCTCAGCCCCTGGGAGCTCCTAGGTGTCCTGGTTAGTTAAGATTGCAGATGCCAAGAGGTGCTTGCTACACAAGCCTGAAATAGTTGTCTTCTGAGATGCTCTGCCAGAGCCTGACAAATACAGAGGCAGTTGCTTACAGCCAACCATTGGACTGCACACAGAGACCACAATGGAGAAGTTAGAGAAAGGACTAAAGGAGCTGAAGGAGTTTGCAACCCCATAAGAAGAACAGCAATATCAATGAAACAGAGCCCCCAGAGCTTCTAGGGACTAAAGCACCAACTAAAGAATATACATGGAGGGACCCATGGCTCCAGCTGCATATGTACCAGAGGATGGCAACCTGGTATTAATGGGAAGAGAGGCCCTTAGTCCTGTGAAGGCTCAAAGTTCCAGTGTAGGGGAATGACAGAGCACTGAGGTAGGAGTAGGTAGGTGGGTAGGGGAACACATTTATAATAGCAGGGGGAGGAGGGGTGGGATAGAGGGTTTCTAGAGGGGAAACCAGGAAATGGGAAACCATTTGAAGTGTAAATAAATAAAATATCTAAAAATGGAAAAAAAAAAAAAGACTGCTGGTGTTCCTATGGAGTTGGCCTCCCATTCAACTTCTTCAGTCTTCCCCTAATTTCTCTATATTCCTTCATAGGGGTCCCCGACTTCAGTGGTTGAATACAAGTATCTGCATCTGTCTATGTCAGCTGCTGATAGGGGCTCCCAGAAGACAGTCATGCCAGGCTCCAGTCTGTAAGCAAATCATAGCATTAGTAATCATGTCAAGCTGTGTAGCCTCCCCACTAAATGGCTCCCAACTTGGGCTAGTCACGTAACAAACTTCCCCCTAGTCTCTTCTCCACTTTTTTTTTCCTAGCAGTTCTTTTAGACAGGAACATTTCTGGGTGAGAATCTTTGACTGTGGGTTGGTTCCTGTGCTTGTAGGCTCTGTCTATCTACTGGACATAGACTCTTTGAGTTCCCGCTCCCCACTGTTAGGCATTTTGGCTCAAGTTCCCTCATTGAATCCTGAGAGTCTCTCACATCACAGGTCTCTAGGTCTTTCTAGAAGCCCCTTCCCTACCTCCCACGTCTAGCAGTTTCATATTTCCATTTATTCTCCTTGCCCTCTGAGCTTCTCTCTTGTCCCATCCCCCATACCTGATCCTGTTCTCCTTTTACACCCCCTCTTCCCTCTCCCACCCAGGTCCTTCCCTCCCTCTGCCTCCCTTGATTATTTTGTTGCCCCCTTCCCCACCTCCCATTTTCTAAGTGGGATTGAAGTATCCTCACTTGGGCCTTACTTCTTAAACCTCTTATGGTCTGTGAGTTGTATCCTTGGTATTCTGTACTTTTTTGCTAATATCTACTTATCCATGAGTACATACTATGCATGATTTTTGGGTATGGGTTACCTCACTCAAGATGATATTTTCTAGTTCCATCCATTTGCCTACAAAATTCATGATGTCCTTGTTTTTAATAGCTGAATAGTATTCCATTTTGTAAATTAATCACGTTTTCTGTATCCATTCTTCTGTAGGGAGACACCCTGGTTGTTTCCAGCTTTGGCTATTATAAATAAGACTGCTATGAACAAAGTGAAGCACATGTCCCTGCAGTATGCTGGAGCATCTTTTGGGTATATGCCCAGGAGTGGTATAGCTGAGTCATCAGATAGAACTATTCCCATTTTTCTGAGGAACCGCTAGATTGATTTCCAGAGTCACTGTACTAGTTTATAATCCCAACAGCAATGGACAAGTGTTCCTCTTTCTCCACATTCTCACCACCATGTGCTGTTGGTTGAGTTTTTTATCTTAGCTATTCTGATTGGTGTAAGGTGGAATCTCAGGGTCGTTTTGATTTGCATTTCCATGATGAGTAAGGATGCTGAACATTTCTTTAAGTGCTTCTGAACCATTCAAGATTCCTCTATTGAGAATTCACTGTTTAGCTCTGTATCCCATTTATAATTTAGTTATTTTGTTTTGTTTTGTTTTGTTTTTTAAAGATTAACTTCTTGAGTTCATTATACATATTGGATATGAGCCCACTATCAGATGCAGGGTTAGTGAAGATTTTTTTTCTGGCTGTAGGATGCTGATTTATCGCCAGACAATGCAGCAGACATTAGCAGCAGAAAGACAAAGCATAGCCTTTCTTTCTCTCAAATGTATTATTTAACGGGACAGACATAACACAATTATGTACTCTGGTGTCATCAGAAACGTATGTGATCTTGTCTTAGCCCAATAGGGAAAAAAACAAAACAAAACAAAACAAAACAAAAACAACTAAACAAAACAACAACAAGAAACCCAAGTTGGATTTATATTTGGGAGATGAAAGGAATGAGGGCCTATGAGTGATGACTTGGATGAGACAGTATTGTACACTTGGGTAAGAAGTGGGAGGGGTGACTAGCCAAAGAAAGAAAGGGGCAAAATATATGACAGCAAACGAGGAGCCCATGTCTGTCTGTGTCTGATAAGTGTTGTTCATCTGCTAAAGATTCACATTAACTTCTAAGTATGATCTCCCTGTCCACAGTAGATAGTTTAGAGATACTTGGCATATACAAGACAGTCATTATCATTTTGAAATAATAAAACAAATAGATATGTTTTGTAAAGTAAAATTAAAAATTATTTTCACAAATATGCAAAAAAAAATTAAACCCTGGGCATACTAGAAAAGAAGGGTCTGAAATGAAGTAGATGAAGTGTTTCTCATGATGATTGCAATACTATAAAACTCTCTTCTGCAAGCTTCTGTCCCTATGCAATTTCATAAGAAATAAAATTGAGGGCTGGTGAGATGTCACAGCAGTTAAGAGCATTGGCTGCTCTTCTAGAGGTCCTGAGTTCAATTCCCAGTAACCATGTGGTGGCTCAAAACCATCTATAAGAGGATCTGATGTCCTCTTCAGGCCTTCAGGTGTATATGCAGCAGAACATTCACACATTAAATGAATTAAATTAAAAAAAAATAAAGATAAATAAAATCGAAACTTAGTATCACATTATCCCATTATGGCTTTTATCATAAAGCAGTATACATTGAATAGCTCATAAAAAATCAGGTCTAGTAATTGGGAATACAAAACTGTGTTAAAATACTGTCAATTTTATACTAAGGTTTTACCATTGTTGTTTGCCTTTTGTTTTGATGCCCTCCCCTCTCCCCCCAGAGTACATGTCTTGAGTATTTTGTCTCCATGGTGGTGCTATTGGAAGGTAGTGATATCAAAAAGGTAAACACCATGAGAAGACAATGAGGTCATCAAATATGTGTTCTTCAAACAGATAGGTGACTTGTCTGCAAGTGCTTGGTAGGGTTTACAAATAATAGTTAATCAGAGAATATGCTTGACCCCATCCTTCTGACCTTATTTCTTGACTTGGGGTGTTAGTCTTCCTCTCACAGGCTCACATGAATCCTCCTACTCTGTGTCACCAGGACTTACAGCTGGCAAAACTCCAAATAAAATAGTGCTTGCAATTAACTAGTATCAGATATTTTGCTATGCTGATTAAAAGTCAATTAATACAGGTTCCCTTCTTAAAATAAAGGAACTTGAACTAGTGGTTTCTTAAATTTAATCTGAGTAATTAGTCTTGAAGGTGCCGTAGTATGAAATAAGGTATGGCCATCATTATCATTAAATCCAAGAATCTCAATCATGGTTTGAGGTTATGTTTGTCACTTCCAGAGAAAAACATGTTGTTGTTGTTTTCATTAGTCTACACTTACAGTGTCCAGAACTGAATGAACCTAGTCTCATGTTTCAGAAGAACCAGGAAGCTCAATCAGGATAGAACTCTTCCTCAGGCTAACACTGAGGTTGATTATCATTGGAATGCCTATTAGACATTATATTCTACAGAGTGCAAAAGAAATGCCATCTTATATATGTCAAACTACTTCTATATTGATGGTAAAATACTCACCCCCCCATAAATACTATTCAAGACATGTGAAGAAACAATAAATGCATACAAGTTGTATTAAATGGATAAAAGTTATATACAGATTCAGAGAAGTTTCTTTCTTTCTTTCTTTTTTAACAGAGGAAGGGTGAGGAATGGATATAGAGGTATAGGAATAGAGAAAAAGAGCAGAGAGAATTTTTGTTGATCTTTGACTGAAACTCCTAATCCGAATGCCAGTTTGTATTATCTTTCTATTTGAACTTGATCAGCACACAGCGGAAACAGAATTTCTGAAAGGGACCTAATGGTGGTGGGATGTTTTGATGTTTCCTGTTTCCATGTCTTTTTACACTGTCAAAAGTTGTTGGATGGCCCACATTATTATAATCCTCTAACGAGCAGAGAATAAATCTCAGACCTCATAAAGGAAGCATGCTGCCTCACGTTATTTTATATAAAATGATGTGTGTGTGTGTGTGTGTGTGTGTGTGTGTGTGTGTGTTTTCCTAGAGAGCTTCGGGCCCTGACTACATCTCAGCTAAGCACAAATTCTGTAAGTAAATTGGCACGCTCTTCTAACACTCCATCCTGTTTATAATACGCCATTTAATTGCTTAGCAGATAGAAGCCAGTTCTATTGTACACATCTTCAAAGCATAATGGCATGAATAGAGAGAATTATAATAATATGCAGCACAATAGACATCCTAGGACAGGCACTGTCATGTAAAAATATTAAGTAACTGAGCTACAATTATGTTATAGGTGGTAAGGCATTACATTGCTAGAAGCAATTATTGCGTGCAATACATAAAATCCATAGCTAGAAATGAAAAATATAAGCTAAGTACCTGAAGTATATTAATATGTTCCTGTGTGGAATAGGCACTGTATTTGTTCAAAGAGTAGTGAAACCAGAAGTGATTAAATTATGAATCACACAAAAGGCAGCATTCACGTACATGTATTACTTTGAAATTTCAATAACAACTGCATTAAAGAAAGTGAGATAATGGTAAAACTTTTCTGGGTGAGGAATGTAGAATGACTTTTATTTTGCAAGAAACTTTCAAGGTGAATGAATATGATTTATTTTAATTAAAAACAGTAACATTATTAATAAACTTCACCAAATGCTTGCTGCTTTAGAGTTCCTTCATATCATGAAGTGTGTTTTTTTTTCTTGTATTATGTCTGCTTTGTTAGAGCCTGGTATATGAAAATAATCATAAATTGATCATCCCAGAATTTATCCATCTTTTCCTTTCCATTTCCAATAACAAAAGGTCTGGCTTGGGAGCTAGTTCTGTCAGGAAAGTGCCTGCAAGCCCCGGAATGAGCATCGAAATTTGATTCTCAGAACACTTATAAATTAATAGGACCCAGTAGAGCACACTTTTAGTTAAGCTGCTGAGAAGATGATCAGAAGTGAATTTTGGGGACTTTTTTCTTCCGACCCTAATCTAATAAGAAGAGCCCTAACAATGAAAATCCCTGTCACGAAAACCAAACAAACAAATTAAAACAAACAAATAAAAATCTGTTATTTGTAGTAGCCAGAAGCTAGAAACAACCCAGATGTCTCTCAACGGAAGAATAGAAACAGAAAATGTCGTTCATACACAAGGGAATACTATGCAGCTATTAAAAAAAGAGGGCATCATGACTTTTGCATGCAAATGGATGGAAGTAGAAATATCATCCTTAGTGAAGTAATTCAGACCCAAAAAGACAGGCATGGTAAGAGGTTATTAGCCAAAAAGTTTCTAATACCTAGGATACTACCTACAGTCCTTAAGAAGCATAACAAGCAGAAAGGCCCAAGTGAGGATGCTTCAATCCCACTTAGAAGGGGGAAGGGAATAATCATGGGAGGTAGAGGAGGGTAGGGACCTTAGTGGGAAAGAGGAGGGGGAGACCAAAGGGGGAACAGGATAAGTTACAGGAGGGAACAGGGAAGAAGCCCAGAGGACCAGGAAAATAAATGGAAATGAGCAGCCTCAAGGGTGGGAGGTGGGGGGACCCTGGGCCTCGAGTGGAGGAACAGGGTTACTAAGCCATGGTCAAAACTTCTGACCCAGAGTTGCTCCTGTCTTAAAAATACCGCAGGGACACAAATAGAGAAGAGACTGAAAGAAAGGTGGTCCAATGAATGGTGCAACCTGGGAACCATCTCGTGGGTGGGTACCAAGGCTGGAAATTATTAATGATGCTATGATGTGCTTATAGACGGGATCCTGGCATGGCTGTCTCCTGAAAGACCCTACCAGCAACTGACTGAGACAGAAGCAGGAACCCCTATGATTGAATTAGGGGAAGGATTGAAGAAGCTTAAAGGGAGGGCAACCCCATAGGACCAGCAGTCTTAATTAACCTCACGGAATTTGTACAGGCTGAGTCACCAACCAGGAGCTTACACAGGCTGGTCTGAGGTCCCTGGCACATATATAGCACAGGTCTGCCTGGCTTGGCCTCAGTGGGAGAGGATGGGCTTCATCCCTGAGAGTCTTGAGGCCCCAGGGAAGGGAGAGGTATGGTAGAGGTGGAGCACCTTCTTGGAAGCAAAGTGGGAAGAATGGGATGAGGAACTGTGGAAGGAGGGCCAGGGAGGCCTGACAACAAATGAAATATGAATAATTTATAAAAATTAAAAGACAGACAACGAAGAAGCCAGCGAGGAAATGTTGAAAGTAGAACAAAAATATAAAAAGTCTGCCAACCATATTCTTCAGAAGCGGTCAGAATTGATTGGCAAAACCCCAAATATTTGGTTAACATTTGTCAACCACCCACAAGTGTCTGTACCACTTGGGGAGGAAGACAAGGAGGCTCTGGATTATCTGACCAGAGTTGAAGTGACAGAATTTTGAAGACATTAAATCAGGTTACAGAATAGATTTTTAGTTTGAAGAAAATCCTTACTTTGAAAATAAACGTTTTCTCCAAAGACTTTAAACTGGATGAGAGTGGTGGCGACCCATCTTCAAAGTCGTCAAAGTCCACCGAAATCAAATAGAAATCTGTATTTGACAAAATGCTCAACTCAAATGCAGAATAAGGCCAGCAGGAGGAAGCAACCTGAAGAACCCAGAGAGCTTCTATACCTGGTTAACTGACATTCTGATGCAGATCCTCACATGTTAGGAGAAGTCATCAAAGATGATGCTTGACCAAATTCCTTGCAATACTATTTGGTTCCAGATATGGTTGATAAACAAAGAGAGGCAGAAGATAATGATAATGATGAGGAGGAAGTAGTATTGGAAGATATTGATGAAGAAGGAGATAAGGATGAAGGTGAAGAAGATGAAGATGATGATGGAGGGGAGGAAGGCAAGGCAGAAGAAGTCGAGGATGGTGAACACAGAAGATTGATGGATTCCAACCTTCTTTATTTTTGTTTTATTTTTTAAATTTTTCTCCAGTTCCTGGGAGCAAGTTTGCAGTCCTTTTCTCCCCTGTCTCCCTGTGCCATGTTTTTGAGGTCTCAACATCATTTGAAGTCTCAACTAATTTGGGGGGAAGTATCTTGACCAAAATACAACAGGAAAAAAAAAAACCCTTCACATTTCTGTTCTAAATTCGTTTTTATCCTTTCTTGTCTCAAAAACTGTGGATTCAACAGCACCACCATGCTCTGTGGGAAAAAAAAAGAAAAGCCCTCCAATATCCCTGGCTCTGCTGAAGACTGTAGGGTGCTAGCCCCCTCTGTAATAGTGCATGGGATTCTAGCTTTTTTTTCTCTTTCTCTCTTTTATGTATATAGGGCTCAGAGATTATACTGTGTCTCTATGTAAATACAGACAGTCAGCATTTACCAACCTGTATCTGTTTACTTTCTCTTGTTTAATAAAAAGGAAAAAAACAGGGTATAAACAACAGGGTTTGAGGTTTACAGGGTGGAGGTAAGTGGGCATCTGACAACATGGCTTGTTCTTTGGCAATGTTTAATTGTGAATTTTAACAGACATCCTTGTAGTTTAAGGTGACACTTTTAAAATAAAATTCTCTTCTGATGATGACTTGAGCCTTGCCACTCAATGGGAGGATCAGCAGAACCTGCAGGTTTTTAATTGGAGTTACATTCTCTGTTGTAAATATTTTAATGATTTTCTTTTTTCTTTTTCTTTTTTTTTTCTTTTTTTTTTCTTTTTTGGCTTTCACTGGAAGGAAAAAAAATACTCATTTTAAATGTTGAAGTGTATAAGTTGCTTTGTTACCATAAAATCAATCTACACACACACACACACACACACACACATACAAAGCACATTTAACCATTAAAAAAATGACAATGTAAAACTGTCATTATCCTGAAGTTAAGTCATGTTGTTTTCTGTATGAATAGTTTTTTTTTTTTTTTTTTTTTTTTTTTTTACTTTTTTGTAGTGTAGTATTCTACCAGCATGGTTAAATTACCATCTTACCATCTATTGTTTTGAAGAACAGTGGTTATTTAGAGTTTTAACCTATTAAAAATAAAGCTGTTGCATTAAAAACATGCAAACAAACAAACAAACAAACAAACAAAAAATCCTACAAGGAAAATGAATGTGCAGTGCTGAAGTTTGCCTAAAGTTTATTTCTCATGGCCACAGGCAGGTAAGCTCATGTAAATGCAAGCCTGCATTTCATGGAAACACACACATACACACATACTCACACATACTGAAAGAGACAAAGGAAGACAAAGACATACCAAAAGAGAGAGATAGATGGAGATAGACACAAAGAGAGAGACAAACAGAGACAGAGAGACAAAGAGAAAAGAAAAGCAACAGAGAGACGGACACACACACACAGATAGAGAGAAAATAGCAAAATATATCCCATGAATAAAGAAGTTAATTTTCTGGGAAAACTAGGGCATCACATTGTATTAAAGATATCACTCACTCTCAGTACAAATGTCTATTCATCACTATTATTCTATGTCAGGCCAATTTAGTCATTGGATTTTTCTTTTGCTGTGATAAACAACATGGCCAGAAGCAATTAGGGAAAAAATGATTTCTGTTTTTGTTCTTCTTCTTTTTTTTTTAATCTTACAACTCTCAGAGCTGGACTGAGGGTAGTTGCTGCAGGAGACCATGATAGGAACTGAAGCAGAGATCAGAAAGGAATTTTTCTTACTGGCCTTCTGCCTTATTTAGTATAGAACCCAGGACCATCTATCCAGGATGGCAACACTGGTTGGGCTCTCTGGCATGAATTGTTCATCAGAAAAGCCTCCATAGTTTTACCTACAGACCAGTCTGATGGATGCTTACCCTAAACTGAAACTATTTCCCAGATGAACCTACCTTGCGTTTGTTAGCAAAAACTAACAAATTTACAATACCAAGGGGCCTCAGTACAGGGGAACACCAGGGCCAAGAAGTGGGAGTGAGTGGGTAGGGGAACAGGGAAGGTGGAGGGTATAGGGAACTTTTGGAATAGCATTTGAAATGTATAGAAAGAAAACATCTAATAAAAATAAATAAATTAATTAATTAAAAAAAACAGCCAGTAGACCTTCACACTTACGTAATTTAATTTGTTTCCTCTATAGCCTGACCTTCTGGAACTCACAGGTGACCAGATATGCAAAGCTCCTTAGGTGACCATTGTCATGACTTTGGTCACATGAACCAGAGCCTCTTGAGCCTTCTCTCATATAAGATCTCCATTTTCCATTTTTCTCAGACGCTATGGTTTCCTAATCACCAAATAATTAAAAACGAATAACAGATAAATGAGAAGAGAAACCCTAGAGTCAGATGAAAGTGGAACATGTACCTCAGGAAAAGTTTCTTCTTTTACCAAAACTGCACAACCACCAGGCAGGGCTTCTCTATTCTCTTCCTCTGGAAGAAGAATGCTAATGTCTAATGAGACAGTGGTTCATGGCTTCCTCGACACATTTATTCTAATGGGCCCATCCAACACTTCACAAACAGTATTAAAATTACCTTACATGTTATTTCCTTCAAATTTACTTTGATATTCTTCATCCTCTTTTTCTTTTTCCTATTCAGATTTCACCTAGAACAAACCTAGTAGCAAACTATGACTTTGAATTTTTCTTCTTTGTGCTTCTAACTCATGAGTGCTGTCATTGCAGGTGTAACTCACCAGGCCAGGTTTATACAAGGTTGAGGTTTAAAGCCAGGGAGGTGTACGTGCTCGACAATGTCCCAACTGAACCACAGAACCAATTCATTTGTCAACATTTTTAAAAAATATTTTGTGCTAATATCTTATGATAATATGTAAAATAATTAAGCTCTTCCCTTTAAGTCACTATGCATCATGCTTGCGTGCGCGCGCACACACACACACACACACACACACACACACACACATTCAAACATGCACATGCACTGTGTGTGTGTGAGGTGCTGACCATTGTTTTTTATTAATGTGTTTTCTCATATATTATATTGTGAGCAGTTTCCAGTCTCTCCCCTCTTCAGAGTCCTTTACCCACTCCCACCTCCATATTTATTCCTCCTGGGTGTCCCTTCAGAAACTGCAGGCTTCCCAGGGTTATCAACCAAGCGTGGCTGGATGACCATTCTTTTTTTTAAGTAAACAGAATGTTTAAAATACCCAAAGAAAGGTAGTTCACTCACACGTTTTAAGGATAAGCTTCTAGCCCATGCATATTGTGTTAATGTGGCATAGCTCAGAAAAGACAGTTTGGAAAGATGATCAGCCAAGGGGTTTAAGATGACTGTTAGCTCTATAATAAAAATTTTAGCCAATATGCTTAGAAGATGCTTGTTCTAAAGGCACCACTGTAGTTAATATTACATTATTTTAGAAAAAGTAATTTAAACATATTCTTTTTAGGCGTAATGTCTTGCTTTCCATTAACCAATTAGTTCCATAAGAAAAACCATACTTTGACAACATTTTCAGAAATTGTCAGATACTGGCTACCCATCCTTGAAAATCTTGCAGGAAACTGAAGTATTTGTAAAACTTTTCTTCTTGAATGTACTTTTTTGGTTGTTACTTTATTTGTTTTATACTGTCCATACACCACATGCTTTCTTTTTTAATTGCTTTATTAAATGCAGAAATAATTGCCCCTGTTAAACACTTGCTAAGTGCCTATTATTGCTGCCTTAATGGGATCCCCATGCTTTTTCCTTTTTCTTTTTTGAATTATTTTTATTATATATTTTCTTTATTTACATTTCACATGTTATCTCCTTTCCTGGTATCCCCTCTGACAACCCAATATCCATTCTCCCTCCCCCTGCTCCTGTGAGGGTGTTCCCCACCCACCCACCCACTCACCCACCCATCCACTCCTTCTTCCCTGGCCTGGCATTGCCCTACACTAGGGCATGGAGCCTTCACAGGACCAAGGGTCTCTCCTCCCATCGATGACTGACAAGGCCATCCTCTGTTACATATGCAGCTGAAGCCATAGGTCTTTCTTGTTGGTTTTCTTTATATTTTACTATTTAAAAAAAGACACACATAATGTTTTTGTTTGTTCGTTTGAATACAGGCTCTTCTGGAAGTCACTCTGTATGTCTGTAGACCTGGCTGGCTTACAACTCACAGACATCTGCCTGTCTCTCTTTTCCAAGTGCTGGGATTAAAGGTGTGTCCTCTATACTCAGCCAAGACACATATATTTTGATCGGGTACTTTCTGAATCCCCACTAAGGAGCTACCCTAGTACACATAACATCTATGCCAAAGTTGAGGATCTAACGTTCTTAGCTTCATGTTACATGCACTGGGATTTTGCGGTCTTAATGAATTATACGTGTATGTGTGTGTAAATTACATGAGAATGATTATTCCCTCTGCTTATATATTTATATACTCCTGATTTTGAAGAATTGATCTAAATACTGGGACATTCATGCTTGTAGTACCTTTAAGACAAACTTTTCACAACACTCCTGAAATGTACTCCTTCCAGTTGTTATTTCCTTCATGAACAAGGCAATAGACAAGGATTATCTTCCTTGAATCTATTATTTTGATCTTAGAATTTCTTTCTCTAACACCTTTGGTGGGGACACAGAGAAAGCACACACACAGACACACACACACACACACACACACACACACACACACACATGAATATCTATATATCTCTAGATAGATAGATAGATAGATAGATAGATAGATAGATAGATAGATAGGTTAATATATATTTAGAAAATTTTAGGGCTATTACAAATAAAGTAAAATTGAGCAATTAAAACAATTGAAATATTTGCTATACATATATAGCATAGCAATAAGAGACATACAGGATTGGAAAAGGCACTTCAACCTTTCCCGCTAAGCTTACTGAGACTTATTAAATGTGGATATTTCAGAGTTTAGAACTTTTTTAACTGTTTGCTAGCTATATATTTGCAGTGCTTATTTTAGGGCAATTCTTCATTAAAAACACATATCTCCTTATGAAATATGCTTTTTTAAAAATGACTAATATATTACAATAACTCATATCCAAATGCTTTTGCCATTCCCCTCACACTGATCGTAAGATCCTGGAAGGGTTCACTTTTAATCACTCTGTTTCTCTGAAATCTAGCAAAGAATCCTTATGCAAATGGAAATGGTCCCAACCATACATGGGGTGTTTTAATAGTTTGTGCTAAAAACCAGCCTCCCATCTTCTCATTGTTGCTATTTTCCACAATATATACATTTCAGCATCTTTAAGAGAGGCTCGAATGGGAGAAGTCTAGATTTCTGTGAATAAGAATTATTAGGATTTAGTCTCTAAATGGAATGCGTTGAATCACATTTCATGGAAATTAATACACATAAAAGGTTATCATAATAGTGAAATGTCATGTCTTGGCACAGTAAACAGACAGATGTCTAAGTATCAATATCTATAAATACCCTCTCAACTCCTGCTGAGGGTCATAGTCTGTCAGTTATTAATGGGTATGATGATCTGGTATACAATGAGATCATAATCTACATACTCAGCTCTGGTCCTGGTTCCTATGATGTTCATGGACTTGACATTACGAGTATGTGATAGCACTGAGTCTTAATTTGATTTAATTTAGGTTTCAGTAGAAAGTACAATTTTTTTTAGAAAAGATCAGATTCTATATTACTAATTAATGAGAAATATTAATATTTATACATGTGTTCATATTTAAATAAAAATTGAGAAATAAGAATGTGAATATGATTGCAGACAGTTTAAAAACTTTGTGTGTGATTATTTCTTTGTATCCAGTTTTACCTCCATTTATAAAATCATGAAAAGTTTCCTTTGTCTTTATTTCATTTTCTTCAGAGTGAGGTAGTGTTTGGAAACAGTTGATCACTCACAAGCGAAGAATTTCTAGCCCGAGGCCAATAAAACAGACAAATACAATTTTTGTTTAAATTTGAGATTAAATATGGGGTTTCAGAAATGGAGAACTGAAAGCCATGCTGGTTTGACTTTCAGGAATGCTGCAGTGTATTTACGATTAAGGTCAATAGGTAGACAAGCCGGATGTCCCTCCCTATTTCTGAGAAGCAGGATTAAGAAAGAACAGACAAGTTATTTAGTAAGACAAACTCTAGGACAAAATAAATAATCTTGGGAGTAGTCATGTTCAGAGGAAAATAATAATGATTAAGCTTTAGGTGACTATTTTATCCTGAAAGTAAAAGAGTTGGTGGTTATGAATAAACAATCAATAAAGTAGTATTTCACAGAGAAGAAATTGTGAACTTTCTAAAAATCCAAATTATTATAAAACAATTCTAATATTTCTGACTCTGTGTTTAATCATTGCAACTTTATGAGACATATTTTTTAACATTTTATGGAGTGACTTAAGTATTGTATTGGACTATTTATTCTTTCTAATTCATTTCTGATATAAAAGACTAAGATATTTTATTGATTTTCTCTTACATATATTTTATAAATTAAATTGATATTTTTTTCAAAATTAAAAAATACAAATGGCTTATTACTTCTTAGGGAAAGCTTATAAACAGTTGCCTGTGAACAGTGACATATTAGGATGAGACTAAATACCCCTGTGACAATGTGTCAATCTGTGTATTGTGTGAGACTCTAGTCCTGACTGGTCTATAAGTTACTATGTTAATAAATCTTGCTTCAACCAGTAAAATCATGGTGCCCCACCCTCTCCTTCAAATACAGGATAACAAGTTTATATAAGCCACCACACCCAACTCATCATTACTTTCTTATAAAATAACGGTAACAGGATTAGCATTTGTCATTCATTAGTTGAATTAACACTTGTATTAATAGTTACTTAAATAGTAACATGTCAGTAGTTTATGAATACCTATCATATACAAATATTGTGTGCCAAGCAGAGCTTAGACAGTATTTTATCTATTCTTTCATGAAATGATAATGTGGGCATTATTACTTCCCCTGTACATAAATAATTGTAAGAGGTTAAATAATAATATACCCTCCAGTCAGAAAAGCTGCAAAGTACCTGATGTCTCAATTCTACAATTATCTGCGAATGCATCTTAGCAGGGAAGAAACATGATATATTAGATACACTGCGGTACAGATGGGATAAAACAGGGTGCTATTTCAAAGCAGAGTTTTGCCATCTGGAGCTACGCGACACAAGTGAATATAATGGCAGACGCATGGTTTCAGTGTTTCTCTTTCTTCTAGTGCTCCTTGTTCTTTTTTAAAACATCTTTTCCTATGCAGCAACTTAAAATAATAAAAATGATCTCTCTGAAATCAGAATCGCTTTCAATTTTTTTATGTTCTCTAAAAAATGCTAACCTTACTGAACTTCATGCTTAAAAATATGAGGTAAAATAGATAAAGCTTGCATTTCATAGTAGTGGGGAAAGCATCATCTAACTTTGAATGCTCGGCAATAATTTTCAAGGGAAGTGAGTAAAAAGACAGTGATTTTGTAAATGAAGATACTGAGGTTCCACAAAGTTGTGGCTTCAGGAATAGACTTTGAGAGCTCTATGTCATCCATTCATGCTCTAAGTCTCTCTGAGATCAAGAGTTCAGGTTCACATTCTTTTTGCCAAGTGCAATGTTGCAAATCTGGAATGAGAGAGATTGTGATTAATCAAAATTTGACCATTGTCATTGTGACACATGAAAAGAGAACCAATAAATTCATTTTAATTTCTGAAATAAGCAGAATCTGTTTATTGTAGTCCATACATCAGCTGAATATTTCACTGTTCAGTCATTTGGGTTGAATTCCAAAGGACAGAGATAAGGATTTTAGTGCTACTAAGACCATCCTGGAGCTTACAGGGGTCCAAACGATGTCCTCTACAGATATCTTGTGGTTGTTTAGCTTGGGATTTTTGTGGGACTCCTAACAGTGGGAACAGAGGTATCTCTGACTCTTTTGTTTGATCTTGAGACTGTTTTTCTCATATGAGGTTGTCTTTTCTAGCCTTGATATGATTGTTTGTGCCTAGTTTTATTACATCTTGTTATGGCCTGTTTGGATGATACCCATAGGAGTACTGCTCTTTTCTAAAAGGAAACAGAAGAATAGTGGACCCTGGCTGGGGATGGGTTGGGAGGAGTGAGAGACAAAGACTATGGTAAGGATGTATTATATAAGAAAAAAATAAGTAAAAAGAAAATGGAGCATTATAGTTCTGTAAATTTACAGTAATTGGATGGTTCTGAGTGTCAGTGTTTAATTTTATAAGATATAATAGTTACATATTTCTTATTTAATGTAGATTAGATATAACAATAATGCCATATGCATGTTTTGTATAATACATATGCATGAAATGCTATATAATTATTTGCTATGTGATATATAACTATCTAAAAATAATAACAATGATAAATAGTTTATAATGAACAAATTTATAGACTGAATATGTGCTACCTACTTAGTCATAGAAAACTTTAATTACAAAATCCCATAGCACAATGCTAAAAATTCTATATCCTGGCATTTAAAGTTCTCCACTGGTTTAGACTCCCGTGTCCTGTACTGCAAGGATCAAATGAAGTCTCTTGATCCTGCCTGGCACCTTATGTCTCTTTCTTTATTAATGCCATTCCTGCCATCAGAATTGTTCCTTAGAAATGTCAGCCTTTCTCTCTTTACATCGTTGTAATATTCACGGACTAAATATGGAACCTGCTATTTAAAGGCCTGGGACAAAACTTCAGAACATTTCCCTACTTCTCTAGAAGGAAAAATGTTTTCTCCAAGCTTTCATTATAGTTTTGTCTTGATTTTTTTTTGTCTCTTCCTACATGGGACATTGGAAGATTTTCAAACTATGTACCAAGGGCTAAAGAGATAGCTCATTAGTTAAGAGCATCAGCTGCTTCAAGAGGACCAGAGTTCAATTGCCAACATACACAGGTTGGCTCACAACCATCTGTAATTCTAGTCTTGGCAGTTTTGATTCTCTCTTCTGGCCTCTGAGGGCACTAGCAATCAAGTGGAACACAGATAAACATTCAGGCAAATCCTCATATACATATTATTTTTTTTGTTTTTCAAAAAAAAAAGAGAGAGAGAGAGAGAGACTAAATGAATTGTCTGTCTTAAAAATCCAGAATAATACATGATCTAAATTTGGTAGAATCCTTACAGAATTTAAGAACATGTGTATGCAGATTGTTGCAAACTCAGCATAGATTTGTGAGAATCTTAATGCTAACTATAAGTTGGGTGACAATAGTATTAATATATCATTGCTGTTTTTTTTTAAAGGTAATACACAGCGTTAAAGATTTGTCCTAAAGATGTAAACCTGAAAACAGGATCATTAAGACTTATAATGTTCAGCATAATTTGTTTAAGGAGAAGGAATATGAGGGAAAGATGTGATGATCAGGCTCCTTTAGGTATAGTGTTTAATCCTCAGAAGCAGCTGCTGTGGGTGAATACACAGACTATCTCAAGTCTCTGAAGACAGGGATTTGGCTGGCAACAGATTTGCACAGCTCTCTGGCACTCATGCAGTCCAACAGCAGTCAGCAACAGGAAGCAATGAGATGCTCATGAAAGATAAAAGTTTCTTTATGTACATTTAGAGGAAAATTGTAGGTGTGGAGTTTTGTTTTTAGTTTTTGTTTTTTTGTATGTTTTTAACTCAGTGACTAGATGAAACTATTGTGGTCATTTACTTAAATGAAAGATGCTACTGTGAATATAAATTTTAGAAAATACAATTCAAAAATCTCCTCTTAAAATTTAGTAAAAAAGTCTATCTAGAGCCATGATTTCTCAAGAGTTTATCTCACATAGCATAAATCTATTTTTCATAATATTCTCATATTTATATTAGTACCTACATACTGACTCAATCAATATAATTTATTACCATAAGGAGTTATTTGGTAAAATAAATAAAAAGTAAGAAAATTTTATTTTATTTCATTAGACTCAGTATTTTTAATTGGTTACCCACTGACTTGGTTGTGACTGTATGTGTGAAGCAAAACCCGTTAGTGATGAGTGGGCTGTATTTGTACAAAGATTCTCACATTATTATGGCAAGAAATGCACAATAAACAGACATCCAAAATAAAGAGTTTAGAACAAAGATATACTCATTAAAATCAGTCATTCAGTAACCTAATATTTCAATTAGGCTTCAGTTTCCAGTGACCAATTCAGCTATGAATTCACCAGTAATCTAACACACACAGACACAGACACACACACACACACACACACACACAGACACACACAGACACACACACACACACACACACACACACACACACACACACACACACACACACACACACGCACACACAGACACACATTCCCAATAGAAACTTAGAGACAGCACTTGAGGAGGAACTGTATATTCTTGAGTTTCTTGTTAATGCTCACTAAGAGATTCTACAATATGGGTTTGTTAAGGAAGACATAGATATAGGAAAGTAAGTACAATTGATTTTTTTAAAGTTATTAATAATATTTGACTGAATGAAGTCTTTGTATACTGCTATATCTAATGAGAAGAAAATGCATTCAAAACTGTTCCAAGTAATGTAGGCTTTTATAGACATAAAGTAGAAGACTTAAACATTCATGAACATCTCAAAAGCAGGTACTTCAATTGCAGTCAAAGGAAAGAAACAAGAAATCTCACACAGAAACATGTTGACAAGTCATTGAACTGAATCAAGAAAAATTTTTATTTTAGCTTAATGTTGACAGCTTTTTTATTCTTCTCTTATATTTCATTCCTACTTAGACAGAACCAAAATGTTAGCTCTCACAGAAAATATACATACTTAACAACAAACAATTTTAAATATTTTTGAGATCATAATAATCATTTAGCAAAAAAATCTTACTAGGGCATCATAAGATTGTGACAGACACATGTAGTATTCATAAGCATAAGAGCAAAGAGTTGTGATAAAATATTAATACAAAAATCTAGCTAAATTAAAGAAATAATGTACCATCTTTAAGAAGTTTTTATTCCAATATTGTATGATTAAATCTAATTAAATTGAAACAGTAATATTTAAATAAAGTTGTTTTTTTAAGATTTTTAAAAAGCAGCATACAAAACACATGAAAATATCTGAAATATATTTTTTATTGTTCAATAAAAGATGCACAGTGTGAGGTCTAGAGCTTATTCCTGAGTTTAATAAATTATTGAAGCTCCTTTTTCTGACATCTGAACTGAGAATGTCAGTTCTAAGCATTTTTCTTCCATACATTTAACATTTTTAAAAAGAAATGAGGTGTGATATTATTATGCACCCTTAGGTGGCCTGGAACTCACCATGAAGAAAAGGATCACCTCAGACTCATAGCGTTCTACCTGCTTTTGCCCACTGAGTGCCCAGGATTAGTGTGTTACCATATCAGACTATACTTCATTTTTAGCTCATACAATAAGAAAAACAAACCAAATGATGGCACACAGATTACATAGGAAATACATCTGTACATTATATGTTAGTTTATTAAGAAAATTCTACCAAATGTATAATTAATTAATCATTTACTGTAGCCATCCTGAGGCTTGAACACTGTAGATACATCCATGTACACTGACAAATTCAAATTAGAAAATAAAGTGAAAAGTGCATTCACACATCTCATATTATTTATAATTATAATTACACACGTGTATACTTATATATGTATATATGTATATATTATATATATATATATATATATATATATATATATGATATAAGAATTGGGACTTGAGAGATAGCTCAGCTTTTAGTATTATTTATTATTCTTCCAGAGTATTGTATTGTGGTTCCAGTAAGAGCACCCTTTTGATCACCTCACTGCCATCTATAACTGTAATACCAGTTCAAGGAGATCTGTTACTTTCTTATGACCCCCAGTGACACTGAAGTCCAGTGCTCAACAGGCATACATGCAGAGAAAATACTCATACATATAAAAAAAACAAAAATAAAAATAAAACATAATAAATATGCAGGATTATTCTACACTTAATCCATAAAATATCATAGAGAATATTAAGGAAGCCTCAGTAAAAGCAACTTATTGATTCATTGATCCAAAATATAGTCATGGAGTCTCTCACAATTTTTTAAACACTCAATGACTCTAATTCAAATGTTAGCATGAATAAGAAAATTAATAGCAAGATTGTCTTAAAGTTTACTTGGAAAATGTAAATTCTGGAATAGCCAAAATCAATGTTGAAACACAATAAAAAGTAGAAGACTTGTAATTTCTTATATCAATGCCTTGAATGTCTGGAAACAAACATGAGTGGTATTTGAGGAAGCATAAGTAATCTGATGAATGTGAATGAAGAGTATAAAAGTACTTTGAAAGCATTTCCTAAAAAGGAAAAATAATCCAATGAGAATTAAGAAGGGGTTTCAGCAATGATGTTGGAATATTTGATGCCAAAATGGGGAACATAAAGTCACAAAATTATATATACATTTTGAACCTAATAATACAAAAATGTATTATGGGCTGAAGAGATAGTTCACTGGTTTAGAATGCATAGTGCTCTGCAGTCTCATGTGTTATCCATTCTGTTACTCTACCACTTTGGGCACATACCCTAAGGGCACTTAATCTTACCCACAGAGACACTTGCTCAACTAATGCTCTATTCACAACAGTCAGTAATCAGAAACAACCTAGGTGCCTCTTAACAGAATGATAAGAAACATAATATATTCACACAATGTGACAGAAGAAAATGAAATCATGAAATTTGCAGATAAAATGAACAAGAAAAAAATATCTCAAGTGAGGTATGACTGGCCAAGAAAGACAAGTATGGTATATTCTTATTTATATGTGGATATTAGTTGTTAAGTCAATGGTAACCAAACTACAATACATGGAAACAAAGAGATTAGATATAGAGTACGGAACTGGATGGGACAGAAAAATCTCCCTAAGAAATAGAAATATAATAAATAGTTATGGAAAGAAAAGGGTGTGGGGAGAGACTGGAATGTGAGGATTAAGGAAAGAAAAGAAGTGAAAAGTAGATGAAGGAATGAATACTGGAGACACAGCTAAAATTAAGAAACATGTAAGGTGTATATGGAAAGCTAATAGAGTAGATGATTCCTAAAAATAGATACATATATGAAGGCATTGTAAATGAATTCACAAAATATGGAAGAGACACGGTCACAGCTTGCCATTTCTTGACCCCAAATGAAATTTTCTGTACCAAAATGGGGTTGTATGTAATTGCGTTGTGAGACAAAGGATCCTATGTGTATTCCCAAGGAACTCAGGCCATTGAGAAGATTATGGGTCGCTCTCCAAAAACTGATAGCACTGCCCTATTGCTGAAGATAGCACCTACACACCTCATTGAGGATGAAAATGGAATGTCTATCTAAAGAGAGCCTTTGCCCTTCATCAACTGCCTTTGGTGCAAGACGATACTCTACATTCTACCAAAAAAGATTAGTAAGCACTAAGATGATCATCAACACTTTGATCAAGGTTAATGTCCTGCCAGCAAGATATGCTTGGACAATGGTAGCAGAAAGCTTGTGGATGTAACCAACCAATCTTTGACTTGACTTGACCCAAGCTGGAGTACATACCTGTATTAGTCAGGGTTTCTATTCCTGCACAAACATCATGACCAAGAAGCGAGTTGGGGAGGAAAGGGTTTATTTGGCTTACACTTCCATGTTGCTGTTCATCACCAAGAAAGTCAGGACTGGAACTCAAGCAGGTCAGAAAGCAGGAGTGATGCAGAAGCCATGGAGAGATGTTCTTTACTGGCTTGCTTCCCCTGGCTTGCTCAGCCTGCTCTCTTATAGAATCAAGTCTACCAGCCCAGGGATGGTCCCACCCACAAGGGGCCTTTCCCCCTTGATCACTAATTGAGAAAATGCCCCACAGCTGGATCTCATGGAGGCATTTCCTCACATGAAGCTCCTTTCTCTGTGATAACTCCAGCTGTGTCAAGTTGACACAAAACTAGCCAGTAGAACACCCAACACTGTTTGGTGACCAAGAAACTGAAACAGGATAACACTGGGACCTATGGCAAAACTAAATAATACTTTTCTAAAAAATACAACAATACAAACAAAAATATAGTGAGATGCAATATTGCTTATGTGGTAACATTTTAAATACTCATACATTCATGTCTTGCTCAGCCTTCAGTAGAGAAGCTTCCTCCTTCAACAGGTAAGAACAAATACAGAGACCAACAAACAAATATCATGCATAGGATGAGAGACCTTGGAACTCCAATCACTAAACCAGAAATCTCCATTAAATTCCTATCCTCGGGGCTCAGGGAACTCCATGGAAGAAGAGACAGAAAGACTGTAAGAGCCTAAGGGGATGAAGAAATTTTTAAAAATCCATGATCAAAAACACCTATGAACTCACAGGACAGAATAAGCATGCATAAAGCTTGCATGGGTCTGCACCTAATAAGTTCTTAGAGCTGAACAGAGAGGTGAACATATACTCCCATCCCTACGTCGGAAACAAACTCTCATTGATAAACTTTTGCAAATGAAATTTTAATTTTCCCTAAGATAGTCTCATTGGAGAAGCAAACTACTCTTAGGGGAATATTTCATTCTTAGCATTAGATGCCCAAGGATATGCTAAGTTTTGTTTTTGCGTTCTTTGTTTCAGTATGGCAGATTAGTTCTTTTCTCTTTTTAAGTTGTCTAATTATTTTTATTTTATTTATATATTTTTCTTTTCTGTTTTTTACTCTTCTGTGTATATGTTATGGATTTCAGTTAGTGGGTGTTTGTTTTTGTTTTTTGGGTTTTTTTTTTTTTGGGCGGGGGGATTGAGGGTTGGCGGGGAGTGTTACCTTAGTAAGCAAACATAAGTTTTCATTATGTCTTTTCTTGGACTGCTTCCTTCTGGTTTTTTTTTTTGTTATTCAAATTTTTAGCTTTGTTTTCTTTTGTTATTAAAAAGGACATAGTTGAAAAATGAATACCACTCTTGTAGATCATCTAATTTAATTACCAATACTAAAGTGAAGCAGGTATCAACCACCTGTAATTTCAGTTCTAGCAGAATAGATGCCCTCTTCTGGTTTTCTTACATGTCTGAACACACACACACATGCACACACAGAAGCATGCACACATGCACAAACAGTGGGGCACTGAAAAAAGGAAGGGAAAGAGACACATAATTACAAATGAAATTGAAATATTTTTAAATACAGAAAAGTAGATCCCTATACATCCAAACAGTAAAAATGACCTTTAAATTGAAAGGGAAAAGACATTAGATAACACCTTTAAGTCTTTGAGAAAGATTTCTTAGAAAATCCATAAAGGAAGTCATTATAACATCTTGCTAGATCAACAATAAAAAGGAACAGATAGAAGGCAGCTAAACCACAAATGGGTACTTTCTCATGCAGCTGGACTTGAAATTTGAGGATCCAGTTGTTTTCATGGGTGACAATATTTAGGGCTCATGCATCTACCTCCTTCCTATGTTCAAATTTTCCCATTCTAAATATCTACTCTTTTATTTAATTAATATAATACTTTATTTATTTATTATTCTTTTTTATTTATTGTTTTAATTTGATATGTTCTTTGTTTACATTTCAAATGTTATCCCCTTTCCTAGTTTCCCCTCCAAAAACCCCCTATCCTCTCCCCCTCCCCCCTGTCCCCCAACCCACCAATTCCTACTTCCTGGCCCAGGCATTCCCCTATACTGGGGCATAGAACCTTCACAGGACCAAGGGCCTCTCCTCCCATTGATGACCAACTAGGCCATCCTCAGCTACATATGCAGCTAGAACCATGAGTCTCTCCCTGTGTTTTCTTTGATTGGTGGTTTAGTCCCAGGGAGGTCTAGGGTTACCGTTTAGTTTATATTATTGTTCCTCCCAGAAGACTGCAAACCCCTTCAGCTCCTTGGGTAATTTCTCTAACTCCTTCATTGGGGACTCTGTGCTCCCTCTAATGGACGAATGTGATCATCCACTTATGTATTAGGCACTGTCAGAGCCTCTCAAGAGACAGCTATATCAGTCTCTTGTCAGCAAGCTCTTGTTGGCATCTGCAATAATGTCTGGGTTTCGTGGTTATTCATGGGGTGAATACCCAGCTGGGGCAGTTTCTAGATGGTCATGCCTTCAGTCTCTGCTACGAACTTTGTACTTCCTTCCTTGGGTATTTTGTTGCCCCTTCTAAGAAGGATCAATGTGTCCATACTTTGGTTTTCCTTCTACTTGAGTTTCATGTGTTTTGCAAATTTTATCTTAGATATTCTGAGCTTCTGGGCTAATATCCTCTTATCAGTGCATATCATGTGTGTTCTGTGATTGGGCTACCTCATACAGGATGGTATCCTCCAGATCCATTCATTTGTCTAAGAATTTCATGAATTCATTGTTTTTAAAAACTGAGAAGTACTCCATTGTGTAAATGTACCACATGTTTTGTATCCATTTCTCAGTTGAGGGACATCTGGGTGCTTTCCAGCTTCTGGCTATTATAAATAAGGCTGCTATGAACATAGTGAAGCATGGATCCTTATTACAATTTGGAGAATCTTCTGGGTATATGCCCAGGAGTGGTATTGCTGGATTTTTGGGAAGTACTATGTCAAACTTTCAGAGGAACCACCAAGCTGATTTTCAGAGTGGTTGTATCAGATTGAAGTACCACCAGCAATGGAGGATTGTTTGTCTTTCTCCACATCTATTCAATGCTATTCCATTGATCTACTTGCCTGTCACTGTACCAGTACAATGCAGCTTTTATCACAATTGCTCTGTAGTACAGCTTGAGGTCGGGAATAGTGATTCCAAAAGGGTCTTTTATTATTGAGAATAGTTTTTGCTATCCTAGATTTTTTGTTATTCCAGATGAATTTGCAAATATCCCTTTCTAACTCAGTAAAGAATTGAATTGGATTGGTGATGGGGATTGCATTGAATCTGTATATTGCTTTCGGCAAGGAAGCAATTTTGACTGTATTAATCCTGGGAATCCATGAGCACGGGAGATCTTTCCATGTTCTGAGATCTTCTTGGATTTCTTTCTTCAGAAACTTGAAGTTCTTGTCATACAGATCTTTCACTTCCTTAGTTAGAGTCAGACCAAGGTATTTTATATTATTTGTGGTTATTTTGAAGGGTGTTGTTTCCCCAATTTCTTTCTCATTCCATTTATCCTTAGTGTAGAAAAAGGCCATTGATTTGTTTGAGTTAATTTTATATCCAGCTACTTCACTGAAGTTGTTTATTAGGTTTAGGAGTACTCTGGTGGAATTTTTGGGGTCATTTAAGTATGTGATCATATCATCTGCAAAGAGTGATATTTTGACTTCTTCCGTTCCAATTTGTATTCCTTTGATCTCCTTTTCTTGTCCAATTGCTCTGGCTAGGACTTCAAGTACTATATTGAATAGGTAGGGAGAGAGTGGGAAGCCTTGTCTAGTCCCTAACTTTAGTGGGATTGATTGAAGTTTGTCTCCATTTAGTTTGGTGTTGGCTGTACTGGTTTGCTGTATATTGTCTTTATTATGTTTAAATATGGGCCTTGAATTCCTGATCTTTCCAAGACTTTTATCATGAATGGGTTTGGATTTTTATCAAATGCTTTCTCAGCATCTAATGAGATGATCATGTGGTTTTGTTTTTGAGTTTGTTTATATGGTGGATTATGGTTAATGGATTTCTGTATATTGAACCATCCCTGCATCCCTGGCATGAAGCCGACTTGATCATGATAGATGATTGTTTTGATGTGTTCTTAGATTTGGTTTGTGAGAATTATATTGAGTATTTTTGCATCGATATTCATAAGGAAAATTGGTCTGATATTCTCTTTCTTTTTTGGGTCTTTGTGTGGTTTAGGTATCAGAGTAATTGTGGATTCATAGAATTAACTGGGTAGAGTCCCTTCTGTATCTACTTTGTGGAATAGTTTGAGGAGTATTGGAATTAGATCCTCTTTGAAGGTCAGATAAAACTCTGCACTAAACCCTACAGGTCCTGGGTTATTTTTGGTTGGGAGACTATTAATGACTGTTTCTATTTCTTTAAAGGATATGGGACTGTTTAGATCATTAATATGATCCTGACTTAACTTTGGTACCCAGTATCATGCTTGCCTTAAACTGACAATTAAGAGACTTGAAGAAGACAGACAAAATATAACTAAATGATAAAAGAAATAACCACAATGCTAGAATGGTTGAATGAACTCATCAGTGATTATATATTGCCAGATATTGATGAAATGATGAAATGAATGGGAAAAGACCTGGGACCGGAAAATATTATGCTAAATGAAGTATGCTTTTGAGAGAAATACTGGAGAAAGTAAAATAAAACATGCAAACATTACAAAGAAAAATTGTATTGTTGGGAGATAAGTGGATTAGCTAGGATATGAAAATTTTCAGAGAAGGGCATGTTCTAGAGTGTGGTTGTGATGGTGGCAGTACACTGAGAGTTACTGTTCCCCTTGACCTGAAAGTTTGAAATTTGTGCATCTTCCTATTTCAAAATTAAACCTCAGTGATCATTCCTAAAATCAGATGCACTGCCTTTTTATTATTTTTTGAACTTTTTCCTTTTGTCTACTGTGTGATTTGTGAGAGTGAAAATATCAATAATGAGAAGAAATAAGAAGCCTCCCTCTTTTCAATGTCAAAACCATAGTGTGAGGTATGTTAATAGTATTTCACAGTTTTTTTAGATAATAATAGGCTCACATTTTAAAAAAATGATCAGTTATTTAAGATAGTAAGAACAAAATATTATAGAATCCATAAATGGCTGAATATTCATAGATATATAATATTTGTGAAAATAAATCAAAATGAAAACACAAAAATAAACTGGTCGGCTGGGAATGGACCTCACTGTAAAAGTGTTTACTATGCAAAAATGAGCACCTGAGATTTGATTCCCAGTATATACTAAAAGAGAGAAAAGGGGGATCACACAGGTAGCCTCTGAACTGAAGGGATTACAGTCTGGAAGATCAGTGATAAGGCAACTTATCTAAAACAGTGAGATCAGGATTTATAAGGAAACTTTTTTAAAAAAATAAAATATGGAGAGGAGTGGAGGTGACATTGAGATTAACCTCAACACATATTCACAAGAAAGACACCTGCACTCTCATGTTCATACCATCCACCCATATACACACACTGAATTGAATATGATGGTTATCCACAAAGGACTGATGTTATTAATTTCTGCTTTACAACTGAAACAATGTTCAAAGAAAAGAATGGCCTTACTCAAAGTTGTACAACATATGGTAGAAATGACTTCCGACTAGCTCTGCATTTTCGCATGATCTATTGCATTTGATTATTTTAGAAAAGTAACTATAACAGTAGTATTTGCAAGAAGCATGGCTGAATGTGTGGAAGTAGATTAGTACCAAGAGATGGGAAAAGAGAAAAAAAATAACACACTTTAATAATGCTAGTAATTTATTGAAAATCAGAAGACCTACCAACTAGAAGCAAATTTTACTTTAAAATGTAGGACCCTAATGAGTTTACAGTTGAGAGTGGAGGTGTCTCAATTTTGGACTGTGGAGAACGATTCTGCACTTTCACATAGCCTTAGCTTTAGTTTCCTCTTTTATTTCCATGTCAAGTGTGCAGTGTTGCCAAATGTAATCATCCTCAGATCCAGGGACAGATTTCATGTCATATGCCTTCACTTACTATCATTGTTCACTTATAATTTGGCAGGTGGCTGTCACATGTTGACAAGCTGTTTCTGTCTTCTCTTTTGTGCCATGCATTTAATTTAAATTTAAATAATTACTGTCTTTTTTTTTTTAACTAGGAAAACCTCAGGATTCATAATACAAAATTGCCTGTGGACAAAAGATTAGGTATCATATTGAAATCATCTTCCATGATTACCAAGTTCAGAAAATGTATTTTAGCTGTCTTCTTGAACTCCTTGAAGGTGCAATATTCTTGATATGCTTATTGAAATATGTAAATTTAATATTGTGTAGTAGAACACAAAATTTAAAGAAAATTTAATTTTTCTCTTAGAGCATTTACATATACTTTTCAAATGCTTTATTCTATTTTTTTTTACTAATTCAATTATTTATTTACTTTACATCCTGATCACAGCTTCTCCTTCCTTCTCCCAGCTTCTTCCTCCTTTCTCACCTCTCTTCCATGAACCGCTCCTCCCCTTCTCCTCAGAAAAAGGAGAGGATTTCCATGGATATCCCCCAGCCTTGGCATACCAAGTTACAGTAAACTAGGTACATCTTCTATTGTGGAGAGACAAGACAGCTCACTTAGGGAAAAGGTAGCCAAATGCAGGCAATATAGTCAGAGACAGCAGTTGATCCCGAATTAGAAGTCCCATATGAAGACCTAGGTGTACAACTATAACCTAACTGCCAAGGGCCTAGGTCTGTGCTACTCGTGCTCTCTGAATGGCCATTCAGTCTCTATGATCCCAGAGGGTTCATAAGTTGCTGGATGGTATAGGTTCCCTTGTGGGGTTCTTCACTTCTCTGACTTCTCCAATACCTCCTCTCTCTCTCTCTTCCACAGGATTCCCCAAGCTCCACTCAATGTTTGTCTCCAACAGTTTTACTCTCTACGGTTTCTGTGTTAAGACCCTTTTACTAGATTTATGTTAGCCACCTGTCTGCAAGTATAGCAGACTATGAACAAATCTGTCATGGGTGGGCTACCTCTCTTGGCATGGTGCTCAAGCTGGGCCAATCATTTGTTGTCCCTTATCTCCCGCCCCACACACACCTGCACATACTGTAAGCAGGATAATTGTGGGTCTAACGTTTTATGGCTGGGTTGGTATCACAATCCCTTCATTGAAAGTCTTGCATGGTTACAGGCAACATATCACCCACTACAGGGAATCTTAGCTAAGATTACCATTGTAGATTCCCGAGAGTTTTTACTGTCTTAGGTTTCTTATGAGTCCCAGAGATGCTCTTCACTCCAGTTGTTTCTCCCAATAATCTTTCCCTCAGTCCTGACCCCACCTCATCTCTCTTGTTTCCAAACCCCCTCTTCTCACCCACAAATTCCCCTCCCTCCATTTATTCCTGATGTCTAATCTATTTCACCTTCCAGGTGAGATGCAAGTTTCCCCTCTTGGTCCCTCCTTATTATTGAGATTCTTGGAGTCTTTGTTTTGCAGCATTGTTATCCTATATTTTATGACTTATAGTCACTTACTTATAAGTGAGTACATGTTGAATTTCTCTTTCTGGGTCTGCTTTCCCTAGGGATGATTTTTCTAGTTCTAATCATTTACTTGAACATTTCATGATGCCATTATTTTTAGTGAGTGAGTAATACCCCATTGTGTAAATGTACCAGATATTCTTTATTAATTTTTAGTTGAGGGATATTGAGGTTGTTGCCAGGTTCTGGCAATTATGAATAAAGGATGTATGAACATTGTTGAACAAGTGTCAACTTATGGTATGGTGGAGAATCTTTTGGGTATACTCAGGAGTATTATAGCTGTGTCATGAGGTAGATCTATTCCCAATTTTCTCAGAAATCAGCAAAAAGAATTGAAAGTCGTTGTACAAGTTTGCATCTCACCAGCAATGTTGGGTTATTCTCCTTGCTTCATATCCTAACCAGCATGAACTGTCTCTAAATTATGTGAACTTATACATCCTGGTTGGTATAAGATGGAATCTTGATGTCATATTGATTCCCATTTACCTTGTGATTAAAGAAGTTGAACATTTCTATTAATATTACTATTGTTGTTGCTGTTAAATTATTCTATTTACATTGCAAATGTTGCCCCCATTCCAGAATTCTTTCTCCCATCTCTCCTTCTTTTTGCCTCTGAGAGGATTATCCCCACCCACCCACCAAACCCCACCTTACCCACCACCAGCATCCTCCTCCCCTGGAACATCAAGTCTCTACAGTATTAACACAGACTCTTCTACTGAGGCCAGACAAGGCAGCCTTCTGCTACATATGTGCCAGGAGCCTCAAACCAGCCTATATATGCTCTTTGGTTGGTGGCTTAGTTTCTGAGAGCTCCCAGAGGTCAAGGTGAGTAATTTTTCCTAAGGGTCTGCCATCCCCTTCAGCTCCTTCAATCCTTCCCCTAAGTCTTCCATAGAGGTCCCTGGCCTCAGTCCAATGCTTGGCTCTAAGTATCTGCATCTGTCAGTTGCTGGTAGAGGCTCTGCTATGGACAGCCTTGCTAGGCTCCTGTCTCCAAGCACAATATGGCAGCAGTAATAGTGTCAGCTTTTGGTGCCTATGAATGGATGAATTCCAAGTTGGAATGCCCTTTCTTTCAGACTCTGCTCCAATTTTGTTCCTGCATTTCCTTTTGACAGGAATAATTCTAGGTCAAAAATTTTGAAGATGGGTTACTCCATCCCTCAACTGGGGACCCTGTCTACTACAGGTGGTCTCTTCAGGTTCCATCTTCGTTACTTTGATATTTTTCAAAATCTACTTTGTTTTGTTTTGTTTCGTTTTGTTTTGTTTTGTTTTGAGACAGGGTTTCTCTGTGTAAGCCTGGCTGTCCTGGAACTCACTTTATAGATCAGGCTGGCCTCGAACTCAGAAATCTGCCTGCCTCTGCCTCCCAAGTGCTGGGATTAAAGGTGTGTGCCACCACCGCCCAGCTCAAAATTTACTTTTAATGATGGTTCTTAAATGTTTTAACTTCCCTTCTAGCCCACTAGCCTCCAGATGTAGTAGGAAATAAAGGAAGTGGACTTGTTTACAAATGGTTTCTGGAACAAATACCATCTGCATTGTCAGGAAATCAGCCGTTCAGTTCACAGGTCAGCAGTGGGAGCCCGAACCACTTGCAAGTACTTCATGATTATACCAGCTGTCTTTAAGTGCTTCTTGTCCTTTTGATATTTCTCTCCAAGTATTCTCTCTCTATTCAGATCATATTGCCCCTGATCCTTATTGATTGTGTTCTTAAGCTATACTTTAATATGCATTGTGTAGTTGATATATATTTAGATGTTAATTTCTGATTTTATTTTTGTTAAATGGTTGTGTTTTGGACTTGTTTCCCCTCTGTCTTCTTGTCTGAGTGACTTGGGATTTTGTTGATCCTACTACCATGGTTGCTCGTGGTCCCTTGTGCTGAACTGGTTTCCAGGAATGTTGCAGGGTTTATGGGCAGGAAATGACTGCAAGGGACAGGGTGCAATTTACTGATGTTGGGTTGGCTATCAGTGGACTGGGGGTCTTACCTTGTTTTCCCTTGTGCTTGCAGGCTTCTAGGAACTCAGGTAGAATTGTAGGCTGGAAAATGGGGTAGAGGTCACAGCTTCCCATTGTTGAGTGTGCTTAAAGGGGGCTTCCTCATTCTATTTCTAATTGTTTATATTAGAAACAGTTTAGAAATAAAAGCATTTCTGATTATTCTGCTGGCATCAGTAAAGTTTACAATCTATTCTTGTCTCAAACATGCCCCAATTCTTTGTGTTAATTGTTCTGAATAATGGTCCAATTTTTTTAATCTTTAGCAATATCCTGGATTTTTATACCGACAATTCTGTTAAATGTTTTGCTATATAAAATTTAAATCTTTCAGAAAAATAGGTCAGCATGAATTTTTATCTCAAATTATTGACATTCCCCAACCGCTCCCCTGCCCCCCCAACAACATTAAGAGATTAAGTGTATTAGTGAATGTTTTGTTGATGGCAAGGAGCATGCACAGTATTAGAAGTAGTTTCTCTTGGTTTGTTAAGTTGGTAGAGTATGGGGATAGTTTTTTAGGCTATATATTGTTAGAGACATTATATTCTTTTAACCACCTCTGATACTTTCTATGCCAAGGTCCCTGACTTCTCAAATACTTTAGCCACTCATACAAAAATTATTGTCTTTCTTTCTAGTTATTAAGTCGTCAACATTTTAAATGGTACCATTTTGTAAGGGCAACTCTATAATGACGTCTTTTCAATCTGCCTTAACTCATAGAGTCACCACAAAATTATCATAAATGCTGAGGGTTCTTTTACCAGCAGCAACCTTAGAGAGCTCACAAGTGAAATATGTTCTGTAATATTATTACTCAATAAAGCTACAGTTGGTATTAGATATCGGTCTATTCAGAGGCAGGTATGATCTTGAATAAGCCCATTCCCTGCAATAAATAGATAGATAGATAGATAGATAGATAGATAGATAGATAGATAGATAGATATTCTTGAAAGTTTCAGACACTGAAGCTTATGGTACAGAAGAATTCTGTGATTGAAATTTAATAAATGTTAACAGTGGAAGTGGAAGGAATTTTAGATTGAAATAGTTTAAACCATTAAATAAAAAATAGTTTAAAACATTAAAATTTAAAAGAGCACAAATCATTTCCACTAATACTATTTTTGCTATGCTTATTTAAGTTTTTAAAATGTACCTGACATATCCATCAATCACTGATAAGCATTGACGAATTGTTGAAATGACGCATTTAGTCATCTAGAAGCTGCTCAAGTGCCTCGTGTGCTGCTACCTGGGACTCCTGAAATGCAGATGTCAATGTAGCACCTCACAGAGTGGATTGGCTCAGTTTAAACATAACTGAGAAATCCCATTGGGAAGTACTAACTGTGAACAGTAGAGAGTGAAATCCTGCTTTCGACATAAAATATTGAGATTGGTGCCAGTACTTCATAAATTCTGTAGGTGACATCTTAATTGTTGAAATTTTTCACAAGCAAGTTCAGGCTTTTTCAGATCTCTGCTCATTGAGACTTAAAGGAGGGAGGTAAAAGCCTGGATGGAGAGTGCAAGCAATCTTTACCTAAGTATTCTGTTTTTATCAGGTTTAGCTACTTACAAGTTGGAGGCTTCACATTTGAAAATGAGATCAGCTTTACACTTCAATGACTCATAATCTACCCTTTTGGAACTTAATGTGTGGTCTTTGTAGAAATGAGTCTCTTCATTGACCTATACCATTATCCAGAGAATTTTAATGGGAACAGACAGCAGAATGCTGTCTTGTGCAAAATGTGTTTAGATCTTTCAAAGGTCATAGATGATAATGGACTAATGAAGCCTTGTTGGCAACTATAAAGTATCAGTAATATCTCTGAATACAATTCTTTTTCTAGACAGCCATACCCAAGTACCAAAATTCTTTTTATCAAACAATAACAACAAAACCAAACAAACAGACAAGCAAAAAACATGAACCAGGTTTCAATTCGTGTGTACCTGCTTTTGTTGAAGTGCGAGTAAAAGATTGCTTTGCTTTCTTTTCATACCTGCTGTTTGCTGGCAATGTTTGTTCTTTAGTTAAAGCACTGTAGTATCTGCAATGATGTGGTCTGAGTATCTGTACCCTATACAGTTTACTTTTTGAAGCTTATTGTCCAATTGGATAGTAGTGGGAAGTGGGACTTTACTAAAGAGTTGAGTCTGAAAAGTAAAGTACCAGGAACAAAAGAGCAATTCCCTCCCAGGACTTAGAGTCTGAATGTGTACAAAAATGAGACATGATCTTCAAAATAGAATGTCCCATTGGTCACTTGAAACTTGGAAATTTGACAACTTGAATTTGGACTTCTTAGGTTTTAGTATTTTGAGAAATAAAGCTGTGTGCTTGTCATGCATTTAGATGAAGACGTTTTGTTATCACAAGGCAAATGGGCTAACACCTTTATAATTGATATTGTTCTATTCCATTGTTTCTATATGCCTAGCTTTTCCCTCTCTGTAAGTTCATTATTCACTGAAATAGAACTCATCCTAATTCCTCATATTTTACTATTATACTTTTGACTTGGAAACGTCTGCCTATTATTTAATTAAAAATAAATTCATGTTCACTTGGACATTATAAAGTCTGCACTTCAGGTGAAGCTATTGTGTGGCCTTAACATGTAAACACATTGCCCCATCTACTTCTCCATCTCTGTCCCCATCATAATTTCATTCTTAACCACGTAAAATTTTTCTCTCTTATTTTTTTAATTTCACATGTGTTTTCACAAAGGTTGTCATGGGTATTGTTAATAATGACCATTCTGATTGCTCTAAAATGAAGTTTAAGATAAACTAATTTTAATCTGCATTTTACTGTTGGCCAAAGATATTGAAACCAATTTCGAGTGTTTTTTTTTTTTAATTTTCAGTGTTTTTTTACATTTTATATTGCCCATGATGTCAAATTTTCTCCTGTATAGTTTTGCTTATACCTGTAAACATTGGTGGTTCTCAAACTTTTCCATGTAAAATTTGTCTTATAAATAGAAAGGAATCAATTGCAGGATTCAGATTTTGAGAAGGTGAGACTGAATGCTGATCCTCAGGGAGGCCAAAGAGAGTCCTCAACCTAACAATGCACAGGCTCCGGAAGCATCGAGAACATGAGGCAGAGCGAATGGAGAAGGCGAGTCATGGGGAGAAGTGCAGTAAATACCTGCCTTTCCTACATGAGGTAGTTCTACCATTCATAACCTTGCCGCAGCTATAACTCCCTGCAACTAGACCCATCCAATATTAAGTCAGTCAAAAAAAAAAAATCCTGTTATGAATGGGAAGATCATTTATGGAAACTACTTCAAATCAGGTAGATTATTATTAGGGGATAGCTCATGAAAGAGAGGGAATCACTCTTTTTGAAGTTCTAGCCACAAGTATATTTCCCATTCTGCCACAGATGCCCCAATCAACCCACCACCCACATACATATGCAGACGTTATGAGCAGTACCAAATGGATTTTATGAGATAACACCAAAAACATGGGAGATGTGAAATAGTTCAGGGAATAGGTTAGAAAACCTATGGGTAGTTTGATATGGGAAATTTTTTATACATTCATTTTTGAAAATTTCTCAAAAATAAAATTATATAAAAAGAAAACAAACAAACAAACAAATAAACAGCATCCAGCATAATGGAAACAGGCAACCTCGGGAGGTAGGAAGTTGGGTGATACTCCAGAATGTACCAGAGACCTGGGAGGTGACTCTCGGGACTCAAAGGGACAACCTTAGATGCAATGCCCTACAGTGGAGGTAACTTTTACCACCTCCAGCAGAAAGACAGGACATCAAGTGATGCCATGCCACAGTCAAAACTCTGACCTATAATTGTTCCTATCTGAAAGAACTGCAGGGATGGAAATGGGGAGGATCCTAAGGAAAGAAGGTCCAGCAACAGGCCCAAAGTGGGATCCAGCTCAGGGGGAGGACCCAAGGCCTGGCACTATTACTAAGGCTGTGGAGGGCTCACAAAAGGCAACCTATCATGACTGCCATCAGAAAGACCCAAGAAGCAGCTGAAAGAGTCAGAGGCAGATATTTGCACCCAATTAATGGACAGAAGCTGCTGACCCCTGTGGCTGAATTAGGGAAAAGCTGGAAGAAGCTGAGGAGGAAAGGTACCCTGTAGGAGGACCAGCAGTCACAATTAACCTGGACCCCGAGATCTCTCATATACTAGGCTACCAACCAGGCAGCATACTCTAGCTGATATGAGGCTCCCAACTCACATATAGCAGAGGACTGCCGGTCTGTGGTTAGTTAGAGAAGATGAACCTAACCTTCAAGAGACTGGAGGCTCCTGGGAGTATAGAGGTCTGGTAGGGTGGGGAACGGGAAGGGGTACCTGCTCCCAGGGGCATGGGGAGGAGGTATGGGTTTGGGAGCAGTCATAGGCTGGACCGGGAGGGAATAAAATCTGGAGTGAAAAAAAATAGATTAAATAAAAATTAAAAGAGAGAGAGAATACATAAAAGAGGAAACAAAATCATAGATATGCTAGATCTCCTACTCAAATGGAACTTTTTGGATAGTGTTTGAGAAGTTATACTTCTTATAAATACACGAGGCCACATTAATAATGTGTGTTACTTTATTTTATTTTATTTTATTTTATTTTATTTTATTTTTCCCTTTAGGGAATAAAGGGTTCAATGCTTTACATTCATCAAGAAAGCTAGAGAACAATAGAGGATTTGGAGTGGAGTAGAAGTGAGGCCTGATTGATTATGCAAAGGAATACATGGCTCAGATAAAAGGTCAGCTTAACTCAAAACAATTACACCATCTCTTTTCATAGCTTTCATGTTTTATTGCTGATATTAAAGGGATGACATGAGGATATGAAGATGTCAGAAATGTGCAAACTTTGTAATTGGATCACTTGTATGTTTATCTAATCCAGTTATGTTATTAGAGAATAAAATACTTTAAGTGTACATCCATTCAAAAGACAGAAGACTGATTGTAAATAAAAATTTTCATTGTTTGAGATCCTCATCATTCATTTTAAAAATTTATTTATTTTCCCTAATTGCACAGAGCTCAAAGTGTTGGCCTCCAATTTGACTCTTTCAGTTTCTTTCTCTTGTTTTATGCTTTTTTTTTTTCTTCAAATAGTAAATTTCTGGCTCCTTTCTGCATTACTCTACATTGAGGTATTCATGCTCTTTGATTTTTGATGCAAATAGTTGGTATTAACATTGGATACAAAAGCCAAATTCAAAAGAGTTACAACTAGACCTCCATGAAAAAAAACTGCTTAACAAAATTTTAAAACATCATGCTCCAAGTGGTCTTTGCAAAGCAGAGACTCATTTTGAGAACTTTTATATCCTTGAAAGGCATTTATACTTATATTCTGTAATCATCATGTGATCTAGTAATAACAGAACATCTATTTATAGTAGTCAATATTTTAATTATAAATTATAATTCAGCATAAATTTTAACCTAATGCTTTATATTACACAAACTATAAACTGTAAAACAACTACAGGATAGGAGTAAAAAATTTGAAGGTCACAAAATTCAGAGTTAGATACTTGAATCCAATTTCTATTTTTCTGGTGTTTGTGAGAGGGATAGTTTTTTTTTTTTTCAGGATACCATAACTTCATCCAGATGTAGAAATAATGATCTAATAAAGTTGAAAGTATTTGGACCTTTTGTAAGTTCAAATGGAAGCTCCTCTGTAGAAGAGAGAGGCTAAACGAGAGATTGTATTTTAGTTAGTGTATATTTCAAAGAGGCAATGGATAGGGAAGAAGTGTTTCACTTTATAAATCTAGATTGTTTTAAAAATTCTGTCATATATAGATTTAGAAAAAAAGTTTTACTTTAAGTAAGGGTGCAAAAAATTATGTAATACAGAGAAGCATAAAACCAAACTAAAATCTCAATGAGGGTCTTACATTCTTCTAGTCTTTCCTTAAAAATAGTTCTCTCACAAAATGGGATCTATCACGACTGCCCTCCAAAAGACCCAACAAGCAGCTGAAAGAGTCAGATGCAGATACTTACACCCAACCAATGGACAGAAGCAGCTGACCCCTGTTGTTGAATCAGGGAAGGCTGAAAGAAGCTGAGAAGAAGGTCGATCCTGTAGGAGGACTAGCAGTCTCAATCTGTAACCCTGAGAATCTCTTGAACACTGGACCACCAAACAGACAGCATACACCAGCTGATATGAATCCCCCAACACACATAAAGTAGAGGACTTCTGTGTCTGTGTTCATTCAGAGATGATGCACCTAACCCTCAAGAGCCTGGAAGGCCCATGGAGTTTAGAGGTCAGATGGGCTGGGGGTGGGGGCATTCACATGGAGATGGGGTGGGGTGAGGAGGAGGTGTGGGATGTGGAGCAGAGGGAAGGTGGATAGGGGTGGGGAACAGAATATGGAGCGTACAAAATAAATTAAAAACAAGGACACATGCCCCACTATGATCATAGCAGCCTTGTTTATAATAGCCAGAAGCTGGAAAGAACCCAGATGTCCCTCAACAGAGGAATGGATACAGAAAATGTGGTATATTTACACAATGGAGTACTTCTCAGATATTAAAAACAATAAATCTATGAAATTCTTAGGCAAATGGATGGATTTGGAGGATATCATCCTGAGTGAGGTAACCCAATCACAAAAGAACTCACATGATATGCACTCACTAATAAGCAGGTATTACCCAAGAAACTTAGAAAATCCAAGATACAATTTGCAAAACACATGAAACCCAAGAAGAATGAAGACCAAAGTGTGGATATTTCGTTCCTCCTTAGAATAGGGATCAAAATATCCATGGAGGGAGTTACAGAGACAAAATTTGGAGCTGAGATGGAAGGAAGGACCATCCAGAGACTACCCCACCTGGGGATCCATCCCATAAACAGCCACCAAAACTAAACACTATTGCATATACCAGCAAGATTTTGCTGACAGGACCCTGATATAGCTATCTATTTTGAGGCTATGCCAGTGCCTGGCAAATACAGAAGTGGATGCTCACCATCATCTATTGAATGGAACACAGTGCCCCCAATGGGGGAGCTAAAGAAAGTAACCAAGGAGTTAAAGGGGTCTAAAACCTTATAGGAGGAATAACAATATGAACTAACCAGTACCCCTAGAGCTCCTGTCTCTAGCTGCATATGTAGCAGAAGATGGCTTAATCGGCCATCATTGGGAGGAGGGGCCCTTGGTCTTATGAAGATTATATGCCCCAGTACAGGGGAATGCCAAGGCCAGAAAGTGGGAGTGGGTGAGTTGGGGAGCAGGGTGTTGGGAGGGTATAGGGGACTTTGGGGATAGCATTTGAAATGTAAATGAAGATAATGTCTGATGAAAAACTAACTAAATTAATTAGTTAAAAATAAAATTAAATTAAATTTAAAAAATTGTTCTATAGAAATACTGGTAGTTCTCTGTGTTACAAATAATTTTCTATAAAGATTCATTTTATTTATATAGTTTTGGTGTATATAGTTGCAGAGATATGAGGTTCTGTTTTAGGGAGTAAGAAATGAACTGAAAGTAGTTGAGAAACCAATTCAATTGATGATTGATGAACATGGTTGGGGATATTATGATTTCCAGACTCACTCTGACATCAATGTCTTCAAACTTCATATTAAAAAAAAAAATTGACTCAGTAGAAGGTTACCCTAGTTCTTGCATGAGTAAACCTCACACAAATTGAAAGCTGCCTTATTTTTTTTTTTTTTTTTACAATATAGCAAGGCCTACTGTACAATGGCATGTGAGATTTTCTCCAGCCTTTTAACTAGTATTTAACCAGGATGCAATTATACCTATTTTCATCTTTCTGCATTTATGACTACCCAATTCTTCCTATACTCAGAAAGCAAGAATGTTCACTCAGTAGGAGTTGTACTGGGAAATGTGGGCACCATTCCTTTAGACCATGAGAGTCTAGTGTCTGTATTGTTACATCTATCATATCAGCTACATGGTTTACCTTGATTAATGATATTCTACTTTCTCAAGACAATGGCATTTAAGGATTAACACGATGAGAATATTAAGACCTGGCCTCCTCATTTGGAATAGCTATAAATAATAGAACTTCAAAGACACACTTGTACTAAAAGATTGTCCTTTTCATTTAAAACTGAAAATTTTCAATGGCAGAAGGAAGCCTTCTATAGTACCATAAAAGATCCAACAGAGGTCCTAAAGTCGTGTCTTGAATAAGGAATGGATAATAGTAAACTTTATCCTGACTCTAATGCCAAGAAATCCTGATTCTACATAAATACACAGGATGGAATGAGGGGGCATAACCCAGCTCTTTCACAATGTTGTGACTACTCACTGGGAACAGACAAATATTTCTGTACAGTAATTGTGGATAATTCATCTATTGTATGATTTTATAGGAGTGTGTCTCCTACAGAGTTTAGAATCATTGTCTGGCTTTAGTGCCACCTGGCATCGTACAGAATGCTGAGAGAGAGAGAAATCAGAACAATTGTGGACAAGAGAAAAATATCAGACAATGCAGCCTGGAAATGACTTCAGTAGCAACATGACAGAACTGTACACTGAGCAGAAAAAAAGCTCTGATTTGAGGAAAAAAAATAGTGTGCAAAAGATAAAAAGTACACTTTCTCTTCATCTTTAAAAGGTAGAATCATTGAATCATGTGGACATAAATAGAACCTCAAATAGCATGTAAGAAAGGAAACAAGAACACACACATACACGCTAAAACAAAATTACAGAAAGCAGTATAAGTTAATATAAAGTATTATAATAAAGAATATATTTAATATATACCACCAGGAAGAAAACCTCAGGTTTTACCAAAGAGGACTCCATGGAATTCTAAGTGCTGTGTTGGAACAGTTGGATTGTAATCTACCAAGTCCATTGCTGCTTTCAATTTATTCCATTAGTCTTTCTGATTTGCTCATTTTTGCCTTTTGTATTTTAAGCTGCCATTTTATGCATCCATATTCACAAGTCTCTTAGAAAATTAGTTATGATTCTAAAAATCATAATGTTCATATATTTGAAATATTCTTTTATAATCAATTACCATCAACTTTCAAATTATGCTATAACAATTCACAGACAATGCAGGTTACTTATGATTGAGTATTGGCTTTTTATTCCTATATATTAAAATGTGATTGTCAATGATCATAGTTAAATTTGATAGTCCTATGAATGAATTCATTGACAGAGACTCACATAATGCATAAAATGTGTTTCAATTATAAATTACCTTTGGTCTATGAATCCACTTGGAAGGATATTATTGGAAATGTGCTTAATCTGTAATTCTAGTTAGGATGAATTGACAGTGTAACAATAATACCTTCAAATCTAGAAACATCTCCAAGTATTTAAAACTCCTTTGATTTATTTAGCAAAATTTTGAAATTTTCTTAAAGTGGTAACTGTATGTTTAAAAAAGATTAATGCTTGAGATCTCTCAGATACTAGAACACCAACTAGGCAGCACATAACAGCTGATATGAGGCCCCCAGCACATATACAGCAGAAGACTGCCAGGTCTGGGTTTAGTCAGAGATGATGTTCCTAACCCTCAAGAGACTTGAGGTCCCAGGAAGTTTAGAGGTCTCATGAGGTGGGAGGTGGCGACATTCTCTTGGAGACAGGGAAGCAAGGAGGAGGTATGTGATATGGAACAGTCAGAGCATGGACAGGGAGGGGAATAAAATCTGGAGTTTAAAATAAAAAAATATTAATTTATAAGCCAAAGTACATCATATATTAATGCATATGACAAAGCTCAAACTTTAAAATGACAGGACAATTTTGCTATGTATGTGCTGCCCAACCAAACCTTACTATCATGCATATAAACATAATCTAATAGGCTGTTAAAGAAAAATAAATGTCTATCATTGAAATTACACTAGTATTACTATAGGAAAATATATATGTACAGGTGTTGGGAAAACATAAAATTGCTTTTTGAAAAATAAAATACATAGATTATTTAATGATTAACGTTAGTTAGTAGAATACAATGCTTATTTTTCAAAAGCATACATTGGTTTATATACTATCATTCAAACATTTGGGCTGACATTTATAGAAAAATAACTTTACAGTATCTTTAACATTAAATACTGAGTTATTAATCTTTAAAAAGTTTTGCAATGGAAAACGGATGAACAATCAGCTTTATAAAATGGAATACCAAAATGGCAAAAGCATACAGTATTACTTAAAATGTGTACTGAAATTAGTAAGTCAAATTGTTATATTAGAGAGATGATAGTGTAGGAAATACAAATACAATGATGATTAGTTAGTTACATAGAGAGTGAAAGAGAAAGAGGGAGCAAGGGAGAGACAGAGAGAGAAAGCAAGAGAGAGAAAGCAAGAGAGAGAGACTACATATATACATAGATGATAGAAACAGGGAGGATAGATTATAGATAGATATATAGATGGATGATAGATGATAGATAGATAGATAGATAGATAGATAGATAGATAGATAAAAAGATAGATAGATAGATAGATAGATAGATAGATAGATAGATAGAAAGATAGATAGAAAGAAAGAAAGAAAGAAAGAAAGAAAGAAAGAAAGAAAGAAAGAAAGAAAGAAAGAAAGAAAGAAAGAAAGATAGACAGATAGATAAAGATAAGATACATGGTTCCATCCTCTTATGTTAGGTTTGAGGACAGAAAATTGGTTGACACTAAAAGTGAGAATGGTGATTGTAACATATATTGAATTGAACATGATATGAATGTTGTGTCTCTTGGGTGCCAGAAATTCCCTGCACTTTGGTCTGGGAAGGATGCATGTATGTGTGTGCAGGTTGGGTAGTAGCACCAGAATTATGTCATAGAAATAAAACTCTATAAACCATTAAGACCTAAATCCTGAGCAATACCATTGTTATGGTCAAGGTTTTAAGTTATAGCATCAATTTTTCTATCCTGCAGCTGAAAAATCAATACAGCCACCTCTTCTGAGATGAAAGTGTGATTTCCATTTACAAAAGGAGAAACATTATTCACAGAAACAGGAATGGTCTTTCAGAATTGTACCTGAAAGAATTAAACAATGTTGAGAGAAAATCTGTAATATTACTAAGAAATACTTTCTTAGGGAATCAATGTCTATATTGATAATGAACCTATGAAATAACTCAAATTTAGACAAGCTTTCATTATATCATGATTTTATATTGGCCATCATTTAAATGGACTGGTTATTTTGATTATTTGTAAATATATTTCACTTTGAAAAATCTTAAAATAAGTTGACTACTATCTAAAATAAAAACAATATTGTCAGGAAGCTAATGTTTTTATTGGAAAAGTTAAACATTGAAAAATATATGTTTTCAGATCTGATATATTACAAGTTTCTTCTCCACAATTCCTGACCTTTATTTCCTAGATTCCCTAGTCTATGAGAAACTACGATTAGGTTAGTAATAGTTATTTCAAGGACAAAGCAATCATAGAAAATGTAAATGTATATTCTCATCACAGTTGTGTTGATTTTAAATACTAACTCTTATTTACTAGAATGATTTGTATTTACTCAAATACAAATTAAAGAGAAAATTACTGTTTATCATTACTTGCATACATCTATGAAAGGGACTTTAGGTCTATTCTCAAAACCACATATGAGCTATGAGCCAACTAGATGTGGAAGTATATAGGTTAGCCATATTTCCAGTTGCCATATTGAGAGCCAACCCACAATTATTGAACTACTACATACATAGCTGGCCATGATTCATTTATCATATGCTTTCTAAGATTATGATGGATTATATTCCTAAATGGATGTTAATTCCACTAGTATCCATAAAAACACAATCTAAAAGAGTCTAAAAGAGATTGATTCTGCTACATATGCAACTAGAGACACAGCTCTGGGGGGTACTGGTTACTTCATATTGTTGATCCTCCTATAGGGTTGCAGACCCCTTAAGATCCTTGTGTATTTTCTCTAGCTCCATCATTAGGGGCCATGTGTTCCATCCAATAGATGACTGTGAGCATCCACTTCTGTATTTGCCAGGAACTGGCACAGCCTCACAAGAGATAGCTATGTCATGGGCCTGAACTAACAAGTATCCACCAGAACTGTGTCTCTAGTTGCATGAGTAGCAGAGGATGGCCTAGTTGGTCATCAAGGGGAGGAGAGGCCCTTGGTCTTGTGAAGATCATATGCCCAGTACAGGGGAATGCCAGGGCCAGAAAGCAGGAGTGGGTAGGTTGGGGAGCAGGGCTGGGGGAGGGTATAGGGGACTTTGGGGATAGCATGTGAAATGTAAATGAAGAAAATATCTAATAAAAAATTAAAAAGAAAAGAGATTGATTCTTATAGGCTTAACATCTTTTAGCAGTTATCATTGGATTTCAAAGCTTTCTGCAGTATAAGCCAGTATATTTGATCACTTTCATTAGTAATGACTTCCACATGACTAGCGAACTTCTCCATAAATATTTGTGAATATATATTGTGTCTTTTCCCTTCTTTTATGCTAGTACTTTCTCAGTTTTGTCCATTAATAGCTAATTTTCCAAGCATGGAAAACATTTCTCTTTAAATTCCTTCTATTTAGACTTTATGTTAATTCTATTTTTTCAATAAAGTTCTTGATTATTGGACTGGTAGGATGGCTCAGTGGTTAAAAGCACCAACTGCTCTTCTGAAGGTTCCGAGTTCAAATCCCAGCAACCACATGGTGGCTCATAACCATTTGTAACGAAATCTGATGCCCTCTTCTGGAGTGTCTGAAGACAGCTACAGTGTACCTACATATAATAAATAAATAAGTCTCTTTTTTAAAGTTCTTGATTGTTTACATATATGTTTCTCTTGCAGAACTATAATTATAAACTTCTCTTACTCTCAGAAGGTAGAGTGACTCACAACTCTGGCAATCATCTCCATACTGACATGAGTGTTTCTATTAGTCAGGGTTTTACTGCTTTTTCACCATGACCAAGGCAAGTCTTATAAAAAGCAACATTTAATTGGTGCTGGCTTACAGGTTCAGAGGTTCAGTCCATCATCTTAAAGGTGGGAGAATGGCAGCATCCTGGCAGGGACTTCGCAGGCAGAGCTGAGAGTTTTATGTCTTCATTCAAAGTCAGTGGAAGACTGAATTCCAGGCAACTAGAGTGAGGATCTTAAGCCCACACCCACAGTGACACACCTACTCCAACCAGGTCACACCTATTCCAACAAGGCCACACCTCCAAATGGTGCCACTCCCTGGTCCAAGGATATACAAACCATCACAGTATTAGATTAAAGTCTATGTATACTACAGCAAAAGTCTTAGATATAAGTAAGTATCTAAGCATCTCTAATGAGTGCATTAAAAGAAGGGATAAGTTTAACCCAAGATTTACAGCATCTTATTTTTCAACCTGCCTATAAACTTCTGTAAAATAATTGTGCAGATATAATTAAGACTTTATATTTAATTACTCTTTGGTAAACTTGAACATGAGACTCCTGTCTTGGGTTGTAAGGATGGGCCAAATATAAACACTGAGTAGCTTATTATAAATGGGATAGTAGAACATAAAACTCAAAGACCTGAAACTTACATGAAATATCAAGATTTCAGAGTAATTCGAACAGGGCAAGAGAGAGCAGGGAGAGGGGGGAGAGGAGAGAAGAAGAGAGAAGAGGGAGGAGAGAGGAAAGCGGGGACAGGGGTAAAGGAGGAGAGATGCAGAGTAAAAGGAAGAGAAAACTAAGAGTTGGGGTAGCAAGAAGACAAGAGTGTGGAGGAGAACTTGGAAGAGATGTACAGTAAGTGATATAAGGAAATAAACTGAAAACAATAGTACAATGGAAAGAGAAGGAGAAGAGCAAGGAGACCAGCCAAAAGGTGAGAGATGTGGGCAAGAAAATAGAAAGGAGAAAGTGAAGTGATTTAGGGTAAATTCTAGGCACAAAGACCATCAAGCAAGAAGCATCAAAGAAACTGTCCTTTACCAAGAGCTATGTATCTGGTAACTACGTGAGTGGTTCTGGCTGCAGGCTCTAAGATAGGCCCGAGGTCAGATCTGTGGGCCATTTTTCACACTAACTTTTATCTACACATTCCATTCATATAAAATTTCTTTTTATGTTCATGAGGCTTTGACCTCACTAAACTGTTTTAGAAAATGGTCACTCTTTGAAGATCAGAAGTATGAAGTAGTTTGCCCATCAACAGGGAATAATAGCACCTGATCTATAGTTAGATGTCAGCCTTGTCCTCTAATGGGCCCTTTTCTTAGAGCTATTGAGAACTTACATTCACTTAGCCATGCTCATGTGAGTTTGTTCCCATTTCATTTCCCAAATGACGTCTTTATGTTCTTACTCTTTGACAAGTTACTCTTAGATTTGGTAATGAGATTTGTATTGAATCACATCCTTTCCCTTATAAATAATGAGTGTCCATGCCATATTATCATTTCAGCAACCATTCTCTTTCCCAGAATTTTGGCAAATTGTCCAGATAAATGTACCAGGAAGTTGGTTTACCTCACAGTTGGTTTTTTTCCCCATCAATTAGAAAGCAGCCCTAGAAAAGAGATCATCTGAATTTAAACACCATTGAATCAATGGCTTGATTAGTTTTTATTCTCACCTATGAAAAGTGAGGGTCATTTGATGGATTTTCCAGATCAGAAGGGCTGTGGAAAATAGCATTGATTGACAGACATGGCAGGACCCAGGCTACTATGAGTAGCAACACTCCTAATAAAGTGGTTTTGAACCTCCAGTGGAATCAGCATGCCTGAAAGCTGTACTACAGAGCAATTGTGATAAAAACTGCATGGTACTGGTATAGCGACAGACAAGTAAACCAATGGAATAGAATTGACGACCCAGAAATGAACCCACACACCTATGGTCACTTGATCTTTGACAAGGGATCTAAAACCATCCAGTGGAAAAAAGACAGCATTTTCAACAAATGGTGCTGGCACAACTGGCAGTTATCATGTAGAAGAATGCAAATTAATCCATTCCTATCTCCTTGTACTAAGGTCAAAACTAAGTGGATTAAGGAACTCCATATAAAAGCAGAGACAGTGAAACTTATAGAGGAGAAAGTAGAAAAAAGCCTCGAAGATATGGGTACAGGGGGAAAATTCCTGAATAGAAGAGCAATGGCTTGTGCTGTAAGATCAAGAATCAACAAATGGAACCTCATAAAACTGCAAAGCTTCTACAAGGCAAAAGACACCGTCAATAAGACAAAAAGGCCACCAACAGATTGGGAAAGGATTTTTACCTATCCTCAGTCAGATAGGGGACTAATATCCAATATATATAAAGAACTCAAGAAGGTGGACTCCAGAAAATCAAATAACCCCATTAAAAAATGGGGCTCGGAGCTAAACAAAGAATTCTCACCTGAGGAATACCTAATGACTGAGAAGCACCTGAAATAATGATCAACATTCTTAATCACTAGGGAAATGCAAATCAAAACAACCCTGAGATTCCACTTCACACCAGTCAGAATGGCTAAGTTCAAAAATTCAGGTAACCGCAGATGCTGGCGAGGGTGTGGAGAAAGAGGAACACTCCTCCATTGTTGGTGGGATTGCAAGATTGTACAATCACTCTGAAAATCAGTCTGGCGGTTCCTCAGAAAATTGGACCTAGTACTACCGGAGGATCCCACAATACCTCTCCTGGGCATATATCCAGAAGATGTTCCAATCGATAAGAAGGACACATGCTCCACTATGTTCATAGCAACTTTATTTATAATATCCAGAAGCTGGAAAGAACCCAGATGCCCCTCAACAGAGGAATGGACACAGAAAATGTGGTACATTTACACAATGGAGTACTACTAAGCTATTAAAAAGAATGAATTTATGAAATTCCTAGGCAAATGGATGGACCTGCAGGGCATCATCCTGAGTGAGGTAACCCATTCACAAAAGAACTCACACAATATGTACTCACTGATAAGTGGATATTAGCTCAGAAACCCAGAATACCCAAGATATAAGATACAATTTGCAAAACACAGGAAACTCAAGAAGAACGGAAACCAAAGTGTGGACACTTTGCCCCTTCTTAGAATTGGGAACAAAACACCCATGGAAGGAGTTTACAGAGATAAATTTGGAGCTGAGATGAAAGGATGAACCATCTAGAAACTGCCATATCTGGGGATTCATCCCGTAATCAGCTTCCAAACGCTGACACCATTGCATACACTAGCAAGATTTTGTTGAAAGGACCCAGATGTAGCTGTCTCTTGTGAGACTATGCCGGGGCCTAGCAAACACAGAAGTGGATGCTCACAGTCAGCTACTGGATGGATCACAGGGACCCCAAAGGAGGAGCTAGAGAAAGTAACCAAGGAGATAAAAGGATCTGCAATCCTTTAGGTGGAAAAACAATATGAACTAATCAGTACCCCCAGGAGGAGCTCATGTCTCTAGCTGCATATTTATCAGAAGATGGCCTACGCAGCCATCAGTGGAAAGAGAGACACTTTGGTCATGCAAACTTTATATGCCTTAGTACAGGGGAACTCCAGGGCCAAGAAGTGAGAGTGGGTGGGTGGGGGAGTGGGTCAGGGAGCGTGTTGGGGACTTTTGGAATAGCATTGGAAAAGTAAATGAAATAAATACCTAATTAAAAAAATAATAAAGTGGTTATGAGTTGTATCAGAAAGTGGACTGAGAATTACCCAGAAGGACCAAAGCCAGTAAGCAGTGTCCTTTCATAGTTTCAGCTTGGTTCCTGTTTGACCTGTTTCCCTGACATCCTTGAATGACCTCCTTGATTGTAGTCTGCAAGTTTAAGCCAAACAAACCCTTCCCTCACCTGGATGCTTTTGATCATGTTGTTTACCATAACAACAGATCTGCAAGCTAGATCACCCAGTCAGCATCTAGCAAATGCTGGGGAAAAAAGTGTCTAAGGTAAAGCAGATGAAAATGCTGAAGAGCTAACTTGTCATGTTAATAAGCCTCAGCACCTGATCTAGCTCTCACCTATTAGTTGAGTTCAGAACGGAAGTAGTCATTGAGTAAGAGAAGACAAAACTTCTATTTTCTGTGATCTGTTAAGCTTTACTTCATTTACATTCCATAATTTGAAATGAAAAGCAGACACAAATTTAGATCAAACTTATTAGACATTTTTATTTTTCCTAATGAAATGACAATACAATCTGGAAAAATACAGGTTAATCACAATTTCATCTCATTAATTGATCATTGAAAATCATTAAATAACACAAAGTTTGTACTTATATCCCATACATAGACCATTAAAATGACATTAGCAAACTACTTGCCTACTAAACAATGTCATTTTATGTAGATCAATTGGTATTATATGTCCAATCACAAAATGCAGCCAGGCAACAATAATGATTGAAGCTCTGTCAAGGTATATCATAGTGAATAGTAATGTTTCTGTTTATTTTTACCAGAAAAGAAAATAACTAGAACCAAATAAGTGCCATTGGACAAACTAGTATTCAAAAGCAGACATCAGGAAAAAATAAGAGAAGAAGATAAAGGGAGCCATGTGGTTGACTATGGCCTTTGGGCTACCTGCAAGGGGATGGACCCATGATAGGTATTATGCCTGGAGAGAGAGCAGGGAACTAGAATATGTTTGAGGGGAAGAGATGAATGTTAAACTTGACCTATTCTCCTATATCCTTTCATTTAGTGGTAGCTCTGTTGGGCTAAATCCAGTGGGGGCAGGGAACAAACTAACATACTACTGGGACTCTATCTACTACACATAGGAAGCTTCCTGGGAGTGGATGAAAAAGATTTAGCATAATTTCCAGCCTGAACCAACTGAGTACTGACCTGAGAAGCTAGAACCTGGTTTTTCCTTTGGTACATGCAAATACTGGAAAGTTCATTTGTGTGTAGTAAAAGAGGGACAGAGAAAATTACCTTAACAATATTTAACTGTATTTCCTTGGAGAAATTTTATTACACCTTTAATGGTGCCCCATTGCTATTATTAAACCAAGACAAAATGAATAGAAATTTGAATTACTGAAGTATAATTTAAATTGTCATAGAAAGACAAGATGCATCTTGTAGAAGAATCAGTTGACACAACACTAGATTAGAAATGGTTAATAGTCTCACAGATATATCTCATAAATTAAAAGCTTTATTTAATTTCAGATTGTCTAATGTCTATACCTCATACAATGGGGGATAAAAAACTTATACAATTAGGCAATAAGTAAAGTAAGATGAGGAACATGTGGGAAAACCATCTTTCTCTTCAGGCCAAGCTCATGCTTGTTTCAAATCATGCTCTCTCACATCATTGCCCCATACATGGAGCACTTTGAAACATATTTGGATATTTTTGTTTTCAATTATTTGCATTTAAATGGTTTCAGAACTAGCATTCTAATTCAATATGAAAGGGACAATAAAAGCAATCTCTCCTTTTCTATCTATAGATAATAACTCTCCTTGTGTCATTTGATTATCATTATACAGTACATGAGCAGATTAACTTTAAATGTTTGAAAGTATCTCCAGTGTCGCCACTGCTTTCCATACTAATCAGAGTATTGATTTCTACCTTTGATTATTCTCCAAACTCAGTTCCCAACTGCCTTCAAGGATCATTTTTCAAAACAATGTATTATCTCATGTCACTTCTTGGTTAGAGACACTCTGTGGCACCTACTTTTAGGCATACTGGATTCTTATCTTTCTGGACATTCTCTATACCTGAACTCTGAGGACCATTCAGATACCTGTCTGTGGCATACTATATCTGGCCTTATGGTTGTTTTATTCCCAATTAGCATGCAAAGGTATAATTCCTTAGAGATATAGTGTCAGCAAGGAACTTCTCTGCTATTAGAAAATTCTCGTCTTTGATTCTGATTGCTGCATTTGAGTGTCATAAGCCTTAGTTACTGTAAATAGTTCTCATTTATAGTCTCAATCAATTCAAGATGTGCTATTATATTTTAGATTTTATCATAACACTTGACATAGGGTAAAATTTTACTTAAAAATACATATGTATGCATCCCCAAATAAATAGGAACAATAGTTTTTATCTCTTATTCACTTCTTTGTATAAATTCTCAAAACAGTCTGATGTATGCCTCACTCTCAATAAAAAATTTAAATGTTTTTATTAATATGTTTGAAATTCTTTCTAGTTTCAGTTTATGGAAGAATGAGAGAAATTTTCTTCAGTGGTATACTCACCAGTAAGGTCGTAATTTCATGATTAAAGTCTTACCCCCTACCTCTATATAAACAACACTAGTATAAATTATTGTGGAAATAAATAATAATATGAAAGTGATCATTGAGAATGAGGAAGAGATTAGAAAGAGCTTGATGGGGAGAAGAGAGAATAATGGGATGAATATGACCAGACACATATTAAAAGGTGTCATAATAAAGACTATTGTTTGTTTCTAATATTAAATGATTACCACTTTGAAAAACTTTCAAACAAAACAAAATAATTCTATAAATGTTTTTTGCATACTTCCTGGTCATGTTTTCTCAAACCACTTAACACACCTATTTGAATTTATCTTTTTAACATCATATTTTCACTTTATGTTAATTGTTTTATTTTGGATGTAAATTTGTAAACCATAATGTTCCTGAGGCCTAAAATGTCAGAAGTAGTCAATGGGTGCCCTAAAACTAAGCTATAAATAGTTGTAAGCCACTATGTAAGTGCTAAGAAATGAACCAAGATATTTTGGAAGAGCCGACAATGATCTTAACCAGTGAGTAATTCCCCCAGGCTCCAAGTTTCCATCTAAATTTTATTGAAGTCTTATGTCTAAGTCTTAGGGAGTGTGTAGTTAGAATGAAACACCAACATAAACATTGACCACTTGACTACTTTGTCAGTTGTATAAGTTAGTGGCCATTTAGAGAGGATTAAAATGTGTTGCACTGCTAGAGGAAAGCGTTCAGAAGTAGACTCTCAACAGTACTTGCTTCTGTCTTGGCTACCATGGGCCCTAGCCTTCTGGAACCATAAAACTCACATAAAACCTCTTCTATAAGTTGCCTTTGTCATGGTATTTTGACACAGCAGTAAAAAATAAATAACAAAATAAGAAGGTGTAGACAGTGGTGAATATTATTTATCTTTGACAGCAAGGAGAATATACCTAAACTCTCTGTTAGAGTGCATGGAGCTCTTGTTCAATGCCAGCTGGTCTAATTACTTGGGATAGGAAGACAAAAGCAGGATTCTAATATTCCTAATAACTGATAGGCACAAAGTGATCTGTAGTCTGCAGACATCTTAGGAGGAAACACAACTATATGCTCATTGAACAGAAAAATGAGTCTTTCCATACAGACAAAAATTAAGAAAATTTATGAATACTTATAAAAAGATAAAAAGCAATGTGCGGTACTGCATCAGGATAAAACCTGGACATGATTGTCTCTACCTAGATTTCAATTGTTCATCCTAACATTTCCTTAAAAAAAATGAATGCACATATGTATACATATATGTTTGTGTGTGCATGTGTGTATGTGTGTTTGTGTGTGTTTGTTGGGTTTTTTGATTGAATATTTTGTTTATTCACATTTCAAATGTTATCCCTTTCACTGTTTTCCCTTCAGAAACCCCCCTATCCCATCTGTATGTATTCACTCTACCACTTTGCTACTTTAAATGTTTAAATAAACTTTTTCATTTTAAAAGACTTAAATTATTCTAAGAAGACTTTTAAAGTCTTGTAATTTCAAACAGAATTCATGAATGGACATTGGGAACTAAATGGAACATGGTTTAAGAAAAGACGTGGGAATCACTGAAGTTTAGAGATGTAAATATTAATGATAGGTCTTCTGGACTCTGTTTTCTGGAAGTTATAAAGACAAGTAGGTCTTTGGCTTGTTGGGCAGCCAGTGTAATTGAATTTGTGATCTCTGGGGTCTGTTATTAGCTTTTCTAAAGGAAACAGTAAATGGAGAACAATTGAGGAATGTATTCAGCAATATCAGTCTCTAACATCCACATGTCTATACACACACACACACACACACACACACACACACACACACACACATACACACACGCACGCGCGCGCGCGCATAAACACACACACACACACACACACACACACACACACACACACACACACCACAGTGCACCCATTCATAATAACACATGCATGAATCAAGAAGAAAGAAAGAAAATGAACAAGTGAGAAAAGGACAAGCACAGCAGCTTCTCCGTCTCCAGGGAGAGGTAAAGACCAATGCATACAGCAAGCAAGAAAATTCATTTGATAACGTTTTATCCCAAGAGAATAATGACCTTCAATATAAAACAACAATAAACACATTAAAATCCTTTGCAATGCTGCATTTTATCTTTTACATTTACTTTTATCATCCAAAGGGCACATGGTCAGGACTACATTTCTGATATGTATGGTTGTGAATATAGATATACTTCATTTAGAAAACAATTCAGAATTGTTCGCTTATGCATTGCCCACATTTTGTTCTCATGTCTCTAAGCCAATGTATATTAAATTTCTTTCTAAATGTATTAGAGTAGCTATAAAAATGCAAAAAATCCCAAATACATGAATAAATACATTATAGCTCATACAAAAATATTAACATAAGATATACCAAAATGCAGTTCACTGCCATTGAACAAAATATTTTAAAAGTCAAGATATAAAAGAAAAATGTCAAGTGTATTTACAAGTTCTAGAGTTTAAAATAAGATTCCTGTGATTCTTTGTGAGTATATGTGTGTGTGTGTGTGTGTGAGTGTGTATGTGTGTGTGTGTGTGTGTGTGTGTGTGTGTATGTGTGTGTGTATGTGAGTATATGTGTGTGTGTGTGTGTGTATGTGAGTATGTGTGTGTGTGTATGTGAGTGTATGTGAGTGTGTGTGTGTGTTTGTGTATAAATAGAAACATATTTGTTTGTGTGCTGAGCATAAACACATACAAGTGATTTGCAAATTTTTATCTGTGTATGTGAAGACTTTGATGGAGTAAATATGAATTGAAAGGGTTTCATTGATTGAGAAGCTTTTTGATTATAGTATTCTGACAGTACATTAAATACTAGGGATGCTCCCATTTTTATATCTCCAGTATTGCTAATAGAAACACTTGCACTGCCTTGTTTTCATGTGAGTCCTGGGAATCTGAACATAGGTTCCCATGGTTTCAAAGAAATGACTTTACAAGTTGAGTCCATGTGATCTTTGTTCTTAGATGGGATCTTTCAACAAATTTTGGACTTCTATTTAACACAAGACCTGATTAACAAGAAAAAAAGTTATGAACACTTAACCAAGTTTACATATGTATTACATCTTCTCTCTCTCGCTCTCCCTCATTGACTTAATTCAATTGTGTACCTGGATAACAAAGGTCATATCTGGGGATATTTCTAGGAGATAAAGGGGATAATGAAGGTCATATCTAGTGATATTTCTAGGAGATAAAGGAGTGCAAGAAGCTAGGGAACATTGGGATTATTTTAAAGGTCTTTGCATTAAAATTCCTAGCAGGTACAATTGCTTGGCACTGATTATTAAAACTGACATTCAGCATTCTATGTGAATGATATCCCTACCCAAAGAAACTGCATGGCTTGAGGAATGCATGGGAATCATATTGGCAGGAGCTTGAGTAACCTGTGTGGCAGCTCTGCATAGGATATTTTGACCTCTTAATCTGTCCTTACAACTTCATCATGATCATTCACATTTCTTTCTCTACAGTACTTCTCTTGACTCAGTTCCCCCAATGCATGTCCAAGCAGTCTGATTGAGTGAAAACTATCTATTGCATATTTACAAAGAACAAATCATATGTAGGTCAAGTACTCCAAATGTCTCAACATGAGCACTCCTGAGCCAATGCAGAAAGCTTGGTACCTTAGCATTCATTTTATTGCTTAAGATATTTTCTAAAACTTGAAAATTTCTGACAGAAATGGGAAAAATGCAGTGTGTTTTAGAAGATTAACTTTCTTCAGCCCTTATTCTATTTTCGGCTGACAATTTTTTTCCTTCCTGTGATAAAGCAATGAAACAGATTAAAAAAAAAAAAAACTATGGAAAATGTAACCCTATATAACCTCTCATGTCACAGTCTTTCCAAACTTATTCTGAGCTGCCTTCAGATATAATTTAGACAACTTATAATTAATTGTTACTAACATATCCTATATTATATAAATATCATAAAACTTATTAATATTTAGCTTATATATTTACAATGTTAACATTATAGCTTAGATACACTTCCCATATGGAGATTTAATAGATATGCAGTTCAACTGATATTTCTACAATTCTTTCTTACCACCACATCCTGATATTGATCCTCCATCTTGCCTTGCTACTTTACATGATGTTCAAAGCGTTGGTTACCAATTTCAAACTATTTGAAACTTAATGAAATCATTTTTTCTTAGTTGCTAGTGTTAACCTTCCTTTTTGGTGAAGCTGAGTCATGAAAGCAAGCATTAAGAAGGATAGGAAATATTCTGAGTCAATGAAATATCAACTGCTTAACTTAAAAACTGTACTCTAATGATTGATCATGGGATATGGAATTTAGGTACATGACTGTAAATGCTAGACCTACTGTTAATAAATTTCATGATTTTTGATAAGTGTTTATATAAGTTCTATACTCATTTCTTCACTTGAAAAGGGGAACATATTAGAGCACTTTCTGTAAGCATCGTGGAGACATCAAGTTTTGGAGCTGACCCATGAGGATTTCAACATATACAACTATTATTCTACTAGATGGATGTGGTATAAAACGTCATCTAAATGATTATCTCTGTACTCATTGATTAATTAACTTCTCAGAGATCACCAGAGAAGTTTCTTGGTAAGCTGAAAGGATAGCAATTAACATAGGAGCCCCCAACTTATAAAACTATCTGAGCTTTTGTCCCCGCCAGCAAGAACACACACAGGACAACTGGAATCTTCTGCAGCAAAAAGCTTTATTGCTTACTTCTCAGGAGGAAGACCCCGAACCCAGAAAATGGCACTTATTATATAGCCCGCAGCATGATGTTTCAGCACCTGATGTGGCGTGACAGCTCCTGATTCATTGCTCGCCCGTCATCCCATCACTACGCCCCGAGATGGGCAGTGACTAGGTGTGAATTCACTCTTGCACTTGCGCATAAGGCTTGTTTACTAGTTAGGCGCAGTGGAAGCCAGCGCCATTTTATAATGGCGATTGCTCACGGCACCAATTGTGCCAGCACAATTTGTTGAAAATGTTGTCTTTTTTCCACTGGATGGTTTTAGCTCCCTTGTTAAAGATCAAGTGACCATAAGTGTGTGGATTCATCTCTGGGTCTTCAATTCTGTTCCATTGGTCTACTTGTCTGTCATTATACCAGTACCATGCAGTTTTTATCACAATTGCTCTGTAGTACAGTTTAAATCCAGCATGGTATTTCCACCAGAGGTTCTTTTATCTTTGAGAAGAGTTTTTGCTATCCTCGGTTTTTTGTTATTCCAGATGAATCTGCCGATTGCCCTTTCTAATTCGTTGAAGAATTGAGTTGGAATTTTGATGGGGATTGCATTGAATCTGTAGATTGCTTTTGGCAAGATAGCCATTTTTACAATGTTGATCCTGCCAATCCATGAGCATGGGAGATCTTTCTGTCTTCTGAGATCTTCTTTAATTTCTTTCTTCAGAGACATGAAGTTTTTATCATACAGATCTTTCACTTCCTTAGTTAGAGTCACACCAAGGTATTTTATATTATTTGTGACTATTGAGAAGGGAGTTGTTTCCCTAATTTCTTTCTCAGCCTGTTTAACCTTTGTGTACAGAAAGGCCATTGACTTGTTTCAGATAATTTTATATCCAGCTACTTCATAGAAGCTGTTTATCAGGCTTAGGAGTTTTCTGGTGGAATTTTTAGGGTCACTCATATATACTATCATATCATCTTCAAAAAGTGATATTTTGACTTCTTCCTTTCCAATTTGTATCGCCTTGATCTCCTTTTGTTGTCTAATTGCTCTGGCTAGGACTTCAAGTACAATGTTGAATAGGTAGGGCGAGAGTGGACAGCCTAGTCTAGTCCCTGATTTTAGTGGGATTGCTTCCAGCTTCTCACCATTTACTTTGATGTTGGCTATTGGTTTGCTGTAGATTGCTTTTATCATGGCTAGGTATGGGCCTTGAATTCCTGATCTTTCCAAGACTTTTATCATGAATGGGTGTTGGATTTTGTCAAATGCTTTCTCAGCATCTAACGAAATGATCATGTGGTTTTTGTCTTTGAGTTTGTTTATATACTGGATTACATTGATAAATTTCCGTATATTAAACCATCCCTGCATCCCTGGGATAAAACCTACTTGGTCAGGATGGATGATTGTTTTGATGTGTTCTTGGATTCGGTTAGCAAGGACTTTATTGAGGATTTTTGCATCGATATTCATAAGGGAAATTGGTCTGAAGTTCTCTATCTTTGTTGGGTCTTTCTGTGGTTTAGGTATCAGAGTAATTGTGGCTTCATAGAATGAGTTGTGTAGAGTACCTTCTGTTTCTATTTTGTGAAATAGTTTGTGAAGAACTGGAATTAGGTCTTCTTTGAAGGTCTGATAGAACTCTGCACTAAACCCTACAGGTCCTGGGTTATTTTTGGTTGGGAGACTATTAATAACTGCTTCTATTTCTTTAGGGGATATGGGACTGTTTAGATGGTCAACTTGATCCTGATTCAACTTTGGTACCTGGTATCTGTCCAGAAATTTGTCCATTTCGTCCAGGTTTTCCAGTTTTGATGAGTATAGCCTTTTGTAGAAGGATCTGATGGTGTTTTGGATTTCTTCAGGATCTGTTGTTATGTCTCCCTTTTCATTTCTGATTTTGTTAAATAGGATGTTGTCCCTGTGCCCTCTAGTGAGTCTAGCTAAGGGTTTATCTATCTTGTTGATTTTCTCAAAGAACCAACTCCTCGTTTGGTTAATTCTTTGAATAGTTCTTCTTGTTTCCACTTGGTTGATTTCACCCCTGAGTTTGATTATTTCCTGCCTTCTACTCCTCTTGGGTGAATTTGTTTCCTTTTCTTCTAGACCTTTTAGCTGTGTTGTCAAGCTGCTAGTGTATCCTCTCTCTATTTTCTTTTTGGAGGCCCTAGAGCTATGAGTTTTCCTCTTAGGAATGCTTTCATTGTGTCCCATAAGTTTGGGTATGTTGTGGCTTCATTTTCATTAAACTCCAAAAAGTCCTTAATTTCTTTCTCTATTCCTTCCTTGACCAAGGTATCATTGAGAAGAATGTTGTTCAGTTTCCAGGTGAATGTTGACTTTCTATTATTTATTTTGTTATTGAAGATCAGCCTTAGTCCATGGAGATCTGATAGGATGCAAGGGACAATTTCAATATTTTTGTATATGTTGATGCTTGTTTTGTGACCAATTATGTGGTCAATTTTAGAGAAGGTACCATGAGGTGCTGAGAAGAAGGTATATCCTTTTGTTTTAGGATAAAATGTTCTGTAGATATCTGTTAAGTCCATTTGTTTCATCACTTCTGTTAGTTTCACTGTGTCCCTGTTTAGTTTCTGTTTCCATGATCTGTCCATTGGTGAAAGTGGTGTGTTGAAGTCTCCCACTATTATTGTGTGAGGTGCAATGTGTGCTTTGAGCTTTACTAAAGTTTTCTTAATGAATGTGGCTGCCCTTGTATTTGGAGCATAGCTATTCAGAATTGAGAGTTCCTCTTGGAGGATTTTACCTTTGATGAGTATGAAGTGTCCCTCCTCGTCTTTTTTGATGACTTTGGGTTGGAAGTCAATCTTATCAGATATTAGGATGGCTACTCCAGCTTGTTACTTCATACCATTTGCTTGGAAAATTGTTTTCCAGCCTTTCATTCTGAGGTAATGTCTATCTTTTTCTCTGAGATGAGTTTCCTGTAAGCAGCAAAATGTTGGGTCTTCTTTGTGTAGTCAGTTTGTTAGTCTATGTCTTTTTATTGGGGAGTTGAGACCATTGATATTAAGAGATATTAAGGAAAAGTAATTGTTGCTTCCTGTTATTTTTGTTGTTAAAGTTGGCATTCTGTTCTTGTGGCTGTCTTCTTTTAGTTTTGTTGAGGGATTATCTTCTTGTTTTTTCTAGGGCATGGTTCCCGTCCTTGTATTGGTTTTTTTCTGTTATTGTCCTTTGAAGGGCTGGATTCCTGGAGAGATAATGGGTGAATTTAGTTTTGTCGTGGAGTACTTTGGTTTCTCCGTCTATGGTAATTGAGAGTTTGGCTGGGTATAGTAGCCTGGGCTGGAATTTGTGTTCTCTTAGTGTCTGTATAACATCTGTCCAGGCTCTTCTGGCTTTCATAGTCTCTTGTGAAAAATCTGGTGTAATTCTGATAGGCTTGCCTTTATATGTTATTTGACCTTTTTCCCTTACTGCTTTTAGTATTCTATCTTTATTTAGTGCATTCGATGTTCTGATTATTATGTGTCGGGAGGAATTTCTTTTCTGGTCCAGTCTATTTGGAGTTCTGTAGGCTTCTTGTATGTTCATGGGCATCTCTTTCTTTAGATTTGGGAAGTTTTCTTCAATAATTTTGTTGAAGATGTTTGCTGGTCCTTTGAGTTGAAAATCTTCATTCTCATTCACTCCTATTATCCGTAGGTTTGGTCTTCTCATTGTGTCCTGGATTTCCTGGATGTTTTGAGCTAGGATCTTTTTGCATTTTCCATTTTCTTTGATTGTTGTGCCGATATTCTCTATGGAATCTTCTGCACCTGAGATTCTCTCTTCCATCTCTTGTATTCTGTTGCTGATGCTGGCATCTATGGTTCCAGATTTCTTTCCTAGGGTTTCTATCTCCAGAGTTGCCTCACTTTGGGTTTTCTTTATTGTGTCTACTTCCCTTTTTAGGTCTAGTATGGTTTTGTTCATTTCCATCACCTGTTTGGATGTGTTTTCCTGTTTTTCTATAAGGACTTTTACCTGTTTGGTTGTGTTTTCCTGTTTTTCTTTAAGGACTTGTAACTCTTTAGCAGTGTTCTCCTGTATTTCTTTAAGTGAGTTATTAAATTCCTTCTTTATGTCCTCTATCATCATCATGAGATATGGTTTTAAATCCAGGTCTACCTTTTCAGGTGTGTTAGGGTGCCCTGGACTGGGCGAAGTGGGTGTTCTGGGTTCTGATGATGGTGAGTGGTCCTGGTTTCTGTTAGTAGGATTCTTACGTCTACCTTTCGCCATCTGGCAATCTCTGGAGTTAGTTGTTATAGTTGTCTTTGTTTAGAGATTGTTTCTCTGGTGCTTCTGTTACCCTCTGTTACCTTTGGACCTCCTCCTGACTGACGATGAAGGCCCAAAACAGGATCTTTCCCAGAAGCTGTGTTGCTTTGGCCAGGAAGGTGGCCAGTTGTCTGGAGCCGAAGTTGGTGCTGCCTCAGAAGCTCTCTAGCTCTCGTCTGTCCCAGAAATGGCTGGCCTCTGTATTCCACACCCTCACCTGTGCAGCCTGCCCTCCGCGGAGTCCAGGAGCCAAGGTGGCTACTGCCTGAGCCTGAGGCAGAAACCTCTCACGCAGGGCAGACCCCTGTGCTCTCACCAGGAAGGTGGCCGGTTGTCTGGAGCTGAAGATGGAGCTGCCTCAGAAGCTCTCTGGCTCTTGCCTGTCCCCGAAACGGCTGGCCTCTCCATGGTGAATCTTAAGTGCTATCTAAGTATGGCTTTGCTTTCCAAATCATTATATGTTGAAGAATTAATGTTATACAAACTTTAATTGGGAAAGTTAATTAAAATAAAAACACCACCTTATCTCTTCAGAGGGAATGAAAGAAAAGAGATGTTCTCCTGGAAGCAAGAGAGCCTGAATCATCCCCATTCACACTGGACCTCACCAATGTTGTTAACTTCATGGTCTACAGTGTGGCCATGTTTCTTGGTAATCTCAACTATTCCTGTGTTTTTGCCTTAAAATACTTGATCGCAAATTTTCTACAAATTAAAAATTGTCTAATACATCACAAGAATCTCTTAAGTTTAGACAAATGCATAAAGTGAAGGAATACACTTGCCTTTTGCTCAGGAGCAATTAATTTGTTCTGCTATCGTTCTTAATAAGCAGATTCTTCTTTCTGCCATTAAAGCAAAATGACTTGAGGTAGAGATTGAAGACACCAGCCACATAATGAGCATCAAAGTTATGCATATTGCAAAAAAATTAAATTACTATGTTACCCTGACTGTAATGGCAAATGGTTTTGTTATATTAAATAGTTTTCATTTTGCTAACCATGCATTAATGATAAAGTTGCCTATGTCAAATACATGAATACTTCAATTCCTCAGGTAGGTAGGATCATTTTATTGAACATATTATATACTGTAGAGGTTTTCTATGGAACTAAGCATCAAATAGATGGTTAAAATTAAAAAAGTATATTTTCAATGAAGTGATCCATGTATTGCATCCACAGCACAATTCATGCTTTTACATACATACAGCACACACACACACATTTGTTATGAAATATTGGGCAATTTAACACTAATTTAGGCTCAGAAAAATAAAGGACAAATGCAATAGTCATTATTTTATCTCTATATACTTTAATCATACATGACTTTATAAGATGAATAAAAGACTACTAGTTGATAGGTGTCAGAGCAGGACAGAAAGATAAAAGATGCACATGGAAGTGTTAGATATCACCATAAGCTATATAATTTAAGAAAATAACTATTGGGTCATACATGTAATAGTAAGGAGTTTCGGGTCACATAAGTTTCAATGTGACTTTTAAAAATACTGATCTATATTAATGCTGAGAACTTATTTGGAACGCCTTTTTACTATTATAACAGCTGAATGGACATAATAGATTTTAGAGCTATAGATGTCGCTTGGGCACCATTGATGCTGCTACAAGTAAATAAAAATGATACATTTTATCTGTGCTGATTTATCATCAATCAATCAATCAATCAATCAATTTGTGTTTGTATTTGGATGTCTATTAGTGTAGGTGCGCAGGTATGGGTGTAGTTGCATGAATACGGTGACTCACATATGATTGTCACATGAAAACTTGAGAGAATCAATTCTCTCCACCATGGGGGTTTTGGTAGTTTATCTGAGGTAACTGATAAACTGAGGTAGTTTATCAGGTCTGGTGATGCTTTCATTGGATTAATCATCTAGCCCACAAGCCCACATGTGTGTTCACTGAATTCTCAAAACCCATTCGACCGTTGTCCTAAGTACTATAAAGCACTCATCCATAAATCCACACAAAAGTTCACCTTGTGTTTTTTATTTCTATGCTTGTTTTACAAGTGAAAAATGAAATGTTAAAAAATGTATGCAACTATCACTTCTCCATAAAGAAATTCAAAACAAATAGAACTTGATGATTTCATCTAAGTGTTGTAAAATGTCTTATGAACTGATATCAATAAGTTAATGAATGGGTGAAGGAGGTACTTGATTTGAGTTAAAGTATTTATCAGTTTCATTCTGGCATCATGAATTTAATAAAAAAGCAGGAGAGATGCCAGCATTGCCTTTATGAGGCAGAGGGACATCATAAATCCTCAGTTGTTAAACATCATCATGCCTTCTTTCGCATATTGCAGAAGAGTTTAATCAATAAACATCAGGCAGATATATCTCTACTTTGAGTCATTTTTATTTCATTATTATTAATATGTGTATATGTAAGCATGTATTATGGATGGATGGATGGATGAATGGATGGATGGATGGATGCATGTATTTATGCTGAAAAATACTTGGGGTTTTACCTAAATATAACAAAGATATAAGTCATAACAAGTTAGACCCCAGGACTTATAATTAGCTTTCAACTACAGCAGTTATGAACATTAAGAAGTAGTGCAGGAGAATGATGAAGGCTGTTAATCAATACAGGGAGTGTCGTCCATGAGTACATCATGAATGATCCAGGTAGGGAAAGCATGACTACTGACAAATTACCTTGGATTCTGTGTATGAGCTTAGGAATTCAACACAGCTACAGACTGTCAAGGGGAGATTAATAGTTGCTGGGGATAGTTTATAGTGGAACAAGTCTTAAAGTATGGTGGAGAGACTACTAACTAGTTAAGTAGGCAAGTAACCATGATAGGAATCTATAACTAGCACACACAAGATTTACTCATATGATCCTGTTAATTTTGGCAATCATAAAAATAGAAAGTAGAGAATAATATTAAGAATAATTTCAGCAGAAGCATGAGAAGAAATATGCATGATACCATCAGATTATAAGTAAAATATTACTTACTATAACACACAGAAATCCCTCTCTGTGTCTTTCTGTTTCTATATCTCTGTCTCCCCGTCTCTCTGTCTCTGTCTGTCTGTCTGGCTGTGTCTGTCTGTCTGTCTGTCTGTCTGTCTCTCTCTCTCTCTCTCTGTGTGTGTGTGTGTGTGTGTGTGTGTTTATGATTTTATGATTCTAACAGCAGATCCTGACATAAAGGTGTTTACCTAGAGGTAGTAACATATAAGGATTACTTAAAGATAGACTTTTGAAAACACGATGAAAAGTAAGGTAGCCAAATTAATTTTTTTAGGAACAGTAACTCTGTTTTCTGTGGTCAGTCTAGATGACCATCCAGAGCATCCCTCACCTGGAAATTCTATAGCTACTTCAATCAGTTATGAAGTATGTTCCAGAGCAAAATAGAAAGTTTATAAGTTTATGGAGAAGGATGTGAGAATAGAATTTATTATAAAAATGTTCAAGCTCATGAATAATAAATAATAAAAGAATAAACAAATAGATCTTAACATTTTAAAGTTGAAAAGCAGAAGGACAAATAGAGGTTCTGCCACTTACTATGTATCTTCCATTGGTATTTCTGACTCTCCTTCAAAGATACATACACTGGGGTGATTTGCATTCTCCAGTCATCCAAAAATTTTGTCTAAAATACATGTATGCATGATCAGTAAAATGTTTTTCTCAAAATAATGTACACAATGTATTCAGGTTGCTAAATCTAACTATAATTTATTCATTGTTGTTTCTATAAAATTCCTTCAACTTTAAAAATATTCATAAATCTATTTTCCTGCTATAGTATTTGAATGTTTATAACCTCTCCATTCCCTAGCATTGTAGCAGCAAGAAACATGACTAATGAATCAAAATTCTCAAAAGCTTAAAATGCATTTGCCAATGAATAGAATTTCTAAATTATAGAGTTTTTATTATAATATTATAATTCAGTAGACATGAACAAACCTTTTTTTCCAAAGATTTACATTCTGTCTTTCTTGGCTAACAGAAAAGTTAGTGACATTCTAAATTAGTTTCACTTACAATTTTTTTAAAGGATTCTGTACAGGTATACAAGGAAAATATGATATCTATTCTCTTTTTCTCTCAGCCTACTTGTCCACATATCTACCCAAATACTGATTTTCTAAATTCATTTCTCTTTTTTTCCTTTTGCTAACCCACTAGTTCAATTAGTATATGTATATGGATGTCAAACAAAACATCAGAACTTAGAAACGCTACCAGTTGGAGCATATATGTGAAGTGTGAAAATACTTCCCCTGATAACTACCAAGTGAAAATAATCCCTTTTAAAGGGGAGTAATTCTGCAATTAATTGGTATCATCTGATTTTAAGTGTTGGTCTATTATATGTATAAAAGGAAGAATCTATCTTTATTTTATATACTAAAAATATATAAATTGACCAAGCTCCCATTGAATAAAACTATGTTTCACAATCTGGCAATATTTACCCAGCATAACATCTTTCTTTGATTTATTCTTCATGCTTTTGGTGAAATCAAAAGACTATAGGGTATTTGTGGCATAAGTCATTCTGGTTATCATTCTTCAATGTAGCATCCATTCATTGGGACTTTTCATTGAAAGAAACAGTAATTTGCTGTTGACCAGTGATGTCCCACATCTATTCAACGGCAGCAATTATGGTAAAATGTTCATAAATAAGTCATTAGAAAAAATGAATTAATTTACATTTGAAACATGATATATGTTTTTATGATGGACATTGGTTTGATATTTTATGATGGAAGCATCAATCTGATTGAACTGATTTACAAAGCAGTAGCTGGTAGAAGGCAGCGGACTCCTGCATACAGATGGCACATTAGCTTGAGTTTGCAGTCATGGTAATGTTCAGTTTTATTTTCTTCTAAGATTTGTTGCAACACTTATGACTATAAACATGACTCTGAATCATTATATTTTCTGAGAATATTACAAAAGTAGATATTAACTTATAACATATGACATCTGAATATTATTGTGTGTATACTGAAAAGAAAATATGTACGTGTATTATTGGCTTATATCATTCAAAGTATGAAGGTGGTTGACTGTGTAATAGGACACATTGTCTAAGAAGATACACGAAGACAAAGTTTAAAAGCACTAATATATTCACACAGAATTTTAAAAATGCTGTCTTGAAATTTTATATATTTATACTCACTTTTAGAAATGTACTTAATTATAGCTGGATAAAATTCATCCTCAATCCTGTAATGTAGCTCTCTATACATTTGTTCCCACATTCTTAGCCCCACAAGTTTGTGTCTTTTTTTGACAAAATAAAATTTAATAAGAATAAACAACAACAAAAATATCACGTAAAATCTGGAAAGGACTACACACAGAAGTAAAGAGGCTCTAAGAGTAGGTACAAAGGTACAAAAATCCACTCTTTCAAACATTCAAGATTCCCATAGAACTCTCAAGCTGAGTACTATAATGTATACGCAGAAGACCTGATGTAGAACAATGTTAGCTCTGAGCCTCCTGCTTTAGTCTCAGAGTTCATCTGAGTCTTGCTCAATTGATTCAGAGAGAATCGTTCTCCCTGTCTCTCCCACCTGCTCTGTCTCTTACATTCATTCTGCTTCATCTCCCATAGGGTTCCAAGGTCTCTGAGAGGGATTTTTTGAAACAGCCCATTTGAGCTGTGTGTTCTACATACACACACACACACACACACACACACACACACAGAGAGAGAGAGAGAGAGAGAGAGAGAGAGAGAGAGAGAGAGAGAGAGAGAGAGAGAGTAGTCTCTATATTATGTTTGTCTGTGTCTTTTCATCTCTGTATGCTAGAGGAGGAACTTCTCAGTTAATAACTGTAAGACACTGATCTATGGGTATAGCAGAATGTCATTGGGAACCATTTTATTGATGTATATGTGTTTAGAGTGAGAGTGTTTGCTTGTACCTCAGGGCTCAAGGTTATCTAGACTCTTCCTCTTGGTCAGCCAAGCGGTGTTAGGTGTGGGTTCCTGTTGTGGGATTTCTACAGGTACCACTGCTGGTAGGGAATGAATCAGGTAGTGGTATGAATGAAAATTCATTGAAGTTGGACATGTTTGTTAGGCTGGCATAAAACTTCTATTTATGGAAAATCAAATTCAAAATACTAAGGTTAGGCTCTCAATATAATGTCATCCACTGTTCCACTGGGTTTCTGTAACCCCCTTGTAATATAACAGCTCTGAAAATGACTAGTCTAAAATTCAGTCTCATTTAAAGGGCTTTAAAACAATTCAAATTTGGCATTGGATTTAGACTTGCTACAACAGATGACCTTGGATATTAATAATTTTAGAGTGGAATCTACTTCTATTGAGGAATGTCTGCAGCTCTTGCCTCTGCTGTACAGTACTGTGTATGTGGAAGCAAGTGAAGGAGAACAGAAATCAGTGGTAGGCAGGGAACATGGGATATGGGAGGCTCCAGGGATTCTATGGGGGATAATTCTAGGTGAGACTCCAAACAGTCAGAGATATGGAACCTGGAGTGACCACCCCCAGTAGCCAGACAGGACTCCCACTGAAGGGATAAGAATAGCAACTTAGCCACAAGACCTTTGACCCAAAATGTGTCCTAGCTACAAGATGCACAGGGACAAAAATGGAGTTGAGACTAAGGGAATGGGGAACCAATGACCGTCCTATTTGGAGACACATCCCATGAGCAGGCACCAATCCCTGACACTGTTAATGATACTCTGTTATGCTTGCAGTTCACATTAAAAAAAATATAAAACACAGTACTTCAATTTGAGGCACTATTTAATATGCATCAGCAAATTGTGAGGACAAAACAAATAATGATCAACGAACTGGAGATCTATGTTGAGGACAGTAGTTATAGCCCTCAATATTCAGATTAAGACTTATCATGGACATTCCTCTATTGCCCTTTCCTCAAAAGTGAAACATTGCCTAGAGAAAGGAAGATGGAACCTCCTAAGAGTCAGGAAACTAGGGAAATGTAAAATATGCAGAAAGCCCATATACTACAAAAGTCACAAGGTCCTTGGCCAAAGTTGAAAAAGCAAACAACAATTGCAGGAAGGAGTAGGGGTGAAGCTCTCAGATGTTATCTATGCTGAGGTGGGCTTTTCAACAATCAGTTTTCTTTGAGTAACCTATGTTTTCATAAGTAACCTCTCACCCCTCCTGCTATTTGTAATCTTCACAAACTTAATGGTTCTGCAAGTAGGACTTTTTATATAACTGTTGAGTTGGTGCATGAACAGCTTGCTATGTGGGATAAATAGACATTTGTTCTTGTCTCCCAGGAAATGTCACAGTTCAAAGAGTGGTGGCTAGAGGGAATGGTTTTAGGTGATTGTAAGTAACTACAGTACTTTCCAGAGTGTCCCAGGGCACAACTCCCATTACTATGACTATGCAGTGAAACCCGTTTTGCAGATATTATCACAGTCATTTTAGATACAAACTAATGTGTCTGATAGAAAGAAAATTTTCATCACTTAAACTTCTAAAAATTATTATTTCTCTTATCACTCATCATATATACCCATGGATGAGGTTGCTTAAATAGCCTTGTTTAAAGACTCCTACTGCCTAAGTACAAATTTTCCACAGAGATATGGAACTGTCACCAGCAAGTTAATATAAATAAATAGTGCAGGAAATTGTACATAGAAACTGTTTCTGTATTTTAGTTCCCTTTTGGTTAGCAAACAAACAAAAATCCCAACAGATAGTTTTCTGATTCTTTTGTAAATGAAGTCAATTTTATTTCTGTGTATAATTAGTCATCTTCAAATATACCCCTTCCTTTTCGCCTTAACAGTCTACTTTCTGCCCTTCATATTTCTGTCAACAATCCACAGCTATTACTTTACAAATTATCCACAGTAACCTCTTGTTTGATTGGAGTTTGAGGTAATTGGCATTCTTTTAGTAGCATTATACCTTAAATATATTTCAGGTACCTTGTTGACAATGAACTGTGAATAATGAAATAGTCCAAGTATATTTACATACATTTTTATGAAATGTCTTGAGAATTTTTTATTGTTTTAATTATAATCAATATCAGTACAGCATCATAACAAAAAGATATATTAATATTTGTATTTATATATTAATTCATAAAATATAAGGAAACAATTTCAGTAATTATTAATTTCTCACCATCTTCTTGCAAGGCTATTTCTTATGATTAATAAAACTGAGAATCCTGTCTTTGCTATTTTGTACATGACATTTCAATCTAGCATTTTAATTTGATTATCTGTACTTACATTGCAAACTCCATTTCATTTATGGTTAAATGCATATATATATATATATATATATATATATATATATATATATATATGAGAAATAAATAATAAAATAAATTAAGAAAGTATAAGGTTAAAAACATATTTTACTTAATATCGTTTGGATGCTGGGCAATGCATCCATGAGAAAAGAAATTGAGAATATAACAGATCCTAAAAAATCAAGACCTAGTTGAATTTATTTCTGGAATGTTTTATGGATTTATTAATTTTGATAGTGCTGTGGAAGCTTTTGATCTAAAATTGAAAAACAAAAATGTGTTGATATGTGTGTCAAAATGAAAATGCAGCATCCTGTTCTGATGTAGAGTGAACATCTGACCAAATAGTATCTTCCGTTGGTAAAAGTCCCATCATTGAGAATACTCCACTTATAATACTGGCAGTACATTATTTGGTTTCTCAGACAAATGCAATCATGAAAATAGATGACTCTTTCCTACTTAGTAATTATATCAGCCCAGAAGCTCGGAAAACCCATGATACAATTTACAGACCACATGAAGCTCAAGAAGAATGAAGACCAAAGTGTGGGTGCTTTGGCCCTTCTTAGAATGGGTAACAAAATAGTCACACGAACTAATATGGAGACAAAGTTTGGAGCAGATACTGAGGAAAAGGCCATCCAGAGATTGCCCCACCCAGGGATTCATTCCATATACAGTCACCAAAATCAGACACTATTATGAATGCCAAGAAAAACATGCTGATAGCCTGATATAGCTGTCTCCTGAGAGGCTCTACCAGAGCCTGACATCTACAGAGGTGGATGCTCACAACCAACCATTGAACTGATCATGGGGTCCCCAAAGGAGCAGTTACAGAAAGGACTGAAGGAGCTGAAAGGGGTTTGCAACCCCATAGGAAGAACAACAATATCAACCAACCAGACTTCCAGGGTCTAAACAACCAACCAAGGAGAACACATGGAGGGACCTATGGCTCAATCAGTATATGGAGCAGAGGATGGCCTTACTGGGCATCAATAGAAGAGGTCCTTGGTCATGTGAAGGCTCAATGCACCAGTATAGGGGAATGTTAGGGCATGGAGGCGGGAGTGTGTGGGTGGGTGTTACACCCTTATAGAAGTCTTCCTTCTTCTTAAGGTCCATATGGTTTTTGGGTTATATTGTGGGTAGTCTGAGCTTTTGGGCTAATATCCAAACAACATGATAGTAAATACACATGTTGAAAATTTAGCAGTGGCGTCTTTTCCCTATCCTTGCAATATATACATTATTCTTTAATATTTATTCCAAAGAGAACTCTAGATATATAGAAAGCTGCTATTTTTAAAATAAATAATACTACCATAATAGAGAGCTCCCAAATCAAAATATCTTTTTAAGGTCATCTGTACATTGTTTGGAATGTTCTACCAAGCTGCCAATTTGGCTTCATAATTTTGGTCCTATTGTCTCAAATTAGATTCATAGAGGTAAAGTAGGAGAAGTGCCACTTTTTTGTAATTCTATAGATATTTCAATATTAATCCTATAGCATGATAAAATATTTTAAAATGAAAATTCTTCTATTTCCTCATAAGTTGCTATAATAGGGGAAGTTTACCAACCACATAAGAAAACATTCACTTGTACCTTTTTTTTTTTTGAAAATAAAAGGGATTTATAATGTTTAACTGTTAAACTTTGCAGATTTAAAATAAACAATGACCACATTAACAGTGGAAATTCTTGTGCATTCATTAGTAGGATAAACATGCTCTTTAGTATAGATTCATGGGTTTCTACTTATGCTTAAAATATATGCAATAATATTAAAATCATCGGACTTAACCTCTTCATGTGAAGTTAGATAACACACCCAATTGTTTTGCCAGAAATTTGACTAAAATATTCAAAGCCATTTTTTTCTACAATGACATGTTTCACTGACTTCATATTGAGGCATGCAAGGATCATTAATGAAGATTCAATTTTCACAAGGCTTAAAAATGTACTCATACTTTTAATAATCGCACTTAGTACTCATCTGAGAGACAGCTAAAACGTATGTGTGGAATAAACATGTTTCTAAATTTCTGCACTTCCCACTGTCTAGAATCTACCTAAACATTCAACAGCCTCTTCATATACAGGGAGAAACACAACTCTGTATTATTGCATCCAAAAAATCATTTATAATGTACTACAGCACTTTCAAATAAATGATAAATGAATTCTTTGTTTTAAAAATTGGCCATTGCAAATTATATGCCTATTATTCTTTTCTTTATTGTTGTATATAGTGATTAACCCAGAATCTTTATATTGGGTTTTGTGTTTACATTGTACAGGAACTCAATCATGATCATGACCATTGCTCTTAGATTATGCTGTAGTCACTTAGCCATCAAAACTATGTGAGTGATGGAAGAGGGGAAAGAAAGTTCTCTAAACTTATCGTATAATTCTTCAAACTTAGTTGTTTATTCTAAGTTAAGTGTACATTTTCTACTTATTCTTTTCACTTGGAAATATAGATTATCCAAGGGCACTAGTCTGGTTTTGAAACAGGAGCTTTAAAGTGTTATCATTCAGAGTCAAGGGTTTACAGCACCCTCCCTGTGGTTGTATTGCTAATTTCAAGATCTATGTTACGAAGGATGCTCTGGCTAATAAGCCCCATCTGGAATGATAATGCAACAGAATACTTGGCAAGAGTGCAAGTTCTCACAGCTGCAGGAAAGATGCTGCTAAATATGAAATGATACGACTGCTTGTCTTTTGGACAGTGTTAACAAAGTGTCTTTAAAAAATAATAAAGCAAAACAAACTCGATGCCTTTTGCATAATTATTTCAGTAGAGGATAATATATAAATGCGCAATATATAATGAAAATGTAATAAGTACCATGAAGATGTAATAGGTACCATGCAGCCTGCCTGTGATAGCTAACCTTAGTTTTCAAACCAACAGGTAAGAGAAGATGGAGCTTCAGTTAAGGAATTGGCTACGTTTAATTGACTGGTAGGCAAGTATTTAGAGCAGTTTGTGGATTGCTGTTTGCTGTAGGAGGGCCCATCAGGGTGTACAGTAACATTATGGGCTACATAAGAAAAACAGCTGAGCATGAGCATGGAAGCCAACCAATAAGGAGGGTTTTATGAAAAGTTTGTGCTTCAAGAACTTGCCTTGCCTTTCTGCCTATACTATCTTCAATGGCTAGCAATCTCCTATTAGAAGAAGAAGAAGAAGAAGAAGAAGAAGAAGAAGAAGAAGAAGAAGAAGAAGAAGAAGAAGAAGAAGAAGAAGAAGAAGAAGAAGAAGAAGAAGAGAAAACAAAGGAAACAGAAAGAAAATCCTTTCTGCTTTTGATTAATGTCTCACATAATTAGAGAAACAAGCTAAGCTGTCAGGTAAACTGGATTTTTAAAGAGAAATATACCTGGTTATCCACAGACCTATATTGCATGTCTTTTGATGAAGGAAGGTTTCTCTAAGGTGATAAGCAGCTATGCTTCATTCAAATCAGCTTGCAAAGTCATAAAATCAGCTATAATTTTTTGTAATAAGTGTCAAATTGGCAAGTTACATTTCACAGTAAAGATGAGAAAATATTAATGCTTTGGTTGGCAATCTCATCCTATCTGTACTTCATAGTATGTTTGATACACCGGACTAGATTAGCATTAGTGAATTCCGTTATTCTAGAATGTATCCAATTATTATGTCAAATTAACATATTTGGAATGATTAGTTGTGATATCATATATGATATACAAATATTTAAATATCTTTAAGAGTCTACTAATGCCTTAAAGTCTATAGAGCTTATGTGGCAATATATAAACAGGATATTTTACTTGCATGTGTTATACTGGCACTTTCCCTTCGCATTCTAATGATACAGCTAGATTACTAAAGTGTTGGCTTACCTGGGATAACTGCTCCAATTTGATCACATTTGAAGTAAATAAATCAATCGTTTTTTTTTTTTTCTAAATAAAACAGCAAATGTAGTATTTTGTGAAAATGTATTCCTACAAAGATTATATAATCTCTCTGCTAACATGCTAGGTCTTCAGCAGTCTTACCTGATGTTATCTAAGACTCACACTTGAGTTTAATCGTATATGCTGAATTTACTGATGAACACATTCTATTACAAGATAAGCTTACACCTAAATAATATAACTGTCTTTTCTTATTACATACAATATGTCTAAGCAATATTACTGAGTTTAGAAAATCAGCTGTTGTTAGACTTTCAAAGCAATTGTATATATAAAATCTATCATCTATCTATCTATTCATCCATCTTCCAACAGCCTTTCTATGTCCAACTCTCTCTGACTCTTTCTTTCTTTCTTTCTTTCTTTCTTTCTTTCTTTCTTTCTTTCTTTCTTTCTGTCTTTCCCTTTCTTTCTTTCTTTCTTTCTTTCTTTCTTTCTTTCTTTCTTTCTTCCTTCCTTCCTTCCTTCATCCCTCCCTCCCTCCTCCCTCCCTCTCTCCCTCCCTCCCTCCTTCCTTCCTTCCTTTCTTTCTTTCTTTCTTTCTTTCTTTCTTTCTTTCTTTCTTTTCTTTCTTTCTGATCATTTTGAATTCTGTAAACAATTGTTGTGCCTTTTCACAGAGAAAATAATTTCTTCATTGTCTTTATTTCTTTGTGTAGACTTGAAGCCTCATGACTTTTCCCCTGACCCATCCAAATCAGTATACAGTTGTACAAAAAAGTTACAGTATATGGACTGTATATGTGTGTGTGTATATATATATATATATATATATGTGTGTGTGTGTGTGTGTGTGTCTGTGTATATAATGTATATATGTATATATATTTATGCATATACATATATACATAATATATATAGTATATACACTTATATAAATATACACACTAAAGCATATGCAAACACAGATACTTGAAATTATAACTAATAAAAATAAAACCAAGATTTAGAAATAAAACAAAATGGACATATGATATATGGGGCAATTTTGGGGAGAGAAAACATAATGAAGCAAATTAAGTAGTTAAAAATCTCAAAAAATGAAAAGTCACTTTTAAATTATAATGTACTATTTTCAGTACATGCTCAATTGACCTTAAAATGTTATCTCTCTGAATAAAGAGGACATCCATTAATGGTGATTTCTTCTTTTAGCTGTAAAAACAAACTGTTGTGTTGATTTTACCAGGAAAATCTCACACATATCCTGTTGATAAGCAAGTTCACTTTCTCTAGTCCCCAAATCAGAAACTTCGCTTGACATTTTTGTCCATGCTCTTTTATGTATTTTATGCTTCTGTTGTTTCATCAAAAAATAAAATAAAATAAAATTATGTGGAAGGCTTTTAATAGGAAATTTTTATATTTTGTTAATAGTTTTTATATTATAAAATTTATTTTAGATTAGGTGAACCTGAAAGTTACTTTTTAGTAATATCGATGTGACTTATCATATACTATAACTTAGCCAGTACCCTTTCGATTTCATTCAAAACAACTAATTAAATTCTAGATGTTGATTTCAACAAGTAATTTTCTCCAAGTAAGAAAGTGCCCTTTGGAAAGTAAACATTTTAAATAGGTTTCCTCTAGCAAACTGCAGGCTGACTATTAATCATTCTAGAATAAGTAAAAAAATAACTTTTGCATCATAATGTTTCTCTGTAATGTTCAACTAAACTTTCGTTTCCAGTGTCTTTGGAGACTCTGTTAGGTTGTGATGTTTTGCTGGAGCAGATGGGTGAAAGGGTGTTTTGCTACAGCAAATGCACGAAAGGACGCATGATGTTTATGAAGGATATAAATATAACTCCACAGACAGTGGGAACTCGAGCTTTGCTTCACTGTGGTCTGCCTCACTCGTCCTCTCGGACAACATGCATGCATTGGTTCACATTCCATTCCATTGCTGAACTTCACGTGTGGTGACTTCATAGAGAGAAACTCACCAAAGAACTTCTCATGAGATTCCTAAAGCCTTTTGCCACTACTGCAGACTTGGGGCAACTGATGAGCATCAGTATCCTCTGGATTGAACTGCCCTTGCTGATTCATGTGAAGTGTTTACTATTGGCTTAGACTGAGAACAATGAAGATTAGAATTGACTCCAAAAACCATCTTTACACAGTGTCCTAATAACCTTTCCTTTCCACTACCATTGGAGGGTGATGGGCTAGAAGGGAGGTTGAACCCTTATTAAAGTAGGTTGTGAAAAATATAGGTCTGCACAACTATCCTCTGAGAGACTTTACCCAGAGGTTTCTACTTCACAGTTATGTTAGGCCACTGTCTGTAAGCATACCAGAGAATCATTAATAGTATCAAGGATTGGTGTTTGCCCATGGGATGGGTCTCAAGTTGGGTCGGTTATTGGTTGTCCATTTTTTTGAGTTTTTGTCCCGTTTTTGTCCCTGCATTTCCTTTAGACAGGACAAATTTTGGATCAAAATTTCTGTGGGTGGATTGGTGTCCTTATCCCAACACGTGTAGGTGTCCTGACTTGCTACAGGAGATGGTCTCTTAGGTTGCATGTGCCCATTATTAGGCATCTGAGCTAATGTCACCTATTTGACTCCTGGGATCCTCCACGATCCCAGGTCTCTGGGATTTCTAGAGATTCCTTGCACCCCCATGCCCGACACCTAGTGGTTGCAGATTTCTGTTCATTCTCCTGACACTCTGAGCCTTTCTCCCATCTCTTCTTGTACCTCATCATGCCCCCACATTCCCTTCTACTCCCCTCTCACACTCAGTTCGCTATGTCCATCTAACCCCAGTGACTCTTTTGTTCCCCCTTCTAAGTGAGATTTAAGTATCCTCACTTGGGCCTTCCTTGTTTAACTTCTTTCCTTCTATGGGGTATACCATGGGTATTCTGTATTTTATGGCTTATCAGTAAGTACATTCCTTTGGGGAATCGCTAGCATTACTCAGGATGATATCAGAAAACAACTAATGTGAACTTAAACCCACCTAGCTATTTCTATTTTATATTCATAGTTTTCATTGGCTTTATTTTATCTCACTTATCAGATATGTTCATGTTCAAAAGAAATGGCACATTATGATTCTTCAGTGTAACTGGACTTGGGAAGGGAGGGCAAATGATTCTTTTAAATATGAATGAGCTTATATGTAAATGTACATGACAGACAGGCTCCCTTGTTCTTTTCCTACTATTTAGGCCATAAGAAGTCTCACATGATTTCAAGTGTTAGATATTGTTATGTATTTGATGATTTAACTTACAATTAGGTGATTGACTTTACACAAAAGAAAAAGAAAAAAAAAAAGAAAAACAGTAGTCATTATGAAATGTGTACTAATAGGAAACAGAATACCGCTAGTGCATAAGTAGTGTGATCAGTCAATATTGATCAGAGCTGCAGGTTCTCGTTTAAACACGACTTTTGTTCACAGCAAGACAACATCTCTAACCTGGCAGCAGGATTAACCCACCTGGGAAAACCACATGCTGTTTGAGTAGATAACCGAAAGCAACTTCCTATATTATACCTAGCATAGTTTGCATTAACGAATATCATGCTTTTTTATTTTATTCCATTAGCTTGCTTTACCCCAGTCGTTATCCATCTCTTGATCTGCCCTCTCACAGTTCCTCATCCCATTCTTCTTCCCTCTGTCTCCAAGAGGCTATCCCCCATCCCCACTAGGCCTCCACATTACCTGAGGCCTCAAGTCTTTGAAGGTTAGATACATCTCTCACTGAGGCCAGACCAGGCAGTCTTCTGCGGTATATGTGTCCAGGTCCTCTGACCAGCTCCTGTATACCACGTGGTTGATGTCTCAGTGTCTGATAGATCTCCATGGGTCCAGGTTAGTTGAACTTGCTGATCTTCCTATACTGTTGCCTTCTTCCTCACCTTCTTCCATTCTTTCCCTAATTCAACCACATGGTTACCCAACTTCATTCCAATGGTTGGGTATAAGTGTCAGCCTCTATCTCAGTCAGCTGCTTGTTGTATTTTTCCCGTCTAAAATAAATGAAGAAGAGAATATGATGCTGTTTTTTTAAGAGTCAGGTAACCTGTAAAGTGATTTTTATCTGCTAAGAAGGGTAGAATGAATGAAAAAAAATGAGCTGTGCCAGAATTGTAAATAACAACAGCAATAATAATAATAAAATATGTAAATATGTACTAAAGGATTTTCACTCAATTCTCATTTTTAAAAAGTTGTTGTGACAGCTGCTAAAACAACAAATGTGTAAAGCCTCTTCTGCCAATCCCAATGGCCCGAGTTTAATGCAAGAGACACATATTTTTAAATGTCTGTAAATTGTCTTCTGAACTCCATCTGTGGGCCACAGCAGAACCCCCATGAGTATGCGTACACACACACACACACACACACACACACACACACATACAGAGAGAGAGAAAATAAAAATATATACATATATAAATATATACATATATAAACTTTATATATACATATATACATAGACTCATATATACCTATGTACATATACACATATATACATACATATATATAAACTAAACCTTGCACTTAAAAACTTGTACTGAAGACTACATATTGATTTCCAGTAGGTTCCACTTCTAAATTTAGTAAAATTTCTTAAGAAAGATACCTGATAAAAAACAAAACTTCACATTTCAAAAGTTTTACTTAGACAACATAAAAAATATCAACATTTTTATTTACATAAGATTAAAGGAAAATTATTCTACTACATACTTTTTCATAAAATTAAGTTCTAGATTTTAAAACAGTATATTATCATCTCTATAAATTTTAAGTGTTACATCTCCAGGAATTATTTATCACTTGAGATTATGATAGACTAGGGAAGCTGACTTGCTAGAATATTTCCAGAGAAGTTTGAAAATTCATTTAGAGTTGGAGAAATACTTGTGAAATGGATTGATTTTAGCAGTAATTCTGTGATAAAGAACTTTCGTACTTTTCTATCACTGTGGTAATATTATTTATCTATCATCTATCTGCCACCTATCATCTATCTATCAATCTATCTACCCATCTATCTATCCATCCAATTATCTCAGATTTCACATATGTGTGTTTATTTTATAATAAGTAACTATATAAAAATACATCTATAAAATAAATATAGTTTGAGTATTTTGACACAAATGGAGGAATTTGATTACAAACAATTAATAGTTGAGAAACACAACTCTAGTTTTAATTCTGCTGTCAAGTGTGCCTTTATGGAGCCTTCGGTAATTCATTTCTCTGCAAATAAGAAGGACATGGATGCAAGGGACCATCAAATCAAGGCTGCTAAGATTTATTTGCCTTGATGCACTGAATATAATCAGTCCTCTCTTTGTGACTCTGAACCTGTGCTAACCTTCATCTCAGACTATGCTTTCGATTCAACAGATGTTCAAGGCTTGCTTTATTTATTTCTTAAGTGAAAATAAACAGAATATGCCACATAAAATATAAATATGTCACATAAAATATTAGATGTTTCTAAAAAAAAAAAAAAAACTAAACTAAATTGACTTCTGTCTTCCCTTCATTTGTAACTCAGTGCCAAAACCTGGAAGCACTAATTGAAATATCAATGACAGAATTTGTCATTACATGATCCATTTAATAATCTTGTCAGACATTGGTATCTGCTGAATCACAATGTCCAGCTATACAGGATTCAAAAAAAATAATTGCTTGTTTGACACTATGGTAAGCACTCCATTAAAATACCCACAGATTTCCTTCAGTAAAATTGGGTAACTTAACCAGAAGTATAACCAGATACTTCAAAAAATTTCAATGTCTTTGAAATCTGCCTCCATATAAGGAAGAAAAACATGATCTCTGGTCATACTCCCATTTCTAAGGGCTTTGGGTTCCTAATGAGAGCTGATGTAGGAAATACGAATGAGCAAAATCTGGCTGCTCATCTCAAGAATGGGGAGCTTGGAAAAATCACCTTGGCTTCAGTGTTTCAAAAATATCCTTTCATGCTCCCCTGCCTGTATTTGCACTCCTTATTCTAAAAGCATCCCAGAGTAAATCTGTGAACACCACTGTTGCCCTTTGAATTATAAAATATTTGACTTTATCTTAAAACCTAAAACAAAATTTGAAGTACATTGCTTTGCTTTATACTGATAACAATTATTTGTCTTTTCCTCTTCAATGAACTGCCTCATGCTTGTTAAGTGGGTCTTAATTCCAGTCAAAAATAAATAAAAATAAAACAACAACAACAACAACAAAAAAACAATTGGCTATGCCCCCAGAACTCATGTGCCTTTTACACCAATGAGCACATCTTGTCAAGATGGGAAATGTGATAACTGGCAGGATATACTAATGTTCTTATGTGATAGGCACACAGAAAAATCAAGAAAAAAAAATTACTAAACTAGGACTATAGAAGAGTGTCCCTAGTTTGATAATCTTTATTTACAGAAAGCCTACAACTGAAATTAATTATACCATTTTGAGATTGAGTGACTTTCACTATATTGGGAAGAGAAACTGATATCTGTTTTATTATTTTACTAGTATTTCAAGGCCTCAAATAATACATGGAAAAGAAATAGGGAAAAAACATACTTGCAAAACTAGAGAATATCATTATACTTAGAAGATTTTATCAACTCTACAAAAAAAAAAAAAAACACAACTGGACAAAATAATTGACTTTATTGTGATTTAGAATTAATATAAAAGCCTTCTGCCTGGTCCTTACTGCTGGGACCAACCTCTAGTTGGTCTTTTCCCCTGAAGACTCCATATCCTGATACATCCCAGAGGACCCATTGCACTCAGAGCAGTTGGTAAGAACACCCTCCTCGGACAACCAGCCACCTTCCTGGTGAGAGCACAGGGGTCCGCCCTGCCCGAGAGGTTTCTGCCTCAGGCTCCACGAAAGCCACCTTGGTTCCGAGACTCCGCGGAGGGCAGGCTGCACGGGTGAGGGTGTGGAATACAGAGCCAGCAGTTTCTGGGACAGGCGAGAGCCATAGAGCTTCTGAGGCAGCGCCATCTTCGGCTCCAGACAACCAGCCACCTTCCTGGCCAAAGCAACACAGCTTCTGGGAAAGATCCTGTTTTGGGCCTTCATCTTCAGCCAGGAGGAGGTCCAAACACCAGATAACTGTGCAGCTTCCCTGAAAGAGGAGAGCTTGCCTGCAGAGACTGCTCTGACCACTGAAACTCAGAGGAAAGAGTTAGTCTCCCACGTCTGCTGATAGAGGGTAACAAAATCACCAGAGGAACAATCTCTAAACAAAGACAACTATAACAACTAACTCCAGAGATTGCCAGATGGCGAAAGGTAAACGTAAGAATCCTACTAACAGAAACCAGGACCACTCACCATCATCAGAACCCAGAACGCCCACTTCGCCCAGTCCAGGGCACCCTAACACACATGAAAAAATAGACTTGGATTTAAAAGCATATCTCATGATGATGGTAGAGGACATAAAGAAGGAATTTAATAACTCACTTAAAGAAATACAGGAGAACACTGCTAAAGAGTTACAAGTCCTTAAAGAAAAACAGGAAACACAACCAAACAGGTAGAAGCCCTTATAGAAAAACAGGAAAACACATCAAAACAGATGATGGAAATGAACAAAACCATACTAGACCTAAAAAGGGAAGTAAACACAATAAAGAAAACCCAAAGTGAGGCAACGCTTGAGATAGAAACCCTAGGAAAGAAATCTGGAACCATAGATGCCAGCATCAGCAACAGAATACAAGAGATGGAAGAGAGAATCTCAGGTGCAGAAGATTCCATAGAGAACATCGGCACAACAATCAAAGAAAATGGAAAATGCAAAAAGATCCTAGCTCAAAACATCCAGGAAATCCAGGACACAATGAGAAGACCAAACCTACGGATAATAGGAGTGGATGAGAGACCCGCCTCCAGCGCCCTGAGGGGGCCTGCATTTCCTACAATACTTTGAGACGCTGTGCCTTTTGGGAAATGAAGTCTTTTGGTTATTTATTTTATTTTTTTATTTTTTTGAAGAGCACACTGCTCACCTGGACACAGGACCTCACATCTCGAAGGATCCAGGTGTTCGGAGACTCAAGATCCTGTATGTGGAGCCGGAATTTCAGGGTGGGACCTTCCTGATGTGGAGCGAGGCGTCAGGGATCTCAGTGGACTATATACTACAAACTCTTGCTGTCCTCAGGCTCGTACTCCTCAGCCACAACCTACCTGGGGTGGGCCTTATTTGGAACAGAGAGGATGTGGGAGCACCCGGCATCCCGACTGTTGGATGTGGGGATACACTGAGGGAAGAGTGTTGATGAGGGTGTCTAGGGTTCAAAGGTCAGAGATCAGGCTTGCGAGGAGTTGGGGAGGGGGCGTCGAAAGTCAACCGGGTCAGCGACTGACAGCTCAGGGAAGATACTTATGGGTAAGGAGCTCGTGGAAAGAGAAATGTAACCGGCCTGGCAGACTTCTTAAGAGACGGACAGTAACTCCAGGCACGGCAAGAAGCAGCAAGAGGAGGACGACGAATGTAGTCTCTCGAGAGTCGGGAGACTGTAGAGAGACGAGAGAAGAGAAAACGAATTATCTGAATATCCATTCCTTGGGTTCGGCCGTCACTGTTACTTAGCTGGGCTTCCCTCAGTTGTGACCCTAGGTCTTGACAGTGAGGAGATGGCTTCTCCCTCTAGACAGCCTCCCCTCGGGGGGTCAGGGCTGCTGCATGGGAGCCGTGCTCGTTCTTATGGAAGCCTGGTACAATCATCCTGCTCCCCAGTGAGGGAAAGACGCCTGGAGCATCAATTGGAGCCTGGAGACACCCTGGCTGGATTAGCACTCAAATACGGGGTAACGATGGAACAGATTAAGCGTACAAACCGCCTTTATACTAACGACTCCATCTTCCTGAAGAAAACGCTCTACATCCCCATCCTATCAGAGCCCAGAGACTTGTTTAATGGTTTGGATTCTGAGGAGGAAAATGATGGAGAGGAAGAGGTGCGCCCGAGTAAGGATGAGATCGGATCATCTTCGGGGAGGAGGAAGAATCGAGGGTCAGGGTCGGGTCGGCCCAATGGCACAGGCCTCCCGCCTCACCAGGAAACCTCCACCCCCAGCCATGACCTTTCTGCCTCTGATTTCCTTAAGAAGCTTGACTCACAGATCAGCCTGTCAAAGAAGGCTGCTGCCCAGAAGCTGAGGAAAGGGGAGAGTGGGGTACCTGAGGAGGACACGGGTCTCTACCCTAGCTCCCCTCGGATGCAGCAGCGAGCAGTCCTAGGCCCTGTGCCACTCACCCGGACGTCTCGGACCCAGACACTGCGGGACCAGGAAGATGAAATCTTCAAACTCTGATGTCCCCAGAACTGATGAGCAAGGCAGGATGTTGAAGGACCAGCCCGAGGGGGAGAGGAGTCTGAGGTGAGGCTGAAGAACAGAGCTTCCCAGCCTGCCTCACTCCTCTCCAGCCATCTTTGCCAAGATTTCTTCAGCTGGGGACACTTAGTGGCAAGCGTAGCGAGTGGGAGCAGACCTCTTCCCAGTTCTTGGGCTGAATCTAGAGTTAGCCTTTAGATTCAAAGGCTCTTCTATGCCCTCGCTGTCCCGTTGAGCATTCCCTGGCCTTAGAGCAGGGAAGCAGAGACCCCTCCCCATCTCCAATGATCTTACCTAATTTATTTGGTGCTATATTGAAGTAATATTTATTTGCTATATCTAACTCCTTTCTCTTCTTAACTGGGAAAAGAGGGGGGAATTTCCATATCACTGAAGATAGGGAAACCCAGAACTGTAAGTGGAGGCGGCTGGCTGCTCGCCTGTCCCACTTTCCTAGCGAAGCTTGTTGCTGAGGCCTGGGAGTTGGTGATGCTCACCATAGAATGGCAGACTGCGCTGAGTTTTCCCCACTCCCAAGGTAAAGGGTGGGACTCAGTTGTAACTAAGAACTCCCTACAACCTTTCCCACGCCTTGGCTCTGAGAGAAGGCAGCGTGGTGGATACTGACTAAGCATCCTTCTTCCAGCTCCTCTCCTCTCCCCAGCGCGTGGTGGGGCTAAGGAATGGAAGATGCTTTGGGGTTCAAGGAGAACAGTTACAGAAGTGTCTTTGTTACGCACCCTAGCCTACCTATGCCTTGCCCCCACTTCATATGTATCTGTAATCTGTATCTGATCTGCAGTACAATTTGTCTTTTGTTCCTTAAGTGATGAAATAGGCATGGCGGCACAGTAGTCCTGGGAGTCTGTCTCCGGTTCAGAAGTGGGAATAAGTGTTGTTTCTAGACCTCTCCTCTATGTTTAGCCTGAGTATGGAGCTCGAGAGATTAAACCGTGAGCCCTGTGCAAAAAAAAAAAAAAAAAAAAAAAAAAAAAAAAAAAAAAAAAAGGAGTGGATGAGAATGAAGATTTTCTTTCTTTTTTTTTTTTTTTTTTGTGTTACTCTTTTTTTTTTTTCCATTTTTTATTAGGTATTTAACTCATTTACATTTCCAATGCTATACCAAAAGTCCCCCATATCCACCCACCCCCACTCCCCTGCCCACCCACTCCCCCTTTTTGGCCCTGGAATTCCCCTGTACTGGGGCATATAAAGTTTGCAAGTCCAATGGGCCTCTCTTTCCAGTGATGGCCGACTAGGCCATCTTTTGATATATATGCAGCTAGAGTCAAGAGCTCCGGGGTACTGGTTAGCTCATAATGTTGTTCCACCTATAGGGTTGCAGATCCCTTTAGCTCCTTGGCTACTTTCTCTAGCTCCTCCATTGGGAGCCCTATGATCCATCCATTAGGTGACTGTGAGCATCCACTTCTGTGTTTGCTGGGCCCCGGCATAGTCTCACAAGAGACAGCTACATCTGCGTCCTTTCAATAAAATCTTGCTAGTGTATGCAATGGTGTCAGCGTTTGGATGCTGATTATGGGGTGGATCCCTGGATATGGCAGTCTCTACATGGTCCATCCTTTCATCTCAGCTCCAAACTCCGTCTCTGTAACTCCTTCCATGGGTGTTTTGTTCCCAAATCTAAGGAGGGGCATAGTGTCCACACTTCAGTCTTCATTCTCCTTGAGTTTCATGTGTTTAGCAAATTATATCTTATATCTTGGGTATCCTAGGTTTGGGGCTAATATCCACTTATCAGTGAATACATATTGTGTGAGTTTCTTTGTGAATGTGTTACCTCACTCAGGATGATGCCCTCCAGGTCCATCCATTTGGGTAGGAATTTCATAAATTCATTCTTTTTAATAGCTGAGTAGTACTCCATTGTGTAGATGTACCACATTTTCTGTATCCATTCCTCTGTTGAGGGGCATCTAGGTTCTTTCCAGCTTCTGGCTATTATAAATAAGGCTGCTATGAACATAGTGGAGCATGTGTCCTTCTTACCTGTTGGGGCATCTTCTGGATATATGCCCAGGAGAGGTATTGCTGGATCCTCCGGTAGTACTATGTCCAGTTTTCTGAGGAACCGCCAGACTGATTTCCAGAGTGGTTGTACAAGCCTGCACTCCCACCAACAATGGAGGAGTGTTCCTCTTTCTCCACATCCTCGCCAGCATCTGCTGTCACCTGAATTTTTGATCTTAGCCATTCTGACTGGTGTGAGGTGGAATCTCAGGGTTGTTTTGATTTGCATTTCCCTGATGATTAAGGATGTTGAACATTTTTTCAAGTGCTTCTCTGCCATTCGGTATTCCTCAGGTGAGAATTCTTTGTTCAGTTCTGAGCCCCATTTTTTAATGGGGTTATTTGATTTTCTGAAGTCCACCTTCTTGAGTTCTTTATATATGTTGGATATTAGTCCCCTATCTGATTTAGGATAGGTAAAGATCCTTTCCCAATCTGTTGGTGGTCTTTTTGTCTTATTGACGGTGTCTTTTGCCTTGCAGAAACTTTGGAGTTTCATTAGGTCCCATTTGTCAATTCTCGATCTTACAGCACAAGCCATTGCTGTTCTGTTCAGGAATTTTTCCCCTGTGCCCATATCTTCAAGGCTTTTCCCCACTTTCTCCTCTATAAGTTTCAGTGTCTCTGGTTTTATGTGAAGTTTCTTGATCCACTTAGATTTGACCTTAGTACAAGGAGATAAGTATGGATCGATTCGCATTCTTCTACACGATAACAACCAGTTGTGCCAGCACCAATTGTTGAAAATGCTGTCTTTCTTCCACTGGATGGTTTTAGCTCCCTTGTTGAAGATCAAGTGACCATAGGTGTGTGGGTTCATTTCTGGATCTTCAATTCTATTCCATTGGTCTACTTGTCTGTCTCTATACCAGTACCATGCAGTTTTTATTACAATTGCTCTGTAGTAAAGCTTTAGGTCTGGCATGGTGATTCCGCCAGAAGTTCTTTTATCCTTGAGAAGACTTTTTGCTATCCTAGGTTTTTTGTTATTCCAGACAAATTTGCAAATTGCTCCTTCCAATTCGTTGAAGAATTGAGTTGGAATTTTGATGGGGATTGCATTGAATCTGTAGATTGCTTTTGGCAAGATAGCCATTTTTACAATGTTGATCCTGCCAATCCATGAGCATGGGAGATCTTTCCATCTTCTGAGATCTTCTTTAATTTCTTTCTTCAGAGATTTGAAGTTTTTATCATACAGATCTTTCACCTCCTTAGTTAGAGTCACGCCAAGATATTTTATATTATTTGTGACTATTGAGAAGGGTGTTGTTTCCCTAATTTCTTTCACAGCCTGTTTATTCTTTGTATAGAGAAAGGCCATTGACTTGTTTGAGTTAATTTTATATCCAGCTACTTCACCGAAGCTGTTTATCAGGTTTAGGAGTTCTCTGGTAGAATTTTTAGGGTCACTTATATATACTATCATATCATCTGCAAAAAGTGATATTTTGACTTCCTCTTTTCCAATTTGTATCCCCTTGATCTCCTTTTGTTGTCGAATTGCTCTGGCTAATACTTCAAGTACTATGTTGAAAAGGTAGGGAGAAAGTGGGCAGCCTTGTCTAGTCCCTGATTTTAGTGGGATTGCTTCCAGCTTCTCTCCATTTACTTTGATGTTGGCTACTGGTTTGCTGTAGATTGCTTTTATCATGTTTAGGTATGGGCCTTGAATTCCTGATCTTTCCAAAACTTTTATCATGAATGGGTGTTGGATCTTGTCAAATGCTTTTTCTGCATCTAACGAGATGATCATGTGGTTTTTGTCTTTGAGTTTGTTTATATAATGGATTACATTGATGGATTTTCGTATATTAAACCATCCCTGCATCCCTGGAATAAAACCTACTTGGTCAGGATGGATGATTGCTTTAATGTGTTCTTGGATTCGGTTAGCGAGAATTTTATTGAGGATTTTTGCATCGATATTCATAAGAGAAATTGGTCTGAAGTTCTCTATCTTTGTTGGATCTTTCTGTGGTTTAGGTATCAGAGTAATAGTGGCTTCATAAAATGAGTTGGGTAGAGTACCTTCTACTTCTATTTTGTGAAATAGTTTGTGCAGAATTGGAATTAGATCTTCTTTGAAGGTCTGATAGAACTCTGCACTAAACCCATCTGGTCCTGGGCTTTTTTTGGTTGGGAGACTATTAATAACTGCTTCTATTTCTTTAGGTGATATGGGACTGTTTAGATGGTCAACTTGATCCTGATTCAACTTTGGTACCTGGTATCTGTCCAGAAATTTGTCCATTTCGTCCAGGTTTTCCAGTTTTGTTGAGTATAGCCTTTTGTAGAAGGATCTGATGGTGTTTTGGATTTCTTCAGGATCTGTTGTTATGTCTCCCTTTTCATTTCTGATTTTGTTAATTAGGATTTTGTCCCTGTGCCCTTTAGTGAGTCTAGCTAAGGGTTTATCTATCTTGTTGATTTTCTCAAAGAACCAACTCCTCGTTTGGTTAATTCTTTGAATAGTTCTTCTTGTTTCCACTTGGTTGATTTCACCCCTGAGTTTGATTATTTCCTGCCGTCTACTCCTCTTGGGTGAATTTGCTTCCTTTTTTTCTAGGGCTTTTAGATGTGTTGTCAAGCTGCTAGTATGTGCTGTCTCCCGTTTCTTCTTGGAGGCACTCAGAGCTATGAGTTTCCCTCTTAGAAATGCTTTCATTGTGTCCCATAGGTTTGGGTACGTTGTGGCTTCATTTTCATTAAACTCTAAAAAGTCTTTAATTTCTTTCTTTATTCCTTCCTTGACCAAGGTATCATTGAGAAGAGTGTTATTCAGTTTCCACGTGAATGTTGGCTTTCCATTATTTATGTTGTTATTGAAGATCAGTCTTAGTCCATGGTGGTCTGATAGGATACATGGGACAATTTCAATATTTTTGTATCTATTGAGGCCTGTTTTGTGACCAATTATATGGTCAATTTTGGAGAAGGTCCCGTGAGGTGCTGAGAAGAAGGTGTATCCTTTTGTTTTAGGATAAAATGTTCTGTAGATATCTGTCAGGTCCATTTGTTTCATAACTTCTGTTAGTTTCACTGTGTCCCTGTTTAGTTTCTGTTTCCACGATCTGTCCTTTGAAGAAAGTGGTGTGTTGAAGTCTCCCACTATTATTGTGTGAGGTGCAATGTATGCTTTGAGCTTTACTAAAGTGTCTCTAATGAATGTGGCTGCCCTGGCATTTGGTGCGTAGATATTCAGAATTGAGAGTTCCTCTTGGAGGATTTTACCTTTGATGAGTATGAAGTGTCCCTCCTTGTCTTTTTTGATAACTTTGGGTTGGAAGTCGATTTTATCCGATATTAAAATGGCTACTCCAGCTTGTTTCTTCAGTCCATTTGCTTGGAAAATTGTTTTCCAGCCTTTCACTCTGAGGTAGTGTCTGTCTTTTTCCCTGAGATGGGTTTCCTGTAAACAGCAGAATGTTGGGTCCTGTTTGTGTAGCCAGTCTGTTAGTCTATGTCTTTTTATTGGGGAATTGAGTCCATCGATATTAAGAGATATTAAGGAAAAGTAATTGTTGCTCCCTTTTATTTTTGTTGTTAGAGTTGGCATTCTGTTCTTGTGGCTGTCTTCTTTTTGGTTTGTTGAATGATTACTTTCTTGGTTGTTCTAGGGCGTGATTTCCGTCCTTGTATTGCTTCTTTTCTGTTATTATCCTTTGAAGGGCTGGATTCGTGGAAAGATATTGTGTGAACTTGGTTTTGTCGTGGAATACTTTGGTTTCTCCATCTATGGTAATTGAGAGTTTGGCCGGGTATAGTAGCCTGGGCTGGAATTTGTGTTCTCTTAGTGTCTGTATAACATCTGTCCAGGCTCTTCTGGCTTTCATAGTCTCTGGTGAAAAGTCTGGTGTAATTCTGATAGGCCTTCCTTTATATGTTACTTGACCTTTCTCCCTTACTGCTTTTAATATTCTATCTTTATTTAGTGCATTTGTTGTTCTGATTATTATGTGTCGGGAGGAATTTCTTTTCTGGTCCAGTCTATTTGGAGTTCTGTATGCTTCTTGTATGATCATGGGCATCTCTTTTTTTATGTTTGGGAAGTTTTCTTCTATTATTTTGTTGAAGATATTAGCTGGCCCTTTAAGTTGAAAATCTTCATTCTCATCAATTCCTATTATCCGTAGGTTTGGTCTTCTCATTGTGTCCTGGATTACCTGGATGTTTTGAGTTAGGATCCTTTTGCATTTTGTATTTTCTTTGACTGTTGTGTCGATGTTCTCTATGGAATCTTCTGCACCTGAGATTCTCTCTTCCATTTCTTGTATTCTGTTGCTGATGCTCGCATCTATGGTTCCAGATCTCTTTCCTAGGGTTTCTATCTCCAGCGTTGCCTCGCTTTGGGTTTTCTTTATTGTGTCTACTTCCCCTTTTAGTTCTAGTATGGTTTTGTTCATTTCCATCACCTGTTTGGCTGTGTTTTCCTGCTTTTCTTTAAGAGCCTGTAACTCTTTAGCAGTGCTCTCCTGTAAATCTTTAAGTGACTTATGAAAGTCCTTCTTGATGTCCTCTATCATCATCATGAGAAATGTTTTTAAATCTGGGTCTAGATTTTCGGTTGTGTTGGGGTGCCCAGGACTAGGTGGGGTGGGAGTGCTGCGTTCTGATGATGGTGAGTGGTCTTGATTTCTGTTAGTAGGATTCTTACGTTTGCCTTTCGCCATCTGGTAATCTCTGAAGCTAGCTGTTTTAGTTGTCACTGTTAAGAGCTTGTTCTTCAGGTGACTCTGTTAGCCTCTATGAGCAGACCTGGAGGGTAGCACTCTCCTTAGTTTCAGTGGGCAGAGTATTCTCTGCAGGCAAGCTCTCTTCTTGCAAGGCAGGTACCCAGATATCTGGTGTTCGAACCAGACTCCTGGCAGAAGTTGTGTTCCACTCACTAGAGGTCTTAGGATCACGTGTGGAATCCTGTGTGGGCCCTTGCGGGTGTCAGGCGACTCAGCTGGCAAGGTAGCCGGGGCTCGAGTGGAGTGGAAGGGGTTTGTGCCCCAGATCAAGCCCGGGTAGCCTGCTTCCCTATGTATCGCAGTCTCAAGTTCCGCGCGATTGGATTGGGGCAGGCACTGTGGTCCACTCACCAGAGGTCTTAGGGTCCCGTGGGGAGTCCCGTGTGGGCCCTTGCGGGTGTTGGGCAAGACTCTGCTGTCAAGGTAGCCCGGGGCTCGAGTCTCGAGTCGAGCGGAAGGGACTTGTGCCCCAGATCAGGCCAGGGTAGCCTGCTTCCCTATGTACCGCAGTCTCAAGTTCCGCGCGATTGGATTGGGGCAGGCACTGTGGTCCACTCACCAGAGGTCTTAGGGTCCCGTGGGGAGTCCCGTGTGGACCCTTGCGGGTGTTGGGCAAGACTCTGCTGGCAAGGTAGCCCGGGGCTCGAGTCTCGAGTCGAGTGGAAGGGACTTGTGCCCCAGATCAAGCCCGGGTAGCCTGCTTCCCTATGTATCGCAGTCTCAAGTTCCGCGCGATTGGATTGGGGCAGGCACTGTGGTCCACTCACCAGAGGTCTTAGGGTCCCGTGGGGAGTCCCGTGTGGGCCCTTGCGGGTGTTGGGCAAGACTCTGCTGGCAAGGTAGCCCGGGGCTCGAGTCTCGAGTCGAGCGGAAGGGACTTGTGAGAATGAAGATTTTCAACTCAAAGGACCAGCAAACATCTTCAACAAAATTATTGAAGAAAACTTCCCAAATCTAAAGAAAGAGATGCCCATGAACATACAAGAAGCCTAAAGAACTCCAAATAGACTGGACCAGAAAAGAAATTCCTCCCGACACATAATAATCAGAACAACAAATGCACTAAATAAAGACAGAATACTAAAAGCAGTAAGGGAAAAAGGTCAAGTAACATATAAAGGCAAGCCTATCAGAATTACACCAGATTTTTCACCAGAGACTATGAAAGCCAGAAGAGCCTGGACATATGTTATACAGACACTAAGAGAACACAAATTCCAGCCCAGGCTACTATAGCCAGCCAAACTCTCAATTACCATAGATGGAGAAACCAAAGTCTTCCACAACAAAACTAAATTCACCCATTATCTCTCCACGAATCCAGCCCTTCAAAGGATAATAACAGAAAAAACCAATACAAGGACGGGAACCACGCCCTAGAAAAAACAAGAAGATAATCCCTCAACAAAACTAAAAGAAGACAGCCACAAGAACAGAATGCCAACTTTAACAACAAAAATAACAGGAAGCAACAATTACTTTTCCTTAATATCTCTTAATATCAATGGACTTAATTCCCCTATAAAAAGACATAGACTAACAAACTGGCTACACAAACAAGACCCAACATTTTGCTGCTTACAGGAAACTCATCTCAGAGAAAAAGATAGACAATACCTCAGAATGAAAGGCTGGAAAACAATTTTCCAAGCAAATGGTATGAAGAAACAAGCTGGAGTAGCCATTCTAATATCTAACAAAATCAACTTCCAACCCAAAAAATCAAAAAAGGAGGGGCACTTCATACTCATCAAAGGTAAAATCCTCCAAGAGGAACTCTCAATTCTGAATATCTATGCTCCAAATACAAGGGCAGCCACATTCACTAAAGAAACTTTAGTAAAGCTCAAAGCACACATTGCTCCTCACACAATAATAGTGGGAGACTTCAACACACCACTTTCACCAATGGACAGATCATGGAAACAGAAACTAAACAGGGACACAGTGAAACTAACAGAAGTGATGAAACAAATGGACTTAACAGATATCTACAGAACATTTTATCCGAAAACAAAAGGATATAACTTCTTCTCAGCACCTCATGGTACCTTCTCTAAAATTGACCACATAATTGGTCACAAAACAAGCCTCAACATATACAAAAATATTGAAATTGTCCCATGCATCCTATCAGATCACCATGGACTAAGGCTGATCTTCAATAATAAAATAAAAAATAGAAAGCCAACATTCACGTGGAAGCTGAACAAAACTCTTCTCAATGATACCTTGGTCAAGGAAGGAATAAAGAAAGAAATTAAGGACTTTTTGGAGTTTAATGAAAATGAAGCCACAACATTCCCAAACTTATGGGACACAATGAAAGCATTCCTAAGAGGAAAACTCATAGCTCTGAGTGCCTCCATAAAGAAACTAGAGAGAGCACACATTAGCAGCTTGACAACACACCTAAAAGTCTAGAAAAAAAGTAAGCAAATTCACCCATGAGGAGTAGAAGGCAGGAAATAATCAAATTCAGGGGTGAAATCAACCAAGTGGAAACAAGAAGAACTATTCAAAGAATCAACCAATCAAGGAGCTGGTTCTTTGAGAAAATCAACAAGATAGATAAACCCTTAGCTAGACTCACTAGAGGGCACAGAGAAAGCATCCTAATTAACAAAATCAGAAATGAAAAGGGAGACATAACAACAGATCCTGAAGAAATCCAAAACACCATCAGATCCTTCTACAAAAGGCTATACTCAACAAAACTGGAAAACCTGGATGAAATGGAGAACTTTCTAGACAGATACCAGGTACCAAAATTGAATCAAGATCAGGTTAATGATCTAAACATCCCCATATCCCCCAAAGAAATAGAAGTAGTCATTAATAGTCTGCCAACCAAAAAAAGCCCCAAACCAGATGGGTTTATTGCAGAGTTCTATCAGACTTTCAATGAAGATCTAATCCAAGTTCTTCACAAACTATTCCACAAAATAGAAACGGAAGGTACTCTACCCAACTCATTCTATGAAGCCACAATTACTCTGATACTTAAACCACAAAAAGACCCAACAAAGATAGAGAACTTCAGACCAATTTCCCTTATGAATATCGATGCAAAAATCCTCAATAAAGTTTTGCTAACCGAATCCAAGAACACGTCAAAACAATCTTCCATCCTGACCAAGTATGTTTCATCCCAGGGATGCAGGGATGGTTCAATATACGGAAATCCATCAACATAATCCAGTATATAAACAAACTCAAAGACAAAAACCACATGATCATCTCCTTAGATGCTGAGAAAGCATTTGACAAAATCCAACACCCATTCATCATAAAAGTCTTGGAAAGATCAGGAATTCAAGGCCCATACCTAAACATGATAAAAGCAATCTACAGCAAACCAATAGCCAACATCAAAGTAAATGGTGAGAAGCTGGAAGCAATCCCACTAAAATCAGGGACTAGACAAGGCTGTCCACTCTCGCCTTATCTATTCAACATTGTACTTGAAGTCCTAGCCAGAGCAATTAGACAACAAAGGGAGATCAAGGGGATACAAATTGGAAAAGAAGAAGTCAAAATATCACTTTTTGCATATGATATGATAGTATATATAAGAGACCCTAAAAATTCTACCAGAGAACACCTAAGCCTGATAAACAGCTTCAATGAAGTAGCTGGATATAAAATTAACTCAAACAAGTCAATGGCCTTTCTGTACACAAAGGATAAACAGGCTGAGAAAGAAATTAGGGAAACAACACGCTTCTCAATAGTCACAAATAATATAAAATACCTTGGCGTGACTCTAACTAAGGAAGTGAAAGATCTGTATGATAAGAACTTCAAGTCTCTAAAGAAAGAAATTAAAGAAGATCTCAGAAGATGGAAAGATCTCCCATGCTCATGGATTGGCAGGATCAACACTGTAAAAATGGCTATCTTGCCAAAAGCAATCTACAGATTCAATGCAATCCCCATCAAAATTCCAACTCAATTCTTCAACGAATTAGAAAGGGCAATCGGTAGGTTCATCTGGAATAACAAAAAACCGAGGATAGCAAAAACTCTTCTCAAGGATAAAAGAACCTCTGGTGGAATCACCATGCTGGACCTTAAACTGTACTACAGAGCAATTGTGATAAAAACTGCATGGTACTGGTATAGTGACAGACAAGTAGACCAATGTAACAGAATTGAAGACCCAGAGATGAATCCACACACCTGTGGTCACTTGATCTTTAACAAGGGAGCTAAAACCATCCAGTGGAAAAAAGACAGCATTTTCAACAAATGGTGCTGGCACAACTGGCAGTTATCATGTAGAAGAATTCGAATTGATCCATTTCTATCTCCTTGTACTAAGGTCAAATCTAAGTGGATTAAGGAACTCCACATAAAACCAGAGACACTGAAACTTATAGAGGAGAAAGTAGGGAAAAGCCTCTAAGATATGGGTTCAGGGGAAAAATTCCTGAATAGAACAGCAATGGCTTGTGCTGTAAGATCAAGAATAGATAAATGGGACCTCATAAAATTCTGCAAAGCAAAAGACACCGTCAATAATACGAAAAGGCCACCAACAGATTGGGAAAGGAACTTTACCTATCCCAAATCAGATAGGGGACTAATATCCAATATATATAAAGAACTCAAGAAGGTGGACTCCAGAAAATCAAATAACCCTATTAACAAATGGGGCTCAGAGCTGAAAAAGAATTTTCACCTGAGGAATACTGAATGGCAGAGAAGCACCTGAAAAAATGTTCAACATCCTTAATCATCAGAGAAATGCAAATCAAAACAACACTGAGATTCCACCTCACTCCAGTCAGAATGGCTAAGATCAAAAACTCAGGTGACAGCAGATGCTGGCGAGGATGTGGAGAAAGGGGAACACTCCTCCATTGTAGGTGGGATTGCAAGCTTGTACAACCACTCTGGAAATCAGTCTGGTGGTTCCTCAGAAAATTGGACATAGTACTACCGGAGGATCCCGTAATACCTCTCCTGGGCATATATTCAGAAGATGTCCCAACCAGTAAGAAGAACACATGCTCCACTATGTTCATAGCAGCCTTGTTCATAATAGCCAAAAGCTGGAAAGAGCCCAGATGCCCCTCAACAGAGGAATGGATCCAGAAAATGTGGTACATTTACACAATGGAATACTACTCAGCTATTAAAAAGAATGAATTTATGAAATTCCTAGGCCAATGGATGGACCTGGAGGGTATCATCCTGAGTGAAGTAACCCAATCACAAAGGAACTCGCACAATATGTACTCACTGATAAGTGGATATTAGCCCAGAAACTTAGGATACCCAAGATATAAGATACAACTTGCCAAAAGCATGAAATTCAAGAAGAATGAAGACCAAAGTGTGGACACTTTACCCTTTCTTAGAAATGGGAACAAAACACCCATGGAAGGAGTTACAGAGACAAAATTTGGAGCCGTGACGAAAGGATGGACCATCTAGTGATTGCCACATGCAGGGATCCATCCCATAATCAGCTTCCAAATGCTGACACCATTGCATACACTAGCAAGATTTTGCTGAAAGGACCCAGATATAGCTCTCTCTTGTGAGACTATGCTGGGGCCTAGCAAACACAGAAGTGAATGATCACAGTCAGCTATTGGATTGGTTACACGGCCCCCAATGGAAGAGCTAGAGAAATTACCCAAGGAGCTAAAGGGAACTGCAACCCTATATGTGGAACAACAATATGAACTAACCAGTATTTGGGAGCTCTTGTCTTTAGCTGCATATGTATCAAAAGATTGCCTAGTGGGCCATCACTGCAAAGAGAGGCCCATTGGACTTGCAAACTTTATATGCCCCAGTACAGGGGAACGCCAGGGCCAAAAAGGGAGAGTGGGTGGGTAGGGGATTGGGGTGGTGGGTATGGGGGGCCTTTGGGATAGCATTGAAAATGTAAATGAGGAAAATACCTAATAAAAAAAAAAAACACCCTCCTCTCATTTCCCCCACCCCAAGTCTCTGAGCTGCTTCTGGGAGCCTGTTGGATTTGGCACCCACACCCACCAAAAACCATGGCCTCCCAAATAACACTCTCCATTCTTCCATCCTTCCCACCTCTTCCTCCTTGTCCTTGCTGCTGAGGCAGATTCCCTCGTTGGTCTGCTTAGCTGAAGACTCCATATCCAGATACATCCCAGAGGACCCGCTGCTCTCAGAGAAGTTAAGAATTGGCTGCACTCAGCACAGTTGGTTGACACCTTGACTGCTCCAATGAAGACCCAACAGTCTGAACGCTTCTCAGGACATCTACTGCAGCCAGGGCAACAGATCACCAGCTTCACTGCCCCTGTGAAGAGCCTCCAGTAGGAAGGCCCCACAGTTGGTCTGTTACAGCCAGGGCCACAAGCCTACCAGGAAACCTGAAGCAACCCAGAGATAAAAGAGGCAGATTCCATACTGTCACCCAGATCCACAAACACCAGTGATATCCAGATGGTTAAAGGCAAGCACAAGACCATAAGCAACAGAAGCCAAAATAAATGGGAGAACCCAGTTTCCCCACCACAGCAAGCCCAACACACCTGAAAAACAGAGATCTATTCTAAAATCTTTTCTCATGAAGATAATACAGTCCTTTAAGGAGGATATCAATAACTCACTGACAGAAATACAGGAAAACACAGGTAAACAGGTGAAGGAATTGAATAAAGCAATTAAAGATTTAAAAGTGGAAGTAGAAACAATAAAGAAAAGACAAATGGAGACAAACCTGGAAATGGAAATCCTAGGAAAGAGGTCAGGAATCACAGATGTATTACCAACAGAATACAAGAGATGGAGAGAATTTCATGTATAGAAGATATAGTAAAAGAATCTCAATCTGATACAACTGTCACAGAAAATTTAAGACATAAAAAACTCCTAACCCAAAGCATCCAGGAAATTCAGGACACAACAAAAAGACCAAATCTAAGAATAATCTGAATAGAGGAGAGCAAAGATTACCCATTCAAAGGACCTGAAAATGTATTCAACAAAGTCATAGAAGAAAACTTCCCCAACCTAAAGAAAAAGATGGACAGAAAGGAACAAGAAGCCTATAGAACACCAAGTAAATGGGACCAGAAAAGATAATCTTCTTGTCACGTAATTATCAAAATACTAAATGCACAGAGCAAAGAAAGAATGTTAAAAGCTGCAAGGGGAAAAGGCCAAGGAACATAAAAAGGTAGACCTATCAGAATTACACCAGACTTCTCAAAAGAGTATATGAAAGCCTGAAGAGGCCAGTCATACAGACTCTAAAAGAACACAAATGCCAGCCTAGGCTACTATACCCAGCAAACTCTCAATCAACATAGATGGAGAAAACAAAATATTCCAGGACTAAACTAAATTCAAACAGTATCTATCTACCAACCCACCCTTACAGAGGATCCTGGAAGGAAAACTTCAAAACAAGAAAGATACCTGCATCAAAGAAAGAACAAGATATTAAGCATCTCACAACAAAGTCAAAAGCAGAAAGCCACAAGCACATAAAACCACCCACAAAAACAAACATGTCAGGAGCCAATAGTCATCTCTCTTTAATATCTCTCAATGTTAATGGACTCAACTCACCTATAAAAAGACATAAGCTAAGAGACTGAATATACAACCAAGATCCAGCATTTTGCTGCATACAAAGAGCACACCTTAACAACAAAGACAGGTGCTATCTAAGAGTAAAAGGATGGAAAATGGTCTTCCAAGCAAATGGTCCAAGGAAACAAGCAGGAGTTGCCATCTTAATATCCAATAAAATAGACTTTCAACCAAAAGTTGTCAAGAGTGATGAAGAAGGACACTTCATATTCATGAAGGGGAAAAATCCACCAAGAGAAAGTCTCAATTCTGAGCATCTACACTGCAAATGCAAGAGCACCCAAATTTATAAAAGAAACTTTACTAAAACTCAATACTCACATTGAACCCCATAAAATAATAGTGGGAGATTTTAACACCCTACTCTCACCAATGGACAGGTCAGTGAAAAAGAAACTTAGCAGAGATACAGTGAAACTAAGAGAAGTTACGATACAAGAAACCCGAATTAATACCATACATCCTATCAGACCACCATGGCCTAAGGCTGGTCTTCAATAACAGCAAAAACTACAGAAAGCCCACATAAACATGGAAATTCAACAACTCTTTACTCAATGATAACTGGGTCAGGAAGAAATAAAGAAGGAGATTAAAGATTTAATGGAATTTAATGAAAATGTTGACATATCATATCCAAACCTATGGGACACAATTAAAGCAGTGCTAAGAGGAAAGTTCATAGCACTAATGTGCCCTGGTAAAGAAATGGAAGCGATCTTACACTAACAACTTAACAGCACACATGACAGCCCTAGAACAAGAAGAAAACTCACCTAAGAAGAGTAGAAGGCAGGAAATAGTCAAATTCAGGGCCAAAATTAACCAAATAGAAACAAAGAAAACAATACAAAGAATCAGCAAAACCAAAAGCTGGTTCTTTGAAATTGGGGACAAGACAAGAATTCTCACTCTCCCCATATCTATTCAGTATAGTACTTGAAGTGTTAACTAGAACAATAGGAAAACAAAAAGAGATCAAGGGTCTACAAATTAGTAAGAAAGAAATAAAGGTATCACTATTTGCAGATACTATAACAGTATATATAAGCAACTCCAAAAATTCTACTAGAGAACTTCTTCAGCTGAAAAACAACTTCAGCAAAGTGGCTGGATATAAAATTAACTCAAACAAATCAGTAGCCTTCCTTTATACAAAGGATAAACAGGCTGAGAAAGAAATTAAGGAAATTATTCCCTTCACAATAGCCACAAAAAGTATAAGATATCTTGGGATAACTATAACCAAACAAGTGAAAGACCTGTATGACAATAATTTCAAGTCTCTCAAGAAAGAAATAGAAGAAGATCTCAGAAAATGGAGAGATCTCCCATGCTTCTGGATTGCCAGAATTGACATTGTAAACATGAACATCCTATCACAGGCAAGCTATAGATTCTATGCAATCCCCATCCAAATCCCAACACAATTCTTCAAAGACATGGAAAGAGTAATTCTCAAATTCATCTGGAAAGGCAATAAACGCAGAATAGCAAAAACAGTTCTTGTTTGTTTTGTTTTTTGTTTTTTTTTAATTAAATATTTTATTTACATTTCAAATGTTATTTCCTATCCTAGAAAATGCCCTATTCCTTCCTCCCTTCCTCCCCTCCCCCTGTTCCCCAACCTACCCATTCCAGATTCCTGGCTCTGCCATTCTATTATACTGGGTAACAGAACTTTCACAGGACCAAGGGCCACTCCTCCTATTGGTAACTAAATAGGCCATCCTCTGCTATCTATGGAGCTACAGCCATGAGTCCCACAATGTGTTTTCTTTGATTGGTGGTTTAGTCACAGGGAGCTCTGAAGGTACTGGTTAATTCATATTGTTGCTCCTCAACAATTCTTAACAATACATGAACAGCTGGGAGAATCACCATCCCTGACATAAACCTTTAATCCAGCGCAATAGTAATAAAATTGCATGTTATTGGTACAGAGACAGACATGTTGATGAATGGAATAGAATTGAAGACCCAGAAATAAAACCACACACTTATTGTCACTTGATCTTTGACAAAGACACCAAAAATATACAAAAGAAAATAGAAAGCATCTTCAATAAATTGTACTGGTCTAACTGGCTTGCTGTATGTAGAAGAATGAAAATAGACCCATATTTGTCACCATGTACAAAGCTTAAGTCAAAGTGGATCAAGGAACTCAACATAATACCAGATACACTGAATCTAATAGAAGAGAAAGTGGGAAAGAGCCTTGAACTCATTGTCACAGGAGGAAATTTCCTAAACAGAACTGGAGAGCTTATCTAAGTCAAAGGCTATAGTAGATAAGACAAACTAGCAACCTACAAATTGGGAAAAAAACTTCACTAACCCCACATCCAATAGAGTGCTAATATCTGAAATATACAAAGAACTCAAGAAGTTAATTACCAAAAAAAAAAAAAAAAACCCAAACAACCCAATCAAAAAATGGAGTATAGAACTAAACTGAAAATGTACAACTGAGGAATCTCGAATGGCTGAGAAACACCTAAAGAAATGTTTAAAGTCCTTAGTGATCAGAGAATTACAATTAATATGACACTGAGATTCCACTTACAACAGTCAGAATGGCTAAGATCAAAATCTCAGGTGACAACACAAGTTGGAGAGGATGTTGAGAAAGAGGAGAACTTCTCCATTGCTGGCGGGATTTCAATCTGGTACAACCACTCTGGAAATCAATCTGGAGATTCCTCAGAAAATTGGAAATAGATCTACCTGAAGGCCCAGCTATACCACTTGAGAATACCCAAAAGATGCCCCACCATGCCACAGCTACACCTGTTCCACTATGTTCAAAGTGGCCTTATTTGTGAAGCTGGAAACAACCTAGATGTCCCACGACAGAAGTATGGATAGAGAAAATGTGGTTCAGTTACACAACGAAATACTAATCAGCTATTAAGAACAAGGACATTCTGACCTGTGCAGACAAGTGGATGGAACTAGAAAATATCATCCTGAGTGAGGTAATTCAGACCCATAAGGACATGCATAGTATGCACTTGCTAATAAGTCGATATTAGTGAAGAAAGAAAGAAAGAAAGAAAGAAAGAAAGAAAGAAAGAAAGAAGGGAGGGAGGGAGGGAGGGAGGGAGGGAGGGAGGGAGGGAGGGAGGGAGGGAGGGAGAAAAGGTAGAAGGAAGATAGAAAAAGGAAAAAAATCCCATACAGAATACACAAGACACAGTCCACAGAATTCAAAAGGCTCAACAAGCTGAAGTGTGCAAGTGAGGATACTTCAGTCCCCCTTGGAAGAGATAAGAAAGCAATCACAAGTGGGAAGGGAGGGAGTGAGGTTGGGAGGAAATGTGGACGGAGTGGTGGTGGGACAGTTGGGAAGTAGAGGGGAATCTGATCTGATATTGGGTTAGGGAAAAGGACAGAAGCCCTGAGGGCCGGTAGAAAGCATGTAAACAGGAAACCTTAGGAAATAGGAGGTTGCAGGGACCCCTCCCACCCCCACCTGCCACCCCCGGAATGCACCAGAGACCTGGGAGGTGAGAGACTCCCAGAACTCATAGGGAGGGACCTTTGATGAGGTGCCCTGCAGTGGGGAGAGGGAACTTGTGAAGCCCACCTCCAATAGGAAGACAGGACATTTGTAGGGTTGCCATCCTGCAGTCACACCTCATACCCATAACTGTTCCTGTCTGAAAGAATTACAGGGATAGAAATGGAGAGGAGCCTGGGGAAAAGAAGGTCCAGGGACAGGCCCAAAGTAGGATCCAGCTCAAGGGGAGGTCCAAGTCCTGATGCTATTACTGAGTCTATGGAATGCTCACAAAAAGAGATCTTTCATGACTGCCCTCTGAGGGACCCAACAAGCAGCTGAAAGAGTCAGACGCAGTTATTTGCACCCAACCAATGGACAGAAGCAGCTGACCCCTGTTGTTGACCTGAGGAAGGCTGAAAGAAGCTGAGGAGAAGGGTGATTCTGTCGATGGACCACTGGTCTTGGTTAATGTGGATCCCCGAGATTTTCCAAACACTGGACCACCAAACAGACAGCTGATATATACCAGCTGATATGAGACCCCTAACACCCATACAGTAGAGGACTTCTAGGTCTGTGTTCATTCAGAGATGAAGCACCTAACCCTCAAGAGACTGGAGGCCTCAGGGAGTTTAGTGGTCAGGTGGAGTGGGAAGTGGAAGCATCCATGTGGAGATGGGGTTGGATGGGGAGGAGTTGTGAGATGTAGAGCAGTTGGAGGGTGGATGGGGAGGGGGCAGGGAATGGAATATAGAGTGTAGAAAATGAATTACAAATAACATTAAATTAAAATATAAAATAAATTAATATAAAAATGGATAACTTTTATAGTTGTAAATTTCAAGGGTATTGTTTGTAAAGCATATATGAAAAATTTATGATATTATATTCTAAGATATAATTTTAATCATGAATGGAAATGAAGTGGCCATAGAAAACTACAAAATATACTGAGTAAATGTAATATAATTAAAGAAAAAAAATACTTCATCCATAGGTTTGACTACTCAATAATTGTGTTGAGGTGTGTGTACATATTGTGTGCATGTTTGTTTCTGTCTTCAGTTTACTGAGTGTCTTAGAGTTTTACTGCTGTGAACAGACACCATGACCATGGCAAGTCTTGCAAGGACAACATTTAATTGGGGCTGGCTTACAGGTTCAGAGGTTTAGTCCATTATCATCAAGATAGGAACATGGCATCATCCAGGCAAGCATGGTACAGGAACTGAGAGTTCTACATCTTCCTCTGAAGGCTGATAGGAGACAGAGTTCCAGGGAGTTAGGATGAAAAACCCATGCCCAAAAATGACACACTTCCTTCAATAAGACCACACCCATTAAAGTGCCACTCCCTGGCCAAAGCATATATAAACTATCAGACAATCAGACACACACACACACACACACACACACACACACACACAGAGAGAGAGAGAGAGAGAGAGAGAGAGAGAGAGAGAGAGAGAGGTTATATCCAACTTTTATTTGAATCATGGTCTCTCAGTGACCTACAATTTACCAGATAAGTTACAATGCCTGACTAATATGTTCCAGGATCAGTCTCTACCTTCCAGTTTATGGGTTAAATGTACACATCACAATAAACTGCTTTATTTTGGTATGAGTTCTAGGAATAAAAACCAGGTCTGTACTTTTTCAAGGCAATAGCTTTCTTTATCAACTGATACATTTATAGCAAAATCTACATTTCTCAAAGAATTCAAGTATAATAAAGTTAAATTGTGCTCTTCTAATGACAATAAGTTTTAATATCATAGAATCTGTAATTTATAATGCATAATGCCAACTTTGGCAAATATTATACACATAATGAAGAATAAATAGTCTAATATACACTCAGAAACCTTATTTTTTAAGAAAATGGCCTTTCCTTCCTCAAGTAGACAGCCACTGTTAATAGCTTCTTATGTTAGGGTAGAAATTCATAATTACCCTGTACATGTAATATTGCCTAGATTCATAATGTATAGACCTTGTGCATGTAGTTACAACCACTATAATTTCATGTGTGCCACACTGTTTTCATGTGCAGAAAGCATTGTTTTGTCTCAGATATATACTATTACTGGCTCTAAAAATCTTAAAATTTTTGTATTCATTTATTTCATGATGATTGCTGAGACTTAGTGAAGAAAGTTTAATTAAGCTGTTTAAGATTTATTTAGTAGTCACATAATTTCTGCATATTGACTAGTGGTATGTTTCTCTACTTATTACTCTAAAATGAAACTTCTCTAATGATGGTTGACAGACATTAATTTATGGGTATTTGCGTGTGTTTTGTGTGTGTGTGTGTGTGTGTGTGTGTGTGTGTGTGTAACTAACTGTATGTGCACTGCATATAAAAGGAACTTAGGAAGTAGTATTTTATTATGTGTACTGAAAAATAATAATATTATTAACCTTTCTGGTAGGCCTTATAACCTAACCAGCTGTAGCTGTTTGTCTCACTTAACAGTTCCAGGTGAGCTTTGTCTTATGGCTTGGACTTTAAATCTAATAATATAGTAGCAGGTAATGCCATGATTGCACTAATAATCATATTTTGCCAACCCAGGTGATAGTGTACCTCTCATGGTTCAATTTACCTACTTAAGATCTAAAAATTGATCTTAGTAAAAAACTCTATTATTTTTTTTTTTTGCTGAATACTTGAGCTGACTTTGAAATTGAAGAAAAAGGACACTTTGAAATGGAAGAACACCTCTGCATTTAAGCATTATGAAAATTTAAATTCAATAGCATAGCTGTGTTAATACAGACAAATTTACTATGGGAAATAGAATTTAGAAATATATTTACTTTTGTAATATTTCAAATTTATACATATGGTGATTTTGCCTGAATTTTGTCTGTATACCGTGTATATGTATGGTGCTTGGGGATACCAGAAGAGGGTGTCAGAATCCCCAGTATTGTAATTACAGATAGGCAATTAAGGTCATGAGCCTCCATGTGGGTTTTGGGAATCAAACACTGGATCTCTGTAAGAACATCCTGTCCTCTTGACTGCTGAGTCATTTCTGTAGACCCTAACATAATTTTGCTATCATTGACTGATTAACTTCTGGGTACAGATTACACATCAATGTTTAACCATGCCTCAAACTCTTTTAAAATTTTATCTTAAAATGCTTGCAGATCCACATGTACAATTTAAAATTGAAAAACATGGGATTTAATGGAAAAGAATTTTCAAGTGTTGAAGTTGTATTCGTGTGAAAATGATGAATTGGCCTGTTCATTTAAGACATTCTTATTAAATACAAAGACAACAGAATGAGTTAGCAATTCAAAAATGATGAAATATTTTGAAATTATATAACTAATCAGGTACTGTGACTCAAAACATACAAAGAAAGAAAGAAAGAAAGAAAGAAAGAAAGAAAGAAAGAAAGAAAGAAAGAAAGAGAAAAGAAGAGGAAGGGAAGGGAAGGGAAGGGGAAAGGGAAGGGGAAAGGGAAGGGGAAAGGGAAGGGGAAAGGGAAGGGGAAAGGGAAGGGGAAAGGGAAGGGGAAAGGGAAGGGGAAAGGGAAGGTGAAAGGAAAGGAAAGGAAAGGAAAGGAAAGGAAAGGAAAGGAAAGGAAAGGAAAGGAAAGGAAAAGGGAAAGGGAAGGGGAAAGGAAAGGAAAGGAAAGGAAAGGAAAGGAAAGGAAAGGAAAGGAAGATAATGTACACAATGGTAATAAATTGCCAGAAAATTTACTCATTTAATTAAAGAAAAATTGTGAAAGGCCAATAATCACTTAAGATAATGTCCAGAATCATTAGTCATTACATAAATGTCATGAAAATGTCACAAGAGTACTACTCCTCAACTGCCTAATTTTATGTCTAAACTCTTAAGACCAAACATGACAAGTGTTGGCAAGGAGATGTAGAAACATGAACATTCAGGCTGGAGGTTGGAACAAAAAAACTAAATCACTTTGGAAAAAAGAATTTTTCCAATTTAAGAAAGGTGTATATGTGCATAGCCTGCCCTGAGCACTGATGATTCTTTGTGGCAGGTAGCCCATTGAAAGAGCCTCTACATGGGCAAGACTTGGTCTGGCAAAGTAAAAGTTGCTTAGTTTAAATAATATTTACTCTTTTTGATTGTTAGTTATAATGAGGCCAGAAGAAGATGGCTTCAACTGACTTATTTATTCTGGGATTGGGTAAAGAATTTATTGCTAGTGTTCCATTTTTTGGCCAGGCAGACAAAGCTCATTGCTACCCTGCCTGGTTAACTCTTTGTGAACCAGACAAGAATGAAAGGAAAAGAATTAAGATCCTTTACACAGGCAAATATGCATAGACCGATATGCATTCATACATCCAATCTCTGCCCCAGCCTGACCATCTATTTCAATCAACTCCACAAGAATTGACATATACTTACAAACATAAATGTATATATAGATATATGCATATAAACAGACATATCCATTTGAATGGGTGAAGAGATGGATAGATAGATGGATAGATAGGTAGATAGATAGATAGATAGATAGATAGATAGATAGATGAGGCAGAGCTCTGCAAACCTCCACACCACAACATCATTATTTCTTTTCTCTGGCCTTTTTATAGACAGAAGTTCTTAGAAAATTATCTCATAGTTAAAGTGTTACACAAAATAGGATTTACAAAAGAATGTCGATATTAGGTTCAAAGCAACAGTTTCATATGGTCTTGCCTTATGATAGTGCACACCTGTTGCTTCATCCTTGGACTTGAATGATTTTTTTCTTGAACACATTTGCCCAAACCTGTATCTCTTTTGGTGTACTTATGAATGTTCATTGCATTTCTTATCATGTAGCCTTTACTTACTATTATGAGGAATGAATACATTCTACTCTTGATTCTAATTTATTGTATCTTTCTATTGAAAACATCTCTTAAAACTTTCTTCCTAAGATTATTTTAATCCAAGCAGAAATCCTATAAAGTCATCAATTCATCTAAACTGCATTAATTCATGAAAAATCAACTTTATGTTGATCTTCTGGAAATCTGCTCATTAGGTTGGGCTAATGCCCAGGAATTATTATACTAATTTTGTAGTGTCAGGAAAGGCATATCAGCTGCAAGAAGAAATCCTGAGATGAGATCTCTTTGGGACCTTTCCTCATATAGTAGGAACTGCAGACCATACAAAAGGGGTGGGTCACTTCCAAGAAGACCACCTGCTAGCCTTAGCCTATCCTTGATGGCTCCTGACAGTCATAATTTGGATTTATATTATGTAAAATATATATTAACTACTATTCCATGAGTTCCCTTTTATATCTATCTTGAAAGGCAACACAAGTGTGTTGGGGCTGGCCAATGCTCAGCAGGTCAAGTTGCTTGCTGCTAAGTGTGAGGACCTAGGTAGATATCTAGAATGCACACAGTAGAAGGGGAATACTTACTTCCACCAATTGTTCTGTGACTGGCACATCACTGTGATATGTGTGTGCACACATATGTAAACACACACGTTATGTACATGCATAAAATAATAAAAAAATTAAAATTTTCAAATGTGCTAATTGATTTTTAAATGATAATAAAATTCAAAGCAAGCAGTGAAAATAGGAACACATTTATCAGCCTTTTGATAAATAAAGTCAAATAAAATTACTGTAGACTGATCATTCACTGTTCCTTGGGGGAAATTTTTTAACTACTAGAGAAGTAATAATATCCTATATCCCTTGATGTTTGTGTTCATAGTTTCCTGGTGGGTTAGAAAGAATGATGATGACCAAAGGAAATCAAGTACAACCAAATATATACAAGACCAAGATACAAATACATATTGTACATACGATATTTCAAATCTATAAATAACAAAAGTTGTGCTCTGGAATGTAAACTTGCAAATAGAGTTCCTTTAAAGGGTAAAGGCTTTGTTGATTTATTCCACTCCATATGAAGGACGGCCTTTATCTTTCCCCAGACTTGTACATACAAACTAACTTGTATGAGAATTAAATTATCTCAAAATTCAAATGGGTAAATATTATGGTATAATCATATACAGTAAATTTGGATGAAACACATGTTATAGGAAGGGACATATTGTTTTATTCCAGCAGCAAGTGATAGTAAGATGAAATACAGGGGCCAGGAAAGGTAGGAAATAGATTAGCAAAAGGCAGTGATGGTTACATGAGTCATTCATTTTGGAAAATTAGCACTTATCACAGTGTAAACCTATTCTTCTCATTTTATCTATTTTCCCAGTGAAAATATGATGGTTTTATGAAGTCCCAAGTCCTTATCCAGTTTATACTTGAATCAAGCCTTTGTTTGTATATGGAATATAGTTACTTATATCTCATAATATATACATACTAATATGAAAAGATACTCACATCCTTATATTTCTCACATCCTGACATCTCTTTTCTCCTTTTGGCATATTGACACTAACTTTCTCCAGCTAGATTATCTTCCTCTGTGCTCTAATGATATCTTTTAAGTATAGATCACAAAGCATCACAATAATGTGTGTATTCTTACATTAAATCTTAGCTATACAAAAGAATTTCTGTAGTCCATAACCTAAAAGCTGAAAAATGATAATGTATATCAGATGTTTGTGCAGCTAGGTGAACTGTGCCCCACTTGCTCTATGTACTTCCTTAGCCATGAGAGAACCAGTGAACCAGATATGAGTTGTATTTAATATATGTATGTCCTTTATAGTGCAATTACATCAATCATTTGCAAGATCCTCTGTAAAAATATACCAACTGAGAATAAACTTTTACAAACAATTTCTAATTGCATAGTTACTGTAAAGTCATAGCATGTGAAAGAACAAGATAAACTATTTCAGTGATTTTGACTAAACTGCATACAAACAAGAATATACATTTTATTCTGAAATGGGGTGAGTCAAGAAACATGTTAGATTTTTAAGTGTTATGATGATGGCAAATAATATGTATGCATACAAAATTTATTTCTTTATTTACTGAAAATAATCATGAGGATTTCCTATGGCATATGGATGAGACAGAAAAATGCTGGATAAATAAAATGACTTTGATTGTTGTGATTGTAATACCAAGCTGTTGTTTCCAATCACCATTCATTAAAAAGGGGAATGTTAGCTAAACCTACAGAAACAATGTTCACAATATCACAATACTATGAATCATAGTAATACAGATGTTCTATATTGAAATCTCAAACAATTGGTCAAATTTAACATATAAATGTATATGACATCTAATTTATCTCTTAAGTAAGAATGGTAGAGATAAATTCTATTCTAGTTATCTGTCTCAGAGAAACATACCCAACAACATACACATACATGTGTATATTTCAGAATGATTTATGTACATATTTGGCTTATGAAATTGTGAGGCTGAAAAGTCTCAAGATGAGTGAAACTATGGTACAGATGCAGGAGAGATGTTGGTTTAAGTAAAAACATCAATTGGTTTTAGCCTCAAGAAGACCTCCTATTTCTATTTGAGTCTGAAGGTGGGAGAATGCCCATCTAAAAAGATGTCAGTAGAAGTCACATTATCACTCTGGGGGAGACACAGAATTTTTGTTTTATTCAGACCAGTATATAATAGGATGTGGTCTCTCTATGTTTTTCTGAAGCAACATTTATCCTAACTATAGAAATCTTGAAGTTTTGGTTCAAGAATAGTAGCTAGGAAATGATTGATGCTCAGATGGGGCTTACTGGGAGATGCTAACGTCAAAGATTTCCTTTTCAAGGAACTAAACTCAGCCTTACCATGTTACATTGCCTCACTACGGGGCTAAAGTCAAAGATATGCTTACCTTGAATCATGTAGTGATTCCATCTTTAATTCTTCCAGGAAAATGCACAGGAATTCCCATATAGTACTACTAATTTACATAACACCAGAAATATCTCCTAAATTCTCACTATCATTTTTTTTTCATTTTTATTTTTCTGGTTGCTGTTGTTGATATTCTACCTGGATGAACCTCAATTTAGTTTTTTTAATTTTTCCTCAGTGTAATTTTAATTGAATTTCCCTGATAGCTAAGGATATTGAAAATGTGTCCAAATATATATTTCCTATTTGCATTTCTTCCTCTATGAAATGTTGGTTTGGTTCATTTGCACATTTACTGAAAAGAAGGAAATATAAAAGTGGATGAATATCAACAGAGTTTAATGATATTCACTTATGGAAGTGTCATAAACTGCTATGTATTATGATGGCTAAAATATTAAAAACAATAAAAATAGTAAAAGGAGAAAGAAGTATATAGCCTTCAAAAGCTCTTTAGGAAGCCTCATTCCTCTCCAAAGTTCTTTAAGACACAAATTATTGTCCTCTTGAGAATACTCTGTTAGTGTTAGTGTGTGATGCTGTACAGCTTTAGTCTTCAGTGATGCCAATTTTCAGAGTAATCTATGGTGTGAATTTTCAGTGACATCACTGGCACAAGTCATGATTCCCTGACAGGTTACCTGCATACAGATGACACTTTCTTTTCCTGATGAACTGACTAGTCCATCCAGCTGGACTTGGAAAATATCCTCTCTTTAGCCTCTGGGGTTCTATCTTTGTTGGGTGAGTAGACATTTCCATAAATGTACCTACAGATAGTTACATTGCATTAAAAAAACGCAATAAGCTAGATAGGGCAATATGGTACCCACGCTATTCGTAGTGAAGACAACTGGCAAATATTATAGTCAAAGTTCTCTTGCTGGAAGAGACAGCATGACCACAGCAATTCTTTCAAAGAAAGCATTTAATTAAGGGGCTTACTTATGCATTCAGACATTTAGTCCATTATTGCTATGACTGGAAGCATAGCAGCACATGGTACTGGAGAAGCAGCTGAGAGTTCTTTGTGTTGGCAGGCAGCTGGAATAGAGATTAAGCCACTGGGCCTGGTTTGAGCTTCTCAAACCTTATAGCCCAATCCCAGCAACAACAAGGCACACCTATTCAAACAAGACTACATGTCCTAATCTTTTCAAATAACTCATCTCTCTATGAGCCTCTGGTGGCTATTTTCATTCAAATTACCACAGAAAAATGTATTTTCAAAATAATGTTGAATCTGATAAAGTTATTATTCATTTATGATATATCAAACTGCTCAAAGCACATATTAAAATATACCAGATCATTAAAAAAAAGTGGTTGATTTTGCTTTAAGGATGTTATAGCTTATCTTCTATAGTCATGAACTGATAACATGTTGTTAGCTAATGGACTGATGGGAGGTGGGCAGATTGTATATGTTAGTGCATATAAAAACATTAGAGCATTGGTGTGTTCTTAATTGAAGTGATACGAATTGATGGAAACTGAAGGACTTAGGGCAAAGAGGAAGCAAGTTTTTAAAAGGATACCTGGAAAGGGAATTCCTGTGTAAGGTCTCTAGTCATATGATCTATCTCTTTGCCTCCAGCAACAAAAAGGTGAATGTCTTTGCTCTGCCTCACCCTTCTGGGATATCATTATTCCAGGAAATATAAAATATAGTTTCTTCTTCTCACAATTTGAAAATAAAGATTTAAAATCATGCTTGAGAATCCTTTCTTATTTTATTAAAGTAACCAAAACTGAATGAAATCATTATCAAGTAATTTCCTAGAATTTCAATTTGAATTCATCATCAAGTGTTTTCTTAGAACTCTAATTTTCCCAATTTAGCCTGTCAGACTAATTATCTTAGGCCTTCAGTGATATGTTCAGCATACTATACCAAAGGTGACAAGGGAAGAAAAGCTTTATAGCAGATGTGGTCACTCAACTTTTATTTTTATGAATTTGGCTGCTAAAATCATCATCTTTCTCCATAGGAAAAGGAAAAAATGAATATAATTATGCTTGTGCCTGGTTGTTTGGCTGATCCTGCATTCAAAAAAAATGAAGTCATTTTCAATGAATATGAATGGTGTGCATTGTTTTTGTAATAATAGCTTTTTATGTTAATATGTACTAATCTTTCTGATTAGACAGCCATCCATGTGAGAATTCTAAGCCAATATATAGTTCTTAGTTATATGACATATATTATCCAACAAATACTGAAACAATACCAAGTTGTAACATAGTTTTCATCTGAGAGTATAGAGTGAATGATGTGAAAATGGAATTTTAGTAAATATGATCTAAATTCCAACATATCTATACAAATTATAATCTTTAAATTGAAAATAAAGCAAGTTGGTAGCAAAGTTAAATATAATTTATACTGATAACCAATTTATAGAAACTTCTGTTTATAGAAGTCATGAAATACATGTGTTTATGATTGATCAAGTTATCCCATTGAAGAGAAATATTAACTGCTACATGAGTAATCTTTTTGATTTCTTAATCAGTTGTTTACAATGAATAATTTCAACTAGAGAATCTTGACTACCCTGGAGGTCAGTGAGAAACTGTAATTGCTTCTACCTCCCCAGAGCAATTTTAACAGCTAAGTTACTACCCTGGGAAGGACATTTTTATGTCCCATTAGTGATAAGTGTTATTTTTATACTGCTCATGACAATTTCTCAGTCTGATGATATGTGAGCATTTGTCTAGCTGCATTTCAATTATTTTCAATTGCAAGAAGTATGTAACACATCTTTAAAGTTCAAATGTGCTTGCAGAGTGAGCGGAAGATAATGTTACAGTTGTGAATTTTCATATGTGAACTAATATAAAATTCCTGACACTTATTACTAACGAGTGCATGATAGCTAGAGTTTGGTAGAGAAGATCATTTTCTTTTTCGGTTTTTTTTAACATTTTTTATTAGATATTTTCTTCGTTTACATTTCAAATGCTATCGCGAAAGTCCCCTATATTCTCCCCTCACCCTGCTCCCCAACCTACCCACTCCTGCTTGCTGGCCCTGGCATTCCCTGTACTGGGGCATATAATCTTTGCAAGACCAAGGACCTCTCCTACCAGTGATGGCCAACTAGGCCATCTTCTGCTACATATGCAGACATGAGCTCTGGGAGGTACTGGTTAGTTCATATTGCTGTTTCTCCTATAGGGTTACAGACCCCTTCAGCATCATGAGTACTTTCTCTAGCTCCTCCATTGTGGGCCCTGTGTTCCATCCAATAGATGACTGTGAGCATCTACTTCTGTATTTGCTAGGCATTGGCATAGCCTCACAAGAGACAGCTATATCAGGGTCATGTTAGCAAAATCTTGCTGGCATATGCAATAGCGTATGCGTTTTGTGGCTGATTATGGTATGGATCCCTGGATAAGGCAATCTCTGGATTGTTTTTCCTTTCGTCTCAGCTCCAAACTTTGTCTCTGTAACCCCTTCTATGGGTATTTTGTTCCCCATTCTAAGGAGGGACGAAGTATCCACACTTTGGTCTTCCTTCTTCCTGAGTTTCATGTGTTTTGCAAATTGTATCTTGGGTACTTTAAGTTTCTGGGCTAATATCCACTTATCAGTGAGGGCATATCATGTGAGTTCTCTTTTGATTGGATTCCCTCACTCAGGATGATATCCTCTAGATCCATCCATTTGCCTAAGGATGTTCCAACTGGTAAGAAGGACACATGCTCCACTATGTGCATAGCAGCCTTATTTATAACAGCCAGAAGCTGGAAAGAACCCAGATGCCCCTCAACAGAGGAATGGATACAGAAAATGTGGTACATTTCCACAATGGAGCACTACTCAGCAATTAAAAACAATGAATTTATAAAATTCTTAGGCTAATGAAGAAGATCATTTTCACTTAAAAAAAATGAAAACATCAGTTGATTTCTATAGGCTAGGTACTCATCATGGATCTGAAAATCTTGTGCAAGTGTAGAACCTTCCAGAAGTTTAAATAATAGAGCTTCAATCATTTGTCCTCAGACATCTGATCTGCAAGAATCTTAGTATAAGCCATGTGGATGGCTGGTCCTGTAGCAATGAGTCAGGAGGTAAGATATTGCTTTGCAAGTATACACACATGAGTTCTGATGCATAGAATACATATGAAAGGAATGCTAAGTGGAAAGAGGCAGATATGTCAAGGCTAATAAAGCATAGACAGGAGGATCAACCAAGTCCTCTTAAATTCCAGTTTCAGTGAGAGATACTGTCTAAAAAGATAAGGTGAAATGTGATTGAAAAGTACACCTGATATTGACCTCCAGATTAATGTGTACATGCCTACATACATGCATACCTACATGAATAGACACAAACATATAACACACTATCATACACACATTGACTCAAGACAAAAAAAAAAAGAGCATTAAGAAGAGCAGACAATATTAGCCTCATATGTCCGCTCCACCAATAGATGAGGGCTCCACTCAGCCATCACTAGAGAAACTTCTTGTCGTGGATGAGAACTAGAACCGAGACCTGCAACAGGACAATGTGCGTAGAGTGAGACACATATTAGAGCCCTCCTCTTTAAGGGAATGTATTTTGCAAAGCAACCCAGCAAGGATCAGGTACCTGTGTAAAGAAGGAGGCAGAAAGATATAAAAGCCAGATGTCCTATATGAATTCAAGTAAATCTCCTCAGTACATCACAGGACTGATGTACACTTAAACATACAATCTGCGATCACTTCCTTATATAAGTCTGCAAAATTATGTGATATGTCACTAAACAGCAAAAGTGTGTGATTACCTTAAAGGAAATTAATATTTTGAATAAAATTCAATTCAAGATGAAAATTTTCCTTTAAAAAAAAGAGAATGAGAGGAATTGGGGACAGGTGATTTTATTATTACAAATTATGTTCGTTTTTGTATATTTCTATCTTTCTTTGGTTGCCCACAAATGTTGCACGTGACAGCATTATTGTCAATCAATATGAATTAAATAGGATGTTTGTGCTTGTTGGCTTGGCAGTGTGTGGAATTATAAACAGAGCCTTGTATATTTTAAGAAGGTTCTCTAATGAAACCCTTAATAGTAATTCTTAGAGGCAAGTTTCCATTTATCAAATTTATTGGCTGAAATAGCCAAAGATTAGAGCAGGTTCAAGATCCTGACATGTTCTGATACAGAAAACATCAGAATGGCTGCAACTTAAAGACCTAATTTATGAGGATATTAAGCTTTATAAATGGATATAACAAGATGAAAATTTTTACTTGAGACCACAGTTGTCAAACACTATCAGAAATAAAAACGTGAGTATTCATTATGGATATACAGACTATATACTATAGCAAAATGTTACTATTGCATTAAGAAGATAAATAAATTAGCAGGTTACATAAATTGGCTCAGTAATTAGAAGCAAGGAGCATTCATTGAGACTAAGAGCATTTTACATCTGTGAGGCACAGGGAAATGAAGGAATCCATAGAGCTTACGAACAGGAACGCTGAGCGGATAAAGCTATGGGCTCACTTCCTTTAATGCTAGCCACTGTTTAGTAATACTCTGTATCAGTATAAGTAGCAACTACGTAAAACCTTCATAGAATATACTGTTTAAAATTACAGCCAAAAGTGACCACTCACTAAGAAAATAACAACATGAATATAACCCTGGATATTTTCAAATATATACCCAGAAATAAAAATATTTCTAATGTAAATCTAGAAGTAAAATCATTGCAGCAAAGTTTTTACTGACCTGTTTCACTAACAAGGATTAGGTGAATGAGAAAATAAAAATATGATTCAAAATTAACTGCGTAAATAGATTATTGATTTAAAAATTATACGTAGAAAATAGGACTTATTAAAAGGTCCATTTGATCAATTCTGTAGCAATAAGTATGGGCAGGAAGAAAGTAGATCTTATTTACATCATCTGTTCCAGTCATAAAAACTGATGATCTTATTAAGAACAAATACATTTTTAAATTTATAGTCATGTGGAGATTCTGATTTCCTTTCAATCTCTTTTCTTCCTTCACTAATAAATATAATATAAAACCACAGGTGAGCAATATTTCATATGTTAAAACATTTCATTTTCTTAATCCAATGACCAGCAATTTGAAGATTCTAAAATTTAGCATCACCTGAGCATAAGTGATTAATTAATTCTGCCTCATCAAATTTCTCTCATTCTCTCTCTTCTCTCTAAATCTGTGTATCATGAGTTGTCTTTCTCTACATATAAACGATGAGAATATAAATGTGTCTCATATGATTTTATATTTAGAATTTACTGTTACATTTGTTCATATGTGTGCATGTGTGTGCATGTGAGTACAGTTGTGTAGGCAGCCATGGAAGACTTTGGATCTTCTAAAGCTTGGGGTACAGTGTTTGGGAGCTACCACATGGATGCTGGGAACCAAAATTTGGTCTGCTGCTAGAGCAGCAAGGACTTTGTGACTATTGAGCCATCTCTCCAGCTCCCTCTCACTTTGACAAGCTAGGAGCTCATGACTGCCCTCGAATCTCCAATTAACTATAAATTTCAGGGAGAATCTGAAACTTATATTCCTGCTATATTCCAGGATTACAGCTATACACAATCAGACCTGGTTTTAGTATATTTTGTTTATTTGCCAATCATAAGAAAATTTTCAAACAATTAGACAATAAGTAAAATAATAAAAATCCCTTCCTTTGGAAATTTTGTTTTATTTTAATATTAAAAATCACCTACACTGGCATGGTACATTACATTGCCGTTTTTCTTATATAAAACTTCTTGTTGCATACCTCTATGCTTTCTTCATGCTGACATTCTATTCCCCAGCTAATTTTCCTTTGAAAACATAATCAAAACAACCTGGGATCTACAAACAATAATTAACCCACAATTCCCCGAGGAATTAAAAAGGTTATCATCTTGCTTCCCAGCTTTAAAGGCATTTCTTATTTAAAAAATCTCTGTAAAAGACGTTTGGAATATATTTGAAAACCAAATCAAGTCAGATTATCACAGCAGCTTGTCAAAAAATTAATTTTGAAGCATTGGCCCTGGAGTTTGGGTGGTACTATTTGATAGGAGATTCTTAACTACTTACTATATAAAGCAGTCTCCCATTAAAAAAAAATCAAAATAATGGGAAAATCAAGTATAAAAGGATTCATGGATAAATTGGTGCACCTTACCAATGTTAGACCCAGTAATAAAATTTATTTAAAGGATATCACTTATAAGATTGTGCATGTAGTTATGTTCCTGTTAATGAAATAACACACGTTTCACATGTATATAACTATGGAAGGAAGTAAAAGCAAAGTTAAACCTCACAAATGTTAATTGCATGTTTCCTCTTGTAGCATGCAAACGTCATAGTTGATTTAAGTAAATGCTGGAAAAGATCAAAATAAACCAAGAAATTTATAAATTAATTTCAGTGACTATATTAGGCTAAAACTTAGAGGGGAAAGTTTTAAAGTGTTAATAAATTCTCATGATATGTACATTATATGACAACTGAGATTTCACAAAATCTTTTTGTAAAAACTAATGGAAGACTCTTAAAAATTGATGTCAAACTGTGAATACTTTTCATTATTAAGAGAAATAAACTTGTTACCAAAATTCAGAAGTCACATGTATGCAGGATGACAATTTAAAATTAGAAGAAACAATACTCAAATTTCCAGAAAACAAAACAGGACAAAACAAAACAAAAGAAAACAAAAGCAATTGGACAATATGCAGTTAACACTCTAAATTGGGTAACACAAATTATCAATTCAGGCAACAACACTCAGGTATCATACTTTGTGTCTTGAAGAAACATTATGTGACAAAGAATGTATGGATGAGAATATGTTCAAAGTTTGAAGGAAACCAATTACTATGACCTTTAAATGCTTGTGTTCCCATAATTTTTGTGTTGAAATATATCTCCTAGAGGAATGGTCTTGGGTGCCTGATAATTAGATGACTGTTCTCCACCCTTGCAAAGCAGGTACTTCCCGTAGAAATGTATTCAGAGAAGTGTTTCCTCTCCTTCCAGAACCAGAAGGCAGGTGCTGTTTGCAAATGACTGCAAACCTTCCTGCCATACTGAGTAGTCTGTAGTAGACCAGTGGTTCTCAAACCCCCTAATGCTTTGACCTAATACATTACCTAATGTATTTCCTCATGTTTTGGTGACTGCAACAATCAAATTATTTTCATGAATTATTATTAATTCAAAACGGTAGTTCTTGATATGAATCATGATGAAAATAGCTTCTGTTTTCTGATTGTCTTAGCCAATGCCTGAGAAAGTTTGTTGTTCCCTCAAAGGTATTGCCCCTTACAGGTTGAAAACTGCTATGCTAGATCTTGAACATTCCAATTTCCAGAATTGAAATAACCCATTTTTCTCGTTTAAAAGTCACTAATTTGGCACTTTTTAAAAAATAACAAGACCTGAAGACTAAGTGGAAAAAGTTGTAATTCAATGGCCGTATTCTGCATCCAAAAGTTAGCTGGTGGTAAGCTCTACACTTCCTGTCTTAATGGGGAGCCATTTTGGAAACTTAAGTAACAGCAACAAAGCATTTTGCTCTAATGCGGCTTTTCCTTCAGATCACAGGCTTCTGTCCTTTTCACCAGATTACACCAAATGGTTGCGTTCCTGTTGCTCCATCTTCATGTCTGGAGGAAGACATAAGAGTTACCATCACTGAAATGCTATTAATTTCCTGGAGTATAATGAGGCTATACGTCATTTCTCTATAAGACTAAGTAACAGATTGGAAATCCATATTCTTTGTCTATCTGTCCTGAGGAATATTTTCAGGGGAAAAGGAAATCTCTTTCTTTCCACCATACCTCCTGCTATTATGGCATCTCTTCTCTGACCTAGAAAATTATTCAAAAGTTTCCATCAACAGTATTTTCCCTACACTCGTACCTGCATTTTTTGTTATCCAGTTATTGCTTCATTATCAAGATTAACATAGCCTGATCTCTGGGTGAATACTACAGCAGATGTTTTACAATATTGTTCTTATCCATGTACATATAGATTTACTGTTCTAAAACCTTTGAATATTTTCACATTGCTCATGTAGTAGTGGAGGTTGCATAAAATCCGAAGGATTATTAAAAGCAAGCAAAGGGATAGGCAGAGGACACTGTTTCAATATCATGATATAAATATTTAGGTTCTGAAAAAATTCTAAAATATGCAATCCAACTTTTGATAAATGGAGATAGTGAATACTTCTTAAATCAATGCTAGCAGAGCTAACCACTGAGTTTAAATGCAATAACACTGATATCTTTTAAAACTTTGACCAGGCATATAACTGGCTTCTCATTTTGCTTAAGAGAACACACCAGAGCTACTCAGAATGGTGGTATAAAATATAAATGAAGTTATTTATTAGATATTATAACTCAAATTTTACCTGTTCATTGATATAAATGAGTTCTATGACTTACAGTCCTGGAATCCACAAAACAAAAATAATTGGATTATCCTTGAAAAGCAAATTGTGCTTAGTTCCTTTTATGTAACATAAAAATACTCATTCTACTCAAATAAATTTTATACTTATTTAATGAACACACATATGTACATGTGCATTTACAATGCAGACTTACTTATGAGATAGAAACAACTAATCAATGATTATATAACTAAACATTTCTGTAAATAAAAGCTCTTATCTACCAATATTCAAGATAAAATTGAATTTTTCTTTTGGCCCTTATAAGCAGTTTTATTCCCATCCCTCAGATTTTTCATTAATTTTGTCAATAGTCAAGAATTGGGGGCAGAATAAATTAGTTACTCTTGGCTGTCTAGAGCAAATCTGCTGACCAGGTTTCCATGTATACTCCCAGACATTTGCTCTAAGTTCCGAGTATATGAAAGAGGAGTCTAAGTGGGAAAGCTGCCAATACATAAGGGATCTTTGTGTGTGTGAAGAGTTATGCATTGTGTGATTAACCCTATTACAAGTTTGTGGAGAGCAGAGAAGAAGGGTGGGTGGCTAGCAGGCTTTATAACTCTATTATTCCCTTTAGTTGTGTGTTTTGCTAAATATAGAGTTTGGAGTTTTCAAATATAGTAGCAAGTGACCCTCCCATCTCTGCCCTCCCCCCAGTGATGTGGTCTCAGGTATGCACGCTTTTATGTATGAACTGGGTCTCCCATCTCAGATATATATATTTGCTCAATAAACACTTTCCTACTGGGTTATCTCCTCAAATCTCAATCATTTAAACAATGACTGATTCCAGATACTCTCTTCAACTGTCAAAAAAGCAGTGTTTTACAGGCACCCATGCTGCTGCTACTGTATGTTCTACAGTGCCGCCTTTATTTCTCTCCTATTCATTATTTCACTATGATTTAGTATGTTTGTTACTGCAAGAATAATATAGATTTTCTCAAGGTCTTGACCAGTGGCTTTGATCAGACCTGCAGCTATTGCACTTCCCACAAAAGGAAAGCACTCCCTACACCATGCTAACTCCTCCTGGACAGACTCTGCCCGTTCTGAGCCATTCTCTTCTGCAAAGTTCTCTCTCAGTCATATTTTGCTTTTGAAAGCAGAAGTTTTTTTTGTCTATCACCAATTTCTTTCTATAGCTGTGATCGAATTTTCCTTGATTTAATCCTGGTAGATTCTAGAGGGCCCTGCTATTTTTTTCCGTTGTACTAAAATTCACACTTTATTCATATGTAAATTGAATCACAATGTGATGTAAATATATCAAGAACTTCCTTTGTACATTTTGTAGCATATACCTACATGAATCTTTTATGTTGTCATCTATCCATCTAGGTCATGCATGAAGTGAGAGTCAGAGATGAATCAGTCTGAAGACTGAGCAACAGCAGCACAATTATCATGATTCTCCAATCTGCTTCCATGCTGTTTAGTGAATCTGAAGGGATCATTACACATGTGATCAAACTACTCCTCTGTCATTATAAAATCAAGCTGAGTGCACAGACAAATAAATGAAGCAAATATCTGTAGCCCAGAATAGATGAAAAATTAATTTAAAAAATACATACAAAATAATTGTCAATAGAATGTGATATCAGTATAAAAATTATTAAAGAAAAAATAACAAAATGCATCTCTTCACCTTGATTAATTCTTCAGAAAGGGAAGAGCTGTTTAAATAAATCCTTCAGTCATCCTCTACAACATGTGTCTATCTGTCTGCCTATGAGAATTTTGAGACAAAGTACAGGCAGATATTTCAGTGCAACTCGTTACATGATTAATAAGGGCAGCACAATACAGGAACATAAAACTGCCCTGTATCCTTCATCTGTTCTTCTGGAGCAGTGATTAACCTTTGAGTTTATGAGTATTTTTGCACTTGCTTCAGATAAAGTATTTTACGAGTTCTTTCCTCCCAGGCAACTTGGATTAAACTTATCAGGTTCAGGAAAATAGGGACCCATTATGACTATTCCCCTTGAAATCATAATCTTTTTATTTTTCCGATATCAACTCAACATTCTTTTCACAGACCAGATGGAAGCATCAAGACACAGACAAGACAACTTGTTAAGGTCACATTCTACCCGTATGTATGATTCATGCTTAATTGATTTGCAGGCCCACCTAAAGTTAGATTGTTGACCCTGATGAAGGCTGAGAATATGGAAAGATCATTTTTTGCACCCCATTAATTCCTATTTGGAATGGTTCCTGACTTTACAAGACCCTTTTGCCAGCATATTCACCGATGACGGATTGCTCTTCAGTGTAGAAAAAAGGCAGAATCAGGAGAATTTATCTCTCAGTAAGTTTCTAATGAAATAGAAAAGTGTGGCGGGGTATCTGGAACTTCAATAGCATCCCTGCCCCCAAAACTAACAAGTTTTAAAAAGCCCAGCTGCTTTGGCCAGTACCCTGAGATTCTACAGATATATCATTTATGGGAGGGATGCTTGGCACAGCTTCAGAGGTGGCGCTCTATCTGTGATAAGGGAGTCAAGTACACTGTGCTTTCCTTATCCTGTCAGTTTACATCTTCATCATTTTTTTTAAATCACCCACATTTCACTCCTCTTCCACACAGACTTTCATCCAACGATCAGTGGGAATCCATTCCAAGCATAGGTCAGCATCTCCAGATCATTTTTTTAAAAACTTTCTTGTTTTTCTTTAATATGAGTAATGACCTCTCCTGGTGGGAAGATGGATATGGAAAACAGTGTTTCTAGTCCATAGACCTCGCTGCGTAATTTTAAATTGATAGTAATGTAGTAATGTGAGGGAATGAAGAAAGGGGGGGGGAGGAGAGACAGAAAGACAGAGAGAGAATATATGAGACTTTAAAGTTAGCACTTCACAAAGGACTACAGTGTTTGGAAACACTAAAGTACGTGTGTCCTACAAAGATCATTTTCAGAGTAGATTGAACAAAGTCATACAAAAACTAAAAGTAAGTAGCTGTAAGTTCTCCATGATAATTAGTGGTAATTTATGGATGACTACAGGGCTGGTACCAAGATAGAACTTTGTTTGAGAAACAAAGCCAATCAAAATCACAGTGAGAACAACTTCATCGGATCATTTGCTAGTATGCTAGGTATCCATGTGGCGATTTCCCCATATAACATATTGATGTGACATTCAATGTATGGTCAAACATGGGTATTTATTGATCATTTTGTACTATTATAATTCTTGATCGTTTTTGGCCTTGATTTATACTGATACAAAGATTTTCTTTATTAAAATTAATTTGTTTTTTATACACTTTTCTGATCAGGGCTTGGCCACCCACAAATGCTTCCAGGTCCTTTTCAATTTCGTACCCAACCAACTTCTTAGAATATTACCTGAAGAACTTTTAAATGACCACAAATCTCTAATGAAGAAGAGAGATAATCTCATACTTTGACATATGTGATGCTTTATATTTTTCATTCTCCTAATTATCACACACATACACACATTTACACACACACACACACACACACACACACACTCACAAGGAAAGAGAGAGAGAGACTGACAGAGATAGAGACAGAAAGAAAGACAGACAGAGACAGAGAGACAGAGACAGACAGACACAAACACAGAGAGGAAGCACCAACAAATAAAAATATTCCTAAAAATAATATAAATTTTGGAACTTACCTTATGACTCTCAAAAGAAAATGTTGAACTTTGTTATTTTGTAGCTAATGTAAAGTCCACTGGAGTGGGTCTCTTCACAGATTTTGAAAATACAGCATTTATTTCCCAGTAGTTTTGTTAGATGCTTATGGTGCCATTCTTCTCAAACACTGTAAACACAATACGCAACTACCTCACAATGGAATAAATGCATAAAAATAAATAAATAAATAAATAAATAAATAAATAAATAAATAAATAAATGCAATAAATGCAATAAATGGGATTCACACTCCCAAGTGTGACAGGGGAAATGCAAAGTAGTATAGACAAACATGCATGTGTCAAGTGTAGTCATTCTTTTGGTATGTAGGCATGACATACCAAACATTATGTCTCTGATAAGATAACTTCATTACCTTCACTTTAAAGGGCCAACCTCTGATTTAGGGTAACCAGAGAAATTATTTCCCTCCTTCGTCCATATTTATTATACACACATCACATCTGTATTACTGCTTTATAACTTTTGCCATCTTCCCTTTCCTTCCTTATCTTTCCATCTGCTTTTGTCAATTGTTAATGGATTTCCAAAGTGAAGTCTCACTTTTGAAGAGGTAGCTTTTCTTCTTTATCTCTGCTTGTCAGCTAAAAAGAAATTCTGGAGGGAGGGAAGGGGCTTTTAGGTATTTATCTACATCCATACCTATAGAAATCATACCCTTACATTTCATGAATTCTGAGTCTTTACCACGGTGACCCAAGTTGTAAGAAACATCCTCCAGCTCATGTCGGATTCTTTTCATTTTGCTTTGAAAGTGAAATCTCTTACATTATCCTCACTCTTCTTATACTCTATTTTCTTTGGAATACTTTGCTCTTTCAACATCTACACTGCTGAGACTTCTAACAAATTGGGATTTCAATTTAGTGATTCTCTTGTCTATCATTCCAACAAAACTGTTCAATGTAATGGTTATTTCATGGCAAATCTTGACCTTACCTGGCTTTCAGTCTAAACTGTATTGCAAATTCCACTTCCCTCCCACCCTCCACCCCCATTAAATAACCTCTATTCAGTTGCTTTAGTCCCTAAGCATTCTGTGTCTAGCAGCCCTTCAAATGGCTGTGGTGATTGGCATAAGAATGGCCCCCATAGTCTCATATATTTGAATGCTTAATCATCAGGGAGTGACACTTCTAGATAAAGATTAGATGGTGTGACCTTGTTGAAGTGAGTGATTTGGTTTGTAGGAACTTGTATTCCTGTGATTAGTTTAATCATGAAGAAGTCATAGTACTGGGATACATAAGGATGTATTTCATAATTATATTTTATAAGTCTTATTTCTAAGAGAAATTATCTTTAGTTTCCCCCTGATTAATAATGATACATTTCATTTATTAAAATATTAGTGCAAATGCAAACTCACTCCCATTTCCCACCCTATGAGGATGGCATTACGTTTCTCTTTGAGGAGTGTTCGTTCTAACACTTCAGGAGAATCTGAACCCCTATTGTACCTACAGGTATCACACATAGCCATCTGCACCAGGCTGCATTTCCTTGTATCTTTCTTCCCCTGGAACACAATATAGTCCTTAGGCATGAAGAGCAATTTGGATTCATGCATATCAAATAAAATTTGAAGTTACTGATAGTTGGTGGGTTTTCGTTTGCCAGTGTTTGAAAGGAGAGGGGAGAAAAAAAGAGAAGCAGTTTTAATCTTTTTAGCATCTTATGTTACATCTTATGTTAAAGTGTGCTCACAGGGAAAGGTCATTTGATCTAAGACTACACTGTACAGATTTTGTTGCTTGAGCATAAAAACAACCTTAAGATAAAAGATAATAATACTGAAACTCATAAAAGTTACTTTTTCTTACATTTAATAATTTTTGTTTCAAAAGAAAATTATTTGTACAACACAGGAAGTTTTTCAAACAATCAAAGGTTTGTTGCACCTGAATAATAAATAATTTAATACAATCAGGAGGCTCCAAGAGTCTTTCTTGAAAGGCTTTTTTTTTAAATCCTTGGTTATTTCTATTAGTAAAGAAAGAAACCATCAAAATGTGTATTGTACTTAGAAAGATATCTTAAAATAGATATTTCACTATTACTGGGTCTTACAAAACCACAGAATGAAATTTGTCATAGTTCCACCTGGTAATCAAGAAAGGTCTTTTATGGCCAGGTGGGGTAGCAAATGCCTTTAATCTCATCACTTGGGAGGCAGAGGCTGGCAGATTTCTGAGTTCGAGGTCAGCCTGGTCTACAGAGTAAGTTCCAGGACAGCCAGGGCTACACAGAGAAACCCTGTCTCCAAAAACAAAACAAAACAAAACAAAACAAAACAAAACAAAACAGAACAAAACAGAACAGAATAACAACAAAACAAGAAAGTTCTTTTATGAGTATATACAGAGGAGTGGAATCGCTGTTATTCTGCTGAATTTGAAAGAAATATCAATGTTCAGTCAAAGCTTGGTCCAAGTTAACATGTCTATGCCACCAGGGCCACCTGCTCTGTTTTATTTATCTCTCTCTAAAACTGCAAAACAGCTGTTCTCTGGCCATGTAAGACCAGGACTCTAATTCTAGATGGCACTCTGGCCTTTGTTCCTCCTGCTGCTAACACATGCTCCATTACCTTTTCATCTTCCCAAGAGCCTTGTAGGGGATTTCAGGAAAAGCCCAATAGGAATTTTGCAATTATAGACAATGCTACTCTATGTTCATGACAATCATAGATAATAAACATTCAGTACCATCAAAAACAAACAATCTTGGCATGGTGAAACTCTTAAGGCAAAAAAGGGCACTTATATAAAACTCAAATATTTACATTATATTGGTAATATCTTCTTAGGAAGATAATCCTGTTTTCTCCCTCGCCTTGTTCAAAGAAACTGTCAAGTCAAGAAAGGGTAAAAATGTAATGGATGTTTTTTCTCACCAGTTTTCCCAGTGGGGGAGTCTGTTGAAATGCCAGGCCTGGCCTGCTGCTATCTGCATCAACAGATGGCAGAAGGCAGTTTGCCTTGTGTTTGTTTCCCATTCAGCAAATTACAGGTCACATCTGGTCTAGCCTTTGCTTAGTCTAAGCAGATGTGAGTTTACTTGGTTTAGAGGAGGTTGGCTTAAAAATATATACTAACATGCATAAGGTCGTGAATAAAAAAGAGATTAGACATAAAGTCAATGAGAAACATTTAGAAAGGTAACCAGAAAACCTGACCAGCTGGTGGAATTTCTGAACCAAAAACCATTTAGCCAGATCCAGGTCCAAGATGAGTAAGTGGGCCTAAAGCTGGCTACAGCAAGGCAGCTCAGGACAATAGACAAAGCTTCCAGACCAGGCTGAGGAAAGACAAGGAATTCAATTTATAATCAAGTGATGCTAAGATTTATATTTTTTTCTTTTGAGTTATACTAGCAATGTTTAAGAAGAATACTAACACTTTGTATAATTAAAATATCTATGTTCTTTTTTAGAAAGTCACCACAGCTCTTATGTGTAGGATTTGAAGTATATCGTGTTAAAACAAGCCCCTTTCATAAAATAAAACAAGTAAATTTCAAATATGAATGCTTAATTGGCACTACTGGTTAGTAAAGATCCACAAACACATGTGTGCACACATGCACACACAAATACAGGCACAGAAACACACGCCTTAAAACACACACACACACAAATACAGGCACAGAAACACATGCTTTAAAACACACACACACACGTAGACAGAGCAGAAACACAAATGCACAAATATAACATATACATACAGTGACACAGAACACACAAAAAAACACACAAACATACAACACTGTACCCACATATGTAAACATATATACATGCATTAAATACGATACTGTGTGTGTGTGTATATATATGTATATATACACATATATGTATATTAACAGTAAACTTTTCAACAGTGTATTTCTTAACTATGTTGTCTGCAGACCTCACCTATAATTGTGATTCTGATTAACCAACTAGAGAGAACCCAATCAGTTATCTTCCAGTACATGTTCAAAGTGGCGTTACTTTGTTTGCATTAAATTTCACAGCATTCAAAAATTGTGTGTGCTCCAATATTTTAAATGTACTGGGACAAACTCACATTTCAAAACAAGTATGCAAGTTTTTGTGTTGGCTGATGTGAACCAACTATTCACTTTCAGTCTCCACATTACCTCACTCTGCTGCTGTGTGCCCTGGGGAGAAGATGATCCATCTCACCATCCCAAATGTAGGTTTGTCTTTGTTATTGTTATCATTTTGTTGTGTTTTTAATACTAATGAAGGTTAATGACAAGTGGTTTAGATTAAGACTTTACAACCTTTCTAATTCAAAAGCAATAAAATAAGACATAAAATGGGGTTCACAATCATCTCACACATAGGGCAGACTTCAATACCAAATCTTACTTAGGTATTTTGTTGTTAGAATATCATTTGAGAAACTATTATCCTGGAACACTTTAAAAAACATGCAATAAAAAGACAAGGTCCAAAATTATGCTTTTCATGCAACTTACTTGGGGGGAAAATGAAGAGGGTGAAATTGAAAACTGTTATCCACATCTGCAGTCAGATATACTTGACTCCTTGTTTTGAAATGTCAATTTGTCACAATGTATTTAATAGATTGGAACAAAATTTGGGCAGGCTGTGGGCTTTACGGTTGCTTATACACAGTTTTATCTGAAAAAAAAAACACTGGGGAAAACAGAAAATGACATTTGGCCAAGATTAATAATAATGTTGATGATGATAATAATTAATAATAATAATAATAATAATAATAATAATAATAATAATAATCACATATCCTCTCTCCCAAGGTATCCTGTCTTGCCCAGCTCACCTCTCTTGTCATAATTCACAGCATATGCCAGTTTTCCACTGCAACACAGTAACTCATAGTAGAAAGTACACATAGCAGACATTTGATATACATATAAAAATACCCATTAATTTCTTTACTCAATAACTAATTATATCATTTTCTGTAAGACCTAGATAAACTTGGTGTTGGAAGAGCATGAAAAAGTATATGTGCATACTAACTTGTATATATGCATGTATGTAAATAATCATATCCAAACCTTCATGCCTACAGTGTTAGTAAGTTAAACATGAGTTAATATCATATTTATTAACATAATGCATTATCACATGAATCTTTATGTTCTCTTCTACTTGCATATTATCCCAAAAAAATGTAAGAAAACTACTACCCACTATCTATAATTTAAATTAAGATTTTTCTTTCACTGTCTTGATGGTCAAACTTCAGAAAATATATGTAAGTTATAATTTATATCAATTAAGTTATAACTTCTTATTTTATTCTTAATTCCATCTTTAATAGTTTTCAAAGTTACTTTAGTCAGTATAATATTCTTCCATAGCCATCACCGAATTAGATAGATAGATAGATAGATAGATAGATAGATAGATAGATAGATAGATAGATAGATGGATCAACAGACAGACAGACAGATAGATGGATAGATAGATGGATAGATAGATGGTAGATAGATAGATTTTATATATATATATATATATATATATATATATATATATATGCATGTTATTATACATAATATTATAGTAGTTTGCTTATAATTATTTTGTCGTTCTCAATGACTATTCTGTGTGATTTCTCCAAATATCCAAATACTGCCTCAACATTTTACATAAATTATAATCCATGAGGCATACATTTTATGAGTTTTTGACGAGCAGAGTATTATATAAGTATACATATAATATCATTTGTAATGATTTTACAATCTTAATCAATTTATCAATACTGCATATTTGATGCTTACACTCCTTCTAAACCTCAGCAGCCAATAGTATCTTACTTTTTCTCATTTAGCTATTAATGTGAATCTTTCAGAATGTCAGTTAATTGGAACACATATCATGATGCCTGGTTTTGCTTTATAGCAGGCTTTCACTCTGCAGCTCAAATTCCATGGAACTTAGCGATCCTGCCTCAGCCTCCTGCATGTTATAGGTGTGAGCCACGTCTTCTGCTTATTCAGCCTTTACAGACAGACACTCATCTTACCCTGATCAATATGTTTCAAGTCTCGTCTCATCCATAAACTGTAAGACTTCAAGGTCTCACATTTAAAATCATTTGTGAAATTCCATTGTCTGGCAGACCAGCTCTTTATGTGCTCACCTCCTGGAGAACGATTTACTCGCTTCAGGGTTGATCTGTGATAAGGAGCTCTTCTGCATGTTCTCTCATTGAGGTTAATGTGTGAACACTACGATTCATTGATAAGTTCGGCAAATGTCTAGAAGCACACTTTTGGGTGGTATTTTAAGACTATCTTAGCTCTGTGAAAAACTACCACATAGTTCCAAGATAACTATTTTGTATTTTACAAAGAACAAAATTTTATGAATTTCTTCAAACTTGCTTGTTATTATCAATGCCAGCATTTTGTCGCTTAAACACCTTAGTGGTGTGTTAGTATTTGGGTTTGATATTCCATAAGGAGAAACTGAGTCAAGCTGCTTCTTATCTGTTTCTGACATCTGCGAATCATCTATTGAGCCTGTTTTCTAACATTTACCTTGAATTTATTGTTTTATTTATTTTTTCTTAGTTTGCCTTTTAGAAACTGTTTGTATATTTTTTGACTAGCAGAGTGTGTTTCACAATTTTGTCTTCCATTCTGCCCATCAACGGTTTAACCTCTCTTTTAGCAGCATCTTATACACAGGAGAAAAACTGAATTCTGATTAAGTCTAAACTGGCATTACTTTGCTCAAAGGTTTGGATCATTTGTTTGTTTGTTGTTTGCTTTGATAACCTAATCACTAAAGGAATATATATATATTTTTTTCTTATACCTTCTGTAAGAAACTTCTTTCTTTTGAATATTACATTTATTTCTGCAAAATATTTTAGTTTTAATTTTCATAAAAAATGAAGAGACTGTGTTTAAATTTTGTTTCATGTGTGTGTGTTAGCAAAAACCTGCATGCAGGTATTTGGAGAAGCTAGAAAAAATAAGACAATACTTTGACCTTGCTAAGCCAGTCAAATAAGTACTCCACCTTTATTCCACATTTCAGGTCCCAACTCCAATTCTCAGAACACATTTAATTTCCTTTCTGTATAGTTTCCCTTTTGCATACAACCATTAGGTAAGAATTTTAATTGTGAGTTACTCATACTTAATGTGATCCTAGAAAGCAAAGGAAAGAGAACAAAGTGAAATAGGGAAGCCATGTACTCACAGAATGGAATGGTTTATGAGAGCATATTGTGATGGCAGCTCCGAAGACACTGAGAAACACAGTTTAGAGTGTCTAATCAGAATGCAATTGTGTGATAGTGATTACTAAGTAAACTATGTCATCTGCCAAAGGTAGTAATTGCTAGTCACTTATCGTCTGCCAAATCAAAGAGCAGAGAGATAGCTATGGAGAGACAGATAGATAACAAAGAAATTTATTATCTCACTTGCTGTGAGATAATAAATCCCAGGAAAGGGCTGTAGATATAAGTGGGAAACAGATAGAATCTGATGTGATCATATTCTTCCATGCTAGTAATGAAAACCAATACTATTCCCCCTATGTGGGTTATCCTTTTAACTTATTGATTGTTTCAATTTATCCTTCATAAGTCAGTTGAAGTGATGGTGCTTTTAGCTAGTTTTCACAATATAACTTGATAATGTAGGCATCCCATTTTTTTCATGAAAAGATAAAAATGGATACATTGGAATTTTATTTTCTTTTTAACAATGAAATTAGTTGACACTAAGAATTAATTTCATCTCTTTCTCCCAAGTCGCGCCCATCCTCTACCTCTCAGGATTAAAGAGGAGAGGAAGAAGAAAAAGGAGGTGACAGGATCAGGTGTGGAAAGAGATGAGGAATATGTACAGAGGGTCAGAAAATTGAACGAGGCCTGTAGCAATGGGGAATGGGGAACTTGGGGTAGCCAATAGAAAGTCCCAGATGCCAGGAAAGCAAGAGGCTCTCAGGACTCAATAGGGATGACATTAGCTGAAATAACCCACAAAGGGGAGAGAGAACCTCTAGAGACCAAACCCAGAGGTTAGGCAAGACCCCGGGTCGAGAGATGGGGCCAACTACCTTTCACTAAAATTTAACCCAGAATTGCTCCTGTCTAAAGGAAATATGGGGACAAAGAGTGTAGTAGAGACTGAAGTAAACGCCACCCTAGACTGCTCTACATGAGGATTCATCCCATTGGAAGTCCTCAAACCCGGGCACTATTGCTGATGTCAAGAAGTGCCTGATATAGCTCTCTCCTAAGAGGCTCCTCGGCCAGAATCTTAACGATACAAACGAGGATGCTTGCACCCAACTACTGGACTGAGAGGGAGACCTCAATAGAGGAATTAGAGGAATGACTAAGGACCTAAAGAAGTTTGCCACCCCATAGGAAGAACAACAAAATCAACCAGACCCCCTCTGAGCTCCCAGGAACCAAACCACAAACCAGAAAATACACATGTAGGGACCCATGGCTCCTGCTGCATATGTAGCAGAGGAAACCCTTGTCAGGCATCAATGAGAGAGGAGGTCCTTGGTCCTGTGAAGGCTTGATGATTCAGTGTAGGGGAATGCTATGGTGGGTGGGAGTGAGGGAGTACCCTCGTGGAGGCAGGGGGAGAGAGGTGGGATGGGAGGTTCTCAGATAGGAAACTGGGAAGGAGGATAACATTTGAAATGTAAACAAACAAAATAACCAATAAAATTTTTTTAAAAATTCCATTCATGTTTTCTACCAAATTTGTCTTTAAGATCTTTTAAGACTGGAAACAACATCTTTGTATAAGCAGAGACTCATACAGTATCAACACGTAGCTTCTTTTCAGTGTCTAGTAAAGAAATAGCTAATTTTAGCTGTCAGATTTCAAATACTTTTGACATAATCGAGGCTGATTAAAATTATATTCACTAACAGGGTATGAAACAAATTTACACCAAAGGTCACAAAGTTCACTGCACGTGAATACATGTCCCTTCTCCTTTTTGATATTTTAGCAATCATACTAGGTATTTTTTTTCCTGTAGAAATTTCATAGCCTAATTTGGAAGGTTAGATTTTATTCCCCTTTGTCATTCTTTATGTTATTTTTACTTGTGGCATTGCCATTGTGTCATTTATTCTATGTTGTGCCACTATTCTGCATTGTGCCCTTATTCTTGCTTGGAAAGGTTAAAATTAGCTTATGCTATAGAGTTCCAAGCTGAGCATGCAGTGTTCTTTGTTATTCAGAGGAATGAAGAACAGCATGAAAGCTTCAACCTGCCATCATTTTAGCCTCCATTCGGAGTACAAAAGCTTTTAACACCCTATCAGGGCAAATTGTGTATCATAAGAACAACTTCTACTACCTGAGCAGTTACTAAATTTACATAAATATCATGGTAGAATAAAAACAGAACAAGACAGTCTCCTATAGAATGAGCAAAAAGGATGATATAACAGTAGACATTATGTGCTCTGCCACTGTTTAATGAATGATAAATTCTTGTACAGATGTGTCAGGACCCTGAGGAAGGCTAGACAGTAAGATAAAAATAAACACATATTAATAATTTGCTGCTCTAGAATTACTTCTCTTACTGATTGTGGTAAGGGTAAGATAATTTCTTGAGAGTATTTTATTTGGCCTTAAACAAAACCATTTTTTATTAGGAGAAAACCATCACTATTTATATCCATGAATCTAAATGCTTTATATTCATGACTCCCTTTCAAAATGAAATGTAAAAGGGGTTGGGCTGCAGGTTGACCTGGTTGATGCCCAAGATGGTTGCTCCTGCGTAGATCCACACTGCGATGCTTGCTGGGATTGTCTCCTTTGTGTAATATGTGAAACATACCTGCTCTCCACTTTTCTGGCTACTTTTGAAGCCAACCCAGAATCAGGCCCTACTCATTGTAGACAAGTGCTCCATCACTAAGCAGTATCCCTGCTTGGTTGGTTAATAATGCATTGTTTTTGTATAGACCCTTCCACACTGAAACAAAATAAAAGTAAACTTTACATTGCTTTCATAGAATAATATTTGTAAGGTACCTTCTTTCAGTAGAAACTGCACAAAAATAAGTACATTTTTGCAATAAAAATAGGCAAAAAGTGTTTTGGGGTGGGGAAGTTGTATGAGTGGAATGCCAAAACCCCAAGATGTAATTATAATTGGTTCCAATGATGACTTACTTTCATAGTGTTCTTAATACACACTCAGGATTATCCATACCAGCTGTTTCATCTAGAGGTACTCAAATTATATGCATAACTTAATCTTTAATTATTACTTATCACTATTGTAGCAAAATAGCATTACTTATCATGACTTGTATCATGATTGGTGACAAAAGAGAATATTAGTGAAACATAAAATTTATAAATTCTGCTTCCAAGTAGAAAATTATGTAACTTTATCTTTTTTAATAGGTTAAAAGTATCCCAGGCCTTCAGAGAATATATGGCTGTTTTTGTTCCTAGATTTTCCTTTTCTTTTTCTTTTTAATTTATTTATTCCTCTTTTGTACATTACCTCCTGATCACAGTTTCTCTCCCTCTTCTCCTCCCACTCCCCAACTCCACCTCTACTTTTCTTACATTTGATCTTCATTCCAAGAACATCAACTGTTATCTCTTTCCCTTTAAAATAGAACAGGTACATCAACTGAAAACAACATTATAATAAATGGTACGATAAAACTATTCACAAAGCCTCATATCAAGGCTGAAAAATGTAACCCAGCAAGAGCAAAAAGATCACAAGACCATTCAAAAGAGTCAGAGACAGCTTCACCTTCCACTGTTTGGAGGCACACAAGATCACCTAGCTACTAAAAACTATAATGTATATGCAGAAATTAGATCAGATCCATATAGTCTCTGTGATTGTTTCTTCTGTCTCTGTAAACCCCTATGAGCCATGATTAGTTCATTGTGTAGACAATTTTCTCGTGGTATGTTTGAACAGTCTGGTTCCTACAATCCTACCCTACCACTTTCTGCAGGATTTTTGAGCCCAGCCTAATGCTTGGTGGCTATGGCTCTTTGCATCTGTTCCTGTCACTTGTTGGATGAAGCTGCTCTAGTGCCTCTGGGCTAGGCACTGCTATAGGAGTACAACATTAAGCATCATTTTCTTGACTTCTTCTTGTACTTTTTTTTTTTTTTCTGGTGAGATATTTGGTTCTATCCTGGATCTTTGGGCTATCCAGCTCAGAGGACAGAAATTTGACCAGTCATTTGTTGGTCACTCCCTACATTCGGGTAACTCCACCATTATCTAAGCACAAATTGTAAGTGAAGACTTTGTGACTGGGTGGGTATCTCAGTACAATAAAAATCATAGAAGACTTAAAATATTCCAAAATTTCAAAAATACTGATATTTATTGGTGAAATACACAAAATTTCAAGAAAATGCAATTCTAAAAGCATTTAGGATAAGACAACTAAAGTGCAAGAGAAGGGCAGAAATCATCTCTATGATCTACAGGTAAATATAAAGTAATTCATTTGTCTTATGAGATTCGGAGCAGTTTTATTATCCTCTCTAAATTTTTATTTAAAAATAGTAGAAAAGCCTTCTGGTCTGCACCAGCACCGGAGCACCTTGGGCGCAGAGTCTGCGGACACCCCCAAGGTCCCCAGAGGACTCTCCAGGGGTTCTTAGGACCTCTGGCGAGTGGAGCACAACTTCTGCTCCAATCCAATTGCATGGGACCTGAGACAGCATTAATTAGGGAAGCAGAAAACCTAGCCTGACCAGGGTCACAAGTCCCTTTCGGTCAGAGCCAGCACCTGGGCACCTTGGGCACAGAGTCTGTGGACACCCCCAAGGTCCCCCAAAGGACTCTCCACATGATATTAGGAACTCTGGTGAGTGGAACACAACTTCTGCCAGGAGGCAGGTTCGAACACCAGATATATGGGCACCTGCCCTGCAAGAGGAGAGCTTTCCTGCAGAGAGTACACTGAATACTGAAACTCAGGAGAGAGCTAGTCTCCTAAGTCTGCTAATAGAGACTAACATAATCACCGGAGGAACAAGCTCTAACCAAAGACAACTATAACAACTAACTCCAGAGATTACCAGATGGCGAAAGGCAAAGGTAAGAATCTTACTAACAGAAACCAAGACCACTCACATCATCAGAACACAGCACTCCCACCCAACCCAGTCCTGGGCACCCCAACACACCCGAAAAACTAGACCCAGATTTAAAAGTATATCTCATTATGATGGTAGAGGACATCAAGAAGGACTTTAATAACTCACTTAAAGAAATGCAGGAGGACACTGCTAAAGAGTTACAAGTCCTTAAAGAAAAACACGAACACACAACCAAACAGGTAGAAGTCCTTAAAGAAAAACAGGAAAGCACATCCAAACCGGTGATGGAAATGAAAAAAAATGATACTAGACCTAAAAAGGGAAGTAGACACAATAAAGAAAACCCAAAGTAAGGCAACGTTGGAGATAGAAACCCTAGGAAAGAAATCTGGAACCATAGATGAGAGCATCAGCGACAGAATACAAGAGACAGAAGAGAGAATCTCAGGTGCAGAAGATTCCATAGAGAACATGAGCACAACAATCAGAGAAAATGAAAAATGCAAAAAGATCCTAACTCAAAACATCCAGGAAATCAAGGACACAATAAGAAGACCAAACCTAAGGATAATAGGAGTAGATGAGAATGAAGATTTTCAACTTAAAGGGCCAGCAAATATTTTCAAAAAAATAAAAGAAGAAAACTTCCCAAACCTAAAGAAAGAGATGTGCATGAACATACAAGAAGCCTACAGAACTCCAAATAGACTGGACCAGAAAAGAAATTCCTCCTGACACATAATAATCAGAACAACAAATGCACTAAATAAAGATGGAATATTAAAAGCAGTGAGGGACAAAGGTCAAGTAACATATAAAGGCAGGCCTATCAGAATTACACCAGACTTTTCACCAGAGACTATGAAAGCCAGAAGATCCTGGATAGATGTTATATGGACACTAAGAGAACACAAATGCCAGCCCAGGCTACTATATCCAGCCAAATTCTCAATTGCCATAGATGGAGAAACCAAAGTATTTCACGACAAAATCAAATTCACACATTATCTTTCCACGAATCCAGCCCTTCAAAGGATAATAACAGAAAAACAAAACAAAACAAAACAAAAACAAACAAACAAACAAAAAAGACAATACATGGAAGGAAACCACACCATAGAAAAAGCAAGAAAGGAATCCTTCAACAAACCAAAAAGAAGACAGCCACAAGAACAGAATGCCAACTCTAACAACAAAAATAATAGGAAGCAACAATTACTTTTTCTTAATATCTCTTAATATCAATGGACTCAATTCCCCAATAAAAAGACATAGAATAACAGACTGGCTACACAAACAGGACGCAACATTTTGCTGCTTACAGGAAACCCATCTCAGGGGAAAAGACAGATACTACCTCAGAGTAAAGGCTAGAAAACAATTTTCCAAGCAAATGGTCTGAAGAAACAAGCTGGAGTAGCCATTCTAATATCAAATAAAATCAATTTCCAACCCAAAGTTATCAAAAAAAAAAAAAAAAAGACAAGGAGGGACACTTCATACTCATCAAAGTTAAAATCCTCCAAGAAGAACTCTCAATTCTGAATATCTATGCTCCAAATACAAGGGCAGCCACATTCATTAAAGAAACTTTTGTAAAGCTCAAAGCACACATTGCACCTCACACAATAATTGTGGGAGACTTCAACACACCACTTTCATCAATGGACAGATCGTGGAAACAGAACTAAACAGAGACACAGTGAACCTAACAGAAGTTATGAAACAAATGGATTTAGCAGATATCTACAGAACATTTTATCCTAAAACAAAAGGATATACCTTCTTCTCATCACCTCATGGTACCTTCTCCATAATGACCATATAATTTGTCAAAAAACAGACCTCAACAGATACAAAAATACTGAAATTGCCCCATGCATCCTATCAGATCACCATGGACTAAGGCTGATCTTCAATAACAATATAAATAATAGAAAGCCAACATTCATGTGGAAACTGAACAACAATCTTCTCAATGATAACTTGGTCAAGGAAGGAATAAAGAAAGAAATTAAAGACTTTTTAGAGTTTAATGAAAATGAAGCCACAACATACCCAAAGTTATGGGACACAATGAAAGCATTTGTAAGAGGGAAACTCATAGCTCTGAGTGCCTCCAAAAAGAAACTAGAGAGAGCACACATTAGCAGCTTGACAACACACCTAAAAGCTCTAGAACAAAAGGAAGTAAATTCACCCAAGAGGAGTAGACAGAAGTAAATAATCAAACTCAGGGGCAAATTAACCAAGTGGAAACAAGAAGAACCATTCAAAGAATCAACCAAACGAGGAGTTGGTTCTTTGAGAAAATCAACAAGATAGATAAACCCTTAGCCAGAATCACTAGAGGGCATAGGGATATCATGCTAATTAACAAAATTAGAAATGAAAAGGGAGACAAAACAACAGATCCTGAAGAAATCCAAAACACCATCACATCCTTCTACAAAAGGCTATACTCAACAAAACTGGAAAACCTGGATGAAATGGGCAAATTTCTAGACAGATACCAGGTACCAAAGTTAAATCAGGATCAAGTTAATGATCTAAACAGTCCATATCCCTTAAAGAAATAGAAGTAGTCATTAATAGTCTCCCAACCAAAAATATCCCAGGACCAGATGGGTTTAATGCAGAGTTCTATCAGACCTTCAAAGAAGATCTAATTCCAGTTCTGCACAACTATTCCATAAAATAGAAGTAGAAGTTACTCTACCCAACTCATTCTATGAAGCCACAATCATTCTGATACCTAAGCCACATAAAGATCCAACAAAGATAGAGCACTTCAGACCAATTTCCCTTATGATATCGATGCATAATGAACAGGCTGAGAAAGAAATTAGAGAGACAACACCCTTTTCAATAGTCAAAAATAATATAAAATACCTTGTTGTGACTCTAACTAAGGAACTGAAAGATCTGTATGATAAGAACTTCAAGTCTCTGAAGAAAGAAATTAAAGAAGATCTCAGAAGACAGAAAGATCTCCCATGCTCATGGCTGGGCAGAATAAATATAGTAAAAATGGCTATCTTGCCAAAAGCAATCTACAGATTCAATGTAATCCCCATCAAAATCCCAACTCAATTCTTCAACGATTTAGAAAGGGCAATGTTAAAATTCATCTGGAATAACAAAAAACGTAGGATAGCAAAAACTCTTCTCAAGGATGAAAAAACCTCCAGTGGAATCACCATGCCTGACCTAAAGCTGTACTACAGAGCAATTGTGATTAAAAAAAAAAACAAACAAACAAACAAACAAACAAACAAAAAAAAATGCATGGTATTGGTATAGCGACAGACAAGTAGACCAATGGAATAGAATTGAAGACCCAGAAATGAACCCACACGCCTATGGTCACTTGATCTTTGACAAGGGAACTAAAACCATCCAGTGGAAAAAGGACAGCCTCTTCAACAAGTGGTGCTGGCACAACAGGTGGTTATCATGTAGAAGAATGCAAATTGATCCATTCCTATCTCCTTGTACTAAGGTCAAATCTAAGTGGATTAAGGAACTTCACATAAAACCAGAGACACTGAAACTTATAGAGGAGAAAGTGGGGAAACACCTCAAAGATATGGGCACAGGAGAAAAATTCCTGAATAGAACAGCAATGGCTTGTGCTGTAAGATCGAGAATTGACAAATGGGACCTCATAAAACTGCAAAGCTTCTGTAAGGCAAAAGACACCATCAATAAGACAAAAAGGCCACCAACAGATTGGGAAAGGACCTTGACCTATCCTAAATCAGATAGGGGACTAATATCTAATATATATAAAGAACTCTAGATGGTAGACTCCAGAAAATCAAATAACACCATTAAAAAATGGGGCTTAGAGCTAAACAAAGAATTCTCACCTGGGGAATATCGAATGGCAGAGAAGCACCTGAAAAAATGTTCAACATCCTTAATCATCAGGGAAATGCAATTCAAAACAACCCTGAGATTCCATCTCACACCAGTCAGAATGGCTAAGATCAAAAATTCAGGTGACAGCAGATGCTGGTGAGGATGTGGAGAAAGAGGAGCACTCCTCCCTTGTTGGTGGGATTGCAAGCTTGTACAATCACTCTGGAAATCAGTCTGCAGTTTCCTCAGAAAATTGGACATAATACTACCGGAGGATCCTGCAATACCTCCCCTGGGCATGTATCCAGAAGATGTCCCAGTTGGTAAGAAAGTCACATGCTCCACTATGTTCATAGCAGCCTTATTTATAATAGCCAGAAGCTGGAATGAACACAGATTCCCCTCAACAGAGGAATGGATTAAAAAAAATGTGGTACATTTACACATTGGAGTACATTTACACATTGGAGTACTACCCAGCTATTAAAAAGAATAAATTTTTGAAATTCCTAGGCAAATGAATGGACATGGAGGGCATCATCCTTAGTGAGGTAACCCAATCACAAAGAACTCAAATGATATGTACTCACTGATAATTGTATATTAGCCCAGAAACTTAGAATACCCAAGATATAAGATACAATTTGTGAAACACATGAAACTCAAGAAGAATGAAGAGCAAAGTGTGGACACGTTGACCCTTCTTAGATTTGGGAACAAAACACCCATGGAAGGAGTTACAGAGGCAAAGTTTGGAGCTGAGACAAAAGGATGGACCATGTAGAGACTGCCATATCCAGGGATCCATCCCATAATCAGCTTCCAAACCCTGACACCATTGCATACACTAACAAGATTTTGATGAAAGGACCCTGATATAGCTGTCTCTTGTGAGACTATGCAGGGGCCTAGCCAACACAGAAGTGGATGCTCACAGTCAGCTATTGGATGGATCACAGGGCCCCCAATGGAGGAGCTAGATAATGTACCCAAGGAGCTAAAGGGATCTGCAACCCTATAGGTGGAACAACAATGTGAACTAACCAGTAACCCCCAGAGCTTGTGTCTCTAGCTGCATATATATCAGAAGATGGCCTAGTAGGCCATCATTGGAAAGAGAGGTTCATTGGTCTTGCACACTTTATATGCCACAGTACAGGGGAACGCCAGGGCCAAGAAGTTGGAGTTGGTGGGTAGGGGAGTGGGGGGAGAGGGTATGGGAGACTTTTGGGATAGCACTTGAAATGTAAATGAGGAAAATACATAATAAAAAAATTTAAAAAAAAAAAGAAAGAACCTCTGTTCGGCAGCTGAAAAAAAAAGCAGAAAAATGAAATATTCAAGGTTTATGTGCAAGAATTTTTTAGAGGGAGTGAATTAATAGAACAAATCTTTATATTAAAAAGAAGATTTATTTCCTTGATTTATCTAATAAATAGGTCTGATAGGACAACCAGAAGATGTTCTGTCCATGAGTCTAGATGTCTCACTAGGTTCTGTTTGGTAGTGAGGCTTTTAGATTCTTGGAGAGATATTGCTTTTTTTTAACAACAGAATAAAAATATATATGGTCAACATCATTAGTTAAAATAGCAAATAAGACAAGTATGATGGTTATTAATTTAGATAAATGCAAACAAACACAAATAAACTCGTCAAGCAATGTTCATTTTTAGGATAACATGAAATTATTTGTATTCAAGCTTGATAGCAGTCAATTATTAAGGTTTACAAAGTTAGGTATGTTAAAGATTTCTTAAATATATAATTAACCACCCTTTGATTTTTTACCCTTCAGTAAAGCTCTTTCTAAACTCTTGTCTGTGAAGAATAGAGGAGGAAACCTGACAGCCTATTTCTTTTCTTGTTGTGAATCACAGAAGTTTCTAGGACTAGTAAGAACATCTGTGGAAATGGAAACAACAAGAGCAAAACAAACAGAAGCACAACAAAACAAAGAAACACAATCCACCACTTAGATCAACATGTCACCCCATTCTATGGAGACTGCTCAAAGGCTTCTGTTTTAGTAACAAGAATTGGATATTTTTATAAGAAGTTCTTTCTCAGATAAATCAGGTCAGAATACAAAGCATTAAAAGTGGAGGGGAGGAAATAAGCCAACTGAGTCCTCAGATGGCCTGATTTCATAATGAGAAAACCTACAGTTCTATACACTAAAAAACAAGTGTTACCAGGAAACAAGTCAGCAAGATTAACTTCTAAATGATCAAAAATTAGTTATATTTGTACCATAGAAATGGGCAATTTGAAGATGATTTTAAAATCTATTTAAGACAGCATTGAAAATACAATAACTAGAAATAAATTTAGTCCTAGATTTTTTTTTAAAGCATATAAAGCTGCCAAATAACAAATGCAGAAATTTCAGAAGAGCTAAATAAATGGCAAGAATCAGTGATTCAGGATGATATTAAGGTGTTGCCTTCCGTTATCCTTGTGTGTGTGTGTGTGTGTGTGTGTGTGTCTGTCTGTCTGTCTGACTGTCTGTCTGTCTGTCTGTCTCCACTGGCCCTTGAGGACAAAGGGAGCAGAAGCAGAGGTGGGATACCCATGGCTATGAGTACTTCTGGGGCCAGCTTCAGTGAGATAGACTTTATTCATCAGGGTCCAAGAAGGGTGATATAAACCTCTGGGGAGAGCTTAGGGATTTCCAAGAATAGACATTATTGGCAAGGGTGGGAAAGTTTCATTTACATGAAGAGGAATTCCAAAAACCTGCCAGGCAGGATCTTGACAGAAGAGGAAGTTGAATCTTTAATCTGGTCACAGGCTATGTTTGTTTGTTTGTTTGTTTTGTTTTGCTTTGGGGGAGGTGAAAGCAGGAAGGACTGACTATCATAAAGTAAGTACTTAGTAATAAGTGAGGAGGGATGAACAAGACTCATGGGCTGAATCATGAGGTGCTTGTAGGAAGCTTAACGCGGGGCCATCCTATAGACAATGTCAGGCACCTCTGCTAAGAGACAACCTCCATATCAGACAGAGAAGAGGATGCCCCACTAACAAAGGGGCTCCATTTTGTGCTGAGCTTTGGAGAGCTGACCTGGAAATGGTGGACCTTAATAACAGAGTCTTGCAACATTAAGATTTGAATATAAATGTCCCTAATAAAGGATCTATCTCTAGCTGATAGCACTGAGAGGGGACTATGCAATGAATGAAGAGACTGACTTGAGTCATAGACTGGGTCACCATGAGCTCATTATGAATGAACTATAATAAATTAGCACCTGTTTGAAAGATGTACTTCACTGGAATTTTTTGCTTTTGAAAGACTTTTGTTTTGCATGAATTTTCTGTTGACATGAGCATCCGATATTTCCAGTATTGTCTGTCTTTCTTAAAGCATACAGTCATAAAGTAACTGGCTATAGACTAAAATTTATGAAACCCTGAACCAAGCTAAATCTTCTTTCCTTTAAGTGGATTTGATCTGCTATTTTATCACAATGACAATAAGTGACTAACAGTAAATGGAAGTCTTCCTTAAATTTACAAAGGAATTGTTTTCAAATGAAATCACAACTAGCATTTTTACAGCAATTGATAAGATAATCCCAAAATCCCTATATAAACCTGTTAAGCTCACTTTGTGAAAAGCTCTGACAAATAGTCTTGAAAGGCTCCTACTTTGCTATTTTAAGCTTAAGACAAAGCTGTAGTTGTAAATGGGAAGTGGCATAGGATATGTACATTGGTTACAGGGAGAAGAAGCTGTGTCCAGCAATGGGTCAATGCATTATTGACTTCCAATGTCTGCTTCAATACTTCTTAGGAGGACCTCTCTACACATCTGTACAACAACCACCTCAAGTGATTCTCTAGGCATTGATTACATTCTAAAAGTATAGCGTTTCTAGAAGGAAAAGTAGGGCCACAACCTACATGAGTTTGGATTAATCAGTTCTTGAATATGACAAAACAAAACAAAACAAAACAAAACAAAACAAAACAAAACAAAAAACAAACTAGCAAACAAAAAAGGAAAGACTGATAAATTAGAATTTATTAATCTTTCAAAAATTTGCACAATGAAAAGACTATCTACAGTCTGTGACAAATCATGTGGAAGTCATTTGTCACATGAGTCAGGAAGTTTAATGTCAGGATTATCTCAAGGATGTCATGTGAACAATAAAAAAATATACTTGGAAGAAAAGTAGATAAAAATAAATAAACACAGGGTATATGATCATATGACTCAAATGACTAATTGTATAAAATGTAAACTACAAATGCAGTGAGAACAAAAGGGCTTCCTCAAAAGGAAAAAGAGTCAGAGACAGCTCCTGTTCCCACTTCTAGGAATCCCATAAGAAGACTAAGCTATACAACTCTACATGTATAAGAGGGTCTACATCAGAAATTATAGAGGATCTCTGATTGTAGTTTCAGTTTCTGTGAGTCTCTATGAGCCCAGGTTAGTTGGTCTTATTCAGCCTTAATATGAGGAAAAGTGCCTACCTAGTCTTATTAGAAATTAATATGCCATGTTTGGTTGTTACTCCTGGGCAGTTTGTGCTTTTCTGAAAGGAAACAGAAGAGGAGTGGATTGTGAGAAGGAGAAGTAGGGAGAAGGACTAGGAGTAGAAGAGAGAGGAGAAACTCTGCTCAGAATGTTGCCTGCCTTTGGGACCATTTCCTCTACTGAGTTTACTTGGCTAGGTTCAGTACCTAGTCTGTTAGCAACTGTATATGCCAAGGTTGTTTGATATACATAGAACTTAACTCCTTTTCTAAAGAGAAAGAAGGAGGAATGGATGGGCAGAGAAGAAGGGGAGGTGGGAAGAGAGGACTGGAAAAAAAGGAAGGAGGAAAGAGTGGAGCAGAGACTGAAGGAAAGACCATCAAGAAACTGCCTCACCTGGGTATTCATTCCATATACAGCCATCAAACCCAGTCACTATATGCCAAGAAGGGCCTGATATAGCTGTCTTCTGAAAGGTTCTGCCAGAGCCTTACCAATACAGATGTGAATGCTTGCAGCGAAACAATCAGAATGAGCATGGGGGACCCCAATGGAGGAGTTAGGGGAAGGATTGAAAGAGCTGTAGGGGTTTGTAACCCCATAGGAAGAACAATATCAACCAACAAGATCCCCTCACCCCCAGAGCTCCCAGGGACCAAACCACCAATAAATAATCCATTTGGAAGGACCCATGGCTCTAACTGCATATGAGGCAGAGGATGGCCTTATCTGGCATCAGTGAGAGCAGAGGTTTGATGCCCCACCATAGGGGATGCTAGGGTGGTGAGACAGGAGTGAGTGGGTGGGGAAGCATTCTCATAGAAACATGGGGGGGGTGGATAGAGGGGTTGTGAAGGGGGAAACTGGGAAGTAGGATAACATTTGAAATGTAACTAAATAAAATAATCAATTAAAAATTTTTAAAAGTGAAGATTTTTTAAAATATTAAAATATTTACACATGTTAAAGTCCACATTATAATCTGTGAATTCTATTGTTAAATAAAATTTTAATTTATTTTAATAATCAAAAAATACAAATAGAACTGGTAAGTGTAAAATAAATGTGTAAAACTCTGTAAAAGAAAGCAAAAAAATCTTAATGAGATACTACTTTAATTGCAATGGTATGGCTATAATATATAAATTGAAAATAGCTAGCTTCCAATTAGAAATTTTGCAAACTATTTGTCAATAATCAAAATACCCTTTATAAATGGATATTACGTAAAATATACACAATGGATTATATCCACACCACAGTTCATATTTTCTGTAGTTAACATTTATTTGTATTATTATGTGCAGGACATGTCAACTAACAGAGGATACAGATCAGTGCAAGCATCACATAGGGAGATGAGTGACCTTGTTTCCTTTTGCGCTAATATAGTCTGAAGTTGGGGATCAGTAATGGATTATGATATCATGAATATCCTTATATTTCTAATATAAATTGTGATCTCTTGAACTGAGCTATTTCATGCTCACTTTTGCTCCCTTGTAGGTGTATCTGCTCTCTCTCTCCCCAGATCAATCTCTCTTTTTCTCTCTCCCTAGTCTTATTCCTGTTCCTCCTCTTCCTACTCTTCTTCTTCCTCTTCCTCCTCCTTCTCCTTCATTTTCTCCTCCTCCTTCGCCCCTCCTGTTGAAACAAGATCTTGGTATGCCTTAAAGTCTTGAAATTTGTCCTGAACTAAGATTCAATTCCCTAAGCTTCCTAAGTGTTCTGATCATAGTAATGTTATATAGCATTCTTCATTTTAACAGGGCACATTATTATGCTAAGTCAAAGCAAGGTTGATATAATGAGCAAAGTAACTAGTAAAAGGAGACAAATAAAGATAAAACATTAAAATAAGTCATAGGAGGTGGGTGCGGTGAAACACAGCTTTAACTAGGAGACAGATACAGATTTATCTCTGTGAATTCCTGACCAAACTAGTGTAACTATGTTTCAAAAGTTATAAAAAGGAAGTAAACTGTAATTCTGTTACAAAATTTTATCTCAACTAAATCATGTAAACAGTAATGGCATTTGTTAGTTATTTTTAAATATATCTATACATATGTAAATGTGATACGTTTTTAATGTTTCAACTGAAACAGATTAAAATTAATGTTATTTTGGCTCAGAAAAAAATATGTATCTTTATATTTCAATAAAAATGTTTTGTCTTCAAAAACTACAGCTCTCCTAGATAAGTGTGTTCATACTAAATGTTTTCTCACACTTTGTTGAGCTGGATCAACATTAATTAATTAATTCCCAGCATTTCTTAATTCTAGAGGATGTATCTGAATGGTGATGCATCTTCAGAAGTACTGGCATAGAACAATGAAGAGTAAGACACTGAACCTACACAGTTAGACATCATCACTCCTATAACACACCTGTTGCTGCCAGTCCTTCTCAGCTTCTCCATTATCACAACAGCATATGTCCCTTAGTTTGTATTCTTCTTCCAGGGTGAAAGAAGAGCTCTGATGATGCTCTTTAATCCAGCTCTATGTGTGAATAGCATCATAAAATCTTGCCAACTTGTTATTAACTTTGGGGCAAGCATGTTTCATTTGAAGAAAGTAATAATAACTAGAATTTTTGCTTAGAATAGAATGCTTAACCTATGAAGTCAAACACATTGTGAATTGATCATTTGTGTATAATTTTAATGAAAATAAATTTAATTTGAATTTAAAAGAAATTTAATGGCTCAGACAAACTAGCCAAACAAGTTGTATGTCCCATGTAGTTTTTGCTTTGGTACTATATTAGACAATTTAAACAATGGAGTTTTCTACCATAGCAGGAATTTCTTTATTCAGATTACAAAAGTATGTATTTTTGTATAAACACTATTCAATATAATATATTTGAAGACACACATGTATTTTAAAGTAGGGCAATGAAATAAAATGAGTTATGTTAATGAAACAAATTTAAAATTACACAATTCCAAGAGTTGTTACCTATAAGATCATTAATAGAGAGTTTTATACTTCAATGATTTTCAAAAATTTGATGTATATTTTATACATAAATCATACATTAGTGTGTACATAGTTTTGACATAGTATTCCATATGGTTTCAGGCTATCATATCAGAAGTACGAGATCCACATGTAAAGCAAAATATTTCAACAATAACAGTAATGTTTTAAAACACCAGCTCCTCCCCTTTGTTACCATCTTGAGTATTTTTAGTTTGAGTATGGTGTCAGCAATCCTGGACATTTTCTATTAGATACAAGTTGTTTTCTATCTTGACTGTGGCAAGTACTGTAAGTGTGGATACTGTTAAACTGTCCTGAGTTTAGAATCACTGCCTAAGAATGTCTATGCTGCTATGAATAGTGTTGAGAATGAATACGGAAGCATAGAAACATCGAAGCTACCAAGAAGAATCTAGAAATGGAATCAATGCAAAAGACTCATAGTAAAAAAATAAAACTAAAGTTCACAGTCTAGAGAAACAATCTATTAACATTGCTAGCTTCACCTGAATGTACTATAGGACTTGCAATTACACAAGCTCATTAGAATCATACTCTGACCAAAACAAGCTTGATTAACGATATTCCTAATTCTCGATTTATATCATCCTAAATTATCTACCAATGCAATAAAAAACACATATTTTAATATTTCTACTCCAAAAAGTAAAGATCATTTTTTTATCTTTTCACATGTATTGTGAGAGCTGATCTTCCTTCCAAGATTTATTAAATACAGAACAGAAGTTGTTTTGAATGCTATAAACATAGTTTAGAAGAATGAAAGTAAATATAAAGCCTGATCACTGTAAAAGTTACAAACTTAAGAATTTAAAAACCTATAGCCCATATGATGTTAATTTTTATAATTATTAAAGTATAGAGAAAGAAATATTTTATGGAGGATTGCTTTTTAGTGATTTTCTTTTATAACAGGTTAATAATTATTACACAAAATTACAACACTTCTAGAATAATTATAAATTTGATATAAAGCTGGATTCTATTATAAACTCATTTAAGGAGAGCTAAATACTAATGAGACAAAGCTTAAGCAGTTGTGGATTTTTAGAATCACATTGCACTAGATGTAAAATTAGAAGAATTTAGAATGTATAAAGCAGTTTTGGAAAATTACATTCTTTCTGTTGTTTTATATTTCTGATTTCCCCCCTATTTTTCCCACAGAAGAAAACATTCTGCAACATCTTTGGGCTATGCTGAGGATCAAGCTTAGTACTTTGTATGTACTTCAAAGCTCATCCAGTTTTGAGCCTCATTCCCAGGATCTGCCTAATTCCTGACACTTCTATTTTCATTAATCAAAACAGTCAATCAAAAATTCAATAGGATTTACTTATAAAATCTATCTGCAAATCTGACAAAGTGAAGACAATGTCAAGAATACCCACATATATTTAATGATATATCAGCACCCTAATAACAAAATTATGAATGGTATTGCATTTTGGAGTTACCTACTCATTTACAATTTCAGGTTCACCTAATATTAGAGAATAAAAAATGAACTAATTTTTTTTTTTGGGTCACTGTTGATTTTATTTTGACTTTTCTTTTTTCACCCAAATCTAATGAAAATTCTGACCATGTTTCAGATCCTAATAAACAAATCATCTTGTTAATTGGAAGGTGTTGAAATAGACTAGCTAGCTGGCAAATTTATTTAAATGCCTCGGGCTATTTGGTTTTTGTGTTAGTTATGTTTTTTAACAACAATCATCTTTTGTAAAACTGTTTATAGGCCATGAGTGAAAAGATCTTCAAACTTCATAGAACAAAATCATTCAAAATAATTGATCCATAAAAACTTATTACTACATGCTTCTGTTGTTAAATACAAACATAGAACGTATGACACCTATACCACAACTTACACTGAGCACAACATGTTTAATTCTGTGTCTATTTTTAAAAACCTAGACACCAATGTCCCTTTAAGAAATATATAGAATTTATCCTTATTTTCCAAAAAAGCGATTAGGAATTATTTAATTTTGTCAGTACTTTACTTTCCTTTTCACAGACATCACAATCTTCAAATCTCTACCAAATCCCCATTAGTAGTATGAGTGATTACTCACTATTAACAATATTGAGATTTCTTTTTCCCTCCCTCCCTCTCCCCTTCCTTCCTCCCTTCCTCTCTCTCTCTTTCTTTCTTTCTTTCTTTCTTTCTTTCTTTCTTTCTTTCTTTCTTTCTCTCTCTCTTTCCTTCCTTCCTTCCTTCCTTTTTTCTCTTTCTTTCTTTCTTTCTTTCTTTCTTTCTTTCTTTCTTTCTTTCTTTCTTTCCTTCCTTCCTTCCTTCCTTCCTTCCTTCCTTCTTTCTTTCTTTCTTTCTTTCTTTCTTTCTTTCTTTCCTTCCCTCCCTCCTTCTTCCCTCCCTCCCTCCCTCCCTCCCTTCCTCCCTTCCTTCCTTTCTTCCTTCTTTCCTTCCTTCCTTCCTTCCTTTCTTCCTTCCTTTTTTTAAGACAGTTTCTCTGTATAGCCCTAGCTGCACTGTAAATTACTCAGAGGAACAATTTGGCCCCAAACTCAGAGATTTTTTTTTGAGGGGATGGGGTTTCTCACTGAACTTGGGCTTCACAGATTCAACTAGACTGGCTGGCAGGCAAGCCTCACATCCTTTTCCTTCTGTCCCCAACTCTGCAGTTCAGGGTTACAAGCTAGATGTAGCATGCCTCACTTTTAGAGTTAATTCTAAGGACACATGTCTTTAAACCTGTGTGGTAAGGACTTTCTAAGCAAGCAACTTCTCCAGCCCTGAGAGAATACCCTCATGGACTTCAGCTTATTTTGCGGAGTGCAAACATCATATAACACAAAACAAGGTAGAGGCACTCATGATTCTTTTCAGGTGTGTAAACCTGAGCAAACCTTTCATTTTTGTGAAGAACAGATTTAAATATGTTTGGTCATAGGAGATGATGGAGATATGAATTAAATTTGTAGGTCTACCTTGTGAGGAGCTGTTTGTCTTTATAATTGAGGTTTATTCAGTTTCCAAGGAGATGGGAACAGATGAGGATACTGTGAAAATAAAAAGAAAAACATAGGAGTCAGAACAAGCACTGGTTGCTTTGTCTTTAGTGATCAGAGAAATGCAAATTAAAAGCAACCTGAGATTCCACCTTACATCAGTCAGAATGGCTAGGATCAAAACCTCAGGTGACAACACATGTTGGTAAGGATGTGGAGAAGGAAGAGCATTCCTCCATTGTTGGTGGAATTGCAAACTGGAAAAACATCTCTGGAAATCAATCTGGAGGTTCCTCAGAAAATTGAAAATAGATTTACCTGAAGATCCAGCAATACCACTCTTGGTATTATTATCTTTTGGTATACCCAAAAGATGCTCCACCATGCCACAAGGGCATGTGCTCCATTATGTTCATAGTGGCATTATTTGTGATAGCCAAAACCTGGAAACCACCCAGATGTCCCACAACAGAAGAATGGATACAGAAAATGTGGTTCATTTACACAATGAAGCACACTCAGCTATTAAGAACAAGGACATCCTGAGTTTTGCAGGCAAATGGATGGAACTAGAAAATACCATCTTGAATGAGGTAACTCAGATCCAAAAGGACATGTATGGTATGTACTCACTAGTAAGTGGATATTAGGGGAAAAAAAGATAAAAGGACAGAACACCTAAGACAAAGAACTCAAAAAAAGTCAACAAGCTGATGTCCCAAGTGAGGATGCCTCAGTCCCACTTGGCAGAGAAAAGAGAGCACTCACAAGTGGGGATGAAGGGAGGGATCTGGGAGGGGAAATGGACGGGGATTGTGGGAGAGCAGAACCTGATCTTGTTACTAGGTAAGGGAAAATGACTGAGGCCCTGAGTGCCAGCAGAAAGAATGGAAACAGGCAACCTCAGGAGGTAGAAGGTTGGGGGACCCTCCAGAATGCACCAGAGACCTTGGAGGTGAGAGTCTCTGAGGACTCAAAGGGAAGGAATTAAGATGAAATGCCTGACAGTAGGGAGAGGGAACTTATAGAGCCCACCTCCAGCAGGAAGACATGGCATCAAGTCAGGGAGTGTTTCCATCCCACAGTCAAAAGTCTGACCCATAATTGTTCCTGTCTGAAAAATAACTGCAGGGATGGAAATGGAGAGGAGCCTGAAGAAAAGAAGGTCCAGTGATGTGCTCAGCTCAAGGGGTGGTCCCAAGTCCTGACACTATTACTGAGGCTATGGAGCACCCACAAAAAGGAATCTACCATGACTGTACTCTGAAAGACCCGACAAGCAGCTGAAAGAGTCAGATGCAAATATTTGCACCCAACCAATGGACAGAAACTTCTGAATACTGTGGTTGAATTAGGGAAAGGCTGAGGCAACCCTGTAAAAGTCTCAATTAACCTGGACCCCCAAGAACTCTCAAACACTGGACCAACAGCCAGGCAGCATACACAAGCTGATATGAGGCCCCCCAAAAATATACAGTAGATGATTGATTGACTGGTGGGTCTGGAATCAGTCAGAGAAGATGCACCTAACCCTCAAGAGACTGGAGACCCCAGGGAGTTTAGAGGTCTGGTGGGGTAAGGGTGGGAGTAGCAACATCCTTGTGGAGACTGGTGGGTTGGGAGGAGTTATGAGATGTGGAACTGTCAGAGGGTGTACCGTACCGGGGATGATATGGCATAAATTCTGGAGTGTTAAATAAACAAACAGATAGATAGATAGATAGATAGATAGATAGATAGATAGATAGATAACAAAAATGTAGACATATTTATGAGATCAAATATGTTCGTTTGATACAAATATGCAGTGTTTAGTGATCAAAGGGTAATAATTGCTTCCATTTCCTTAAGTATTACTCATTTTTATATATTGGAGACTTTCATAGTCAGTGGTTTTGCTTTGTTTTTTCTTATAATATGCTCAAGAAATTTAATTTTCCTTTTAAAGTGTCTATATATTTTATATTAAATTTGATCATTGACAACTCCAAAACAAAAAAGAGAGAGAGAGAGAGATTTCTTAAGTATGCATAAAGTAAAAGGGTGGGCATAACAAACTCAGAAGAGGTCCAAGAGGGGAGGCTTCTGCCCGTGTCCTCATAGGAAACAAATACACAGGTCACAAGTTTAAGACAAAACCACAACCAACACTTACCCACAGGGTTTATGTGTTAGCAACTTCAATCAACATTCCCCATTTGTGTTGGTTAATTTAATTTATTATAAAAAAAGAAAATAGAAAACTAAAGGGCAAAGAAATATATCTGCCACAGAAAAAAAATCTAATGATTTTAATTATCTATGATTTTATTATGATTAAAAGACTCAAAATATACCATCCAAAGAAAGAAAGTTCACCACTGCCAGTAATTTCTATGTGTGTGTGTCTGTGTGTGTGTGTGTGTTTGTCTGTGTGTCTGTGTGTCTGTGTGTGTGTGTGTGTGATTCGCCACAGATATTAAAGAGATCATTAGCTGTTCAGAAACAGATGACAATGCCCTGTTAAAATGTACCACTATCCCGAGCTAGTATCTTACCAGCAAGAATTCACTCGGACAACCAGATTCTTCTAAGGCAAAGCTTTATTGCTTCATCTGAAGGAAGACCCGGGACAAGGAAAATGGTGCTGCTTATATACCCCTCCGTGTGACATGTCAGCTCCTGATTAGCTGCTCACTCATCACCCCACTACTACGCCCCGGGATGGGCAGTTACTTGGCACGAATTTACTCTTGCACCAGCGCACATTACTTGTTTACCAGTTAGGCCCAGTGGAGGCTCATGATGGCGATTGCTCACAGCTCTCCACATACCACTGTGTAGCAGACATTGTTGAAGCTTAAATCCATCTTGAGATGCATAGACAATGATGCTTGCTGACAACCCTGATGACCTGAGTTGGATCCTCCAGGAGATTTAGATCCTTTCAGTTATTCTGTGACGATCATCACCCTCAGGTGTCATATGGATCCTTTTCCTCCATATACATAAAACCTATTGATGTTTGTTTCTGGAACATTTCAGTCTGGTAATTTTCTCTAGGTGGAGTCATATCATCTTTATAAAAACTAGTGTTTATTTTATGTTGACAATAATGTAAAGCCACATTTTAGTTGACATTCTTACACAAACATCAGCACACAACTCCCCCCCCCACACACACACATCATTGTAAGGTAAGCCACAGTGACACATTTCCTCTAGCAAGGCTACACCTACTTCCACAAGGCCACACTTCCTGATAATACTCTTCCCTGGGCCAATCATATTCAAACCACAGCAATTTGGATTTATGAAAAATACTTCAAAAAAATATTATGACTAATACTGCCAGGCCATTAAAATATCGAGAACAGAATTAACTGAGTGAATATTTTGATTATAAATGACTTTAACATGTTTTTAGAGCTAGTCTCATGAATGTATAGAAACCAAGAGCAGTGAAGGTATAATTATTTATCTGTTCTCCAAATAATGATAGGCCTGTGACTTAGGAGATTCAGTTACTATGCTTCCTAGGCCTTCAGAGTTATATAAAACTAACCTAGTAAAAAAGAAATTTTACTGTAAAGACTCATATCCCAGACTTATCATTGAAGGTGACACACAAAGTCAACATGTGCTCTCACTCATGAACACAATTTTTATCAGAGGTTCAAGAATTTATAACAGTGTATTCTTCTTTGTCTCTTTCTTCATTGATCTCTGTTTCGCCTCATGTCTACCTGCCTGTCTTCCTCCCTCCCTCCCTTCCTTCCTTCCTTCCTTCTGTCCTTCTTCTATTTTCTTTCTTATGCTTTCTTTGAAATAGTATGATACAGCCTACAATGGGTTTCAGCTTGCTTGGATATGAAGATGATCTCAAATTTCTGGTCCTCTTCCTCTACCTTCCTTAGGTTGGGTTTGTAAGTGTGGTACACCATACCAAATTTTCATGTTTTCATGGCCTGCTAAGACAGGATTTCTATCAAATGTGCCTGATAGCAATTCTATGTACCAAGTCCTATATTACCCTTCTGACTGCCAAGATCACAGCTGGATTTGTGATGACAGTTTTAACAAATGTACTTGTTTTCCTGGACAGGGGGTGATCAAGCCTGCTCAGTCAGTCAACAGCTTCTCCGGTGAGGATAAAAGACAGACAACATTGTAGCATGACCTCAGACAATTCTGAGACTGAAGACAAATTCAATTTTCCCAATCTGTTTTTTTTTCATATTGTTTTAATTACATGCAAGTATTAAGGGCAAGCAGTACAATAAGGAACTAGCAAAGCAGTAAGCAAAGTCCCGTGATTACTCCTGTAACAGTTGTTTAAAAGGGTTTTTCATAACGACCATAACACTTGAGCCTACTTCCTTGTCCAAGCCCAAAATCTTGCTTGAATCGACTTCTCTATTATAGCCTAAAGTTAGATTCCTGCCTGAGCTTACTTCCTTGTCATGGCAAGTGTCAGATTCCTGCCAGAAGACCATTTCCTTGTCCTTGGCCAATGTCAGCACTCCAAACGGCTCTCCATGGGGAGAGGGGGGAAAAAGGACGTTTTAGATAATCAGAGACTGAGGGGCAGAACAAATGTATATTCAGAGATAGGCTTTGTTAATTTTTGAAATAGACATTTTAAAGTCTCCTTCCTGCTAGGCTCATTCTTCTTCCTCTTACTAAATTCAAACCATGGCACCTACAATTTGAACAGGGAAGAAGAAAAATAAAAGTTGCAGAAATGTTTCTACATAAAAGATATTTGGGAGAGCAAGTCTGGATTGACAAATGGAGTCCACAAGCAAAGTTTTTCATTAAAAAAAAAAATCTATGTGATATTTTAGTTTGAAACAAAGATGCTTAAAGGTGAATCATTGGGACTTTTGAATGTTTATTTTGGACTAACGTGGAGAATTTACAAAATGTTGTGAAATTCTCTAAGTTGACAGCATGAAGACAGGAACATCATACAACAAGCAATTTGATATAGCTAATATATGACCAGTTTTCTACAGCAAATGTTGATGTAGATGGAATGAGAGTCAGAAGGGAAGATAGCCATTTATTTACCAACAATTTGAGCCTAGTCATTAAGGCAAGGTATATGTGAAAAAAATTTTGATTACTGTTTGTGTGCATCGTGATGCTATATCCTTGTGTTGAGGTTTGAGAGTAGAGGAGCAGGACTTGTATTTTTTGAAAAAATAAATAAAAATGAGGGCAAAGGCAATGGCTCAGAGTGTAAGAGTGCTTATTGCCAAATATGGCAACCTAAGTTTGATACCAGAACCCATGTGATGGAAGTGATGGAAGGAGAGAATCAGATTTCTAAAGTTGTGTTCTGACTTCTGGATGTTCACATACACACACACAGAGACACACACACACACACACACACACACACACACACAGACACATAGACACACACACACACATGCATGCACACCTAGAAACATGCACTAACACATGCACATACACATGCATGTACACACATAATAAATAAATACAAAACAATTTTGTAAATGATCATTCAATTTGAAAGTTTTTCTTTTTCTTTTAAAAATTTTTGTATTGAAATATCATAATAGAATATAACTCAACCATTGATAGAATTCATATATACTAAAAAAAAAAATCCCCCAAACCAAGAATCTAATACTAATTCCCACTTTGCTATATAGTTTTGATATGGATAGATAGAAGCCACTACAGTAGAAAGACTGATGAATTGACCCAAAGAATAAATGGTAAAAAGTTTAAGCAATCAATGATTTGAAGTTTAAAGAAGAGTCACTTATTTGGAAGATTTTCAGGTTAGAATTTAATCATAGTGGTTCAGGAAAGGTTACTAAAAAAATCTTTTGAAGTGAAAAATTCAATTCCTTTCTTCTTTGGGCTGATTGAAGACTGCATTGTTGGATATGATGAGGAATATCTCAGAGAGTCATTTGAATTCCATTGTTCTGCCATCTGAGCATTAATTGTCCCTATTGTGAAATGAATAGAAAGCAAATTGTATACTTCACCTCAAGCTAATTTTTCTACATTTCTTTTTCTCAAAATATGACTCAATAAATATTTATTTGCTCATACTTGGAAAGTTCTATATAATGAAAGTCTAGCAGTCATTATAGTCAGTCTTTTAAAAGTGATTACAAAGAGAAAGGCCATGAAACCAGAATGGGAAAAATCAACTAAGATACAAGTCATTGACTTTATTTAAAAAAGGAATAAAATTATTTTTTGTGTTCTCAGTAGAGTGGATTTTAAATGTGTACTCAGAAAAGCCAAAGATGTCACTTTAAAAAATCTTTAAAAATAATTTACTAGTTTTTTCAGTCTTTGAATTATTTTGCTGGATATTTGAATGTGAGCCCCAAGGAGCTGATGTCTCAAGTATAGCTTATGCAAAATCTTGGCATAAAAAAAGTAGTTAAACTCATATAATAGGTTTTAAATATGTTGTGAATGTATTGGTTTTCATATGACTTTGTAGCCTCCTAAAATAAGATTTATTTCAGTTTATAAATTAAACCCATATTGCTCGAGGAAACTAAATGGGTTTGGCAGATACAGATTTATATTTATAAGTTGTTCATCATACTGACAACAAGGAAATCAAGTATGCCAGTTTCCTTAGAGTTCTGGTCAGAAGTGTGATATTTATAGGTTTGCACCTAGATTTTACTAATACCATACAATGTAAATAATTAAAAATTGATATTTCCATAATTCTGGACAACTAACAATTTATGGTTTTCATGTTGATATTAATTAATGGTATCAACTTAAAAAAAATAACTCAAGGAGCAGTATGGACCTTGCATTACAACAACTACTTGCTCTCCATTTTTGGATAAGGTCAAGTGGCATACATTGAACATGTGTGATTTTTAGAGATTCCTGGAAACACACAATAAAATTGTTCATTATAAGGTAGACTGAAGTGTGATATTATGGAAAATGTGGGCCACAATTCTATGAAAAATTACACAAGAAATACTAAAGCCCCTATATTGTATGAAAAGGAGGTGAGCCATAGAAAGACCATAGATGAAGTGATATCTATATAAACTCTATTTTCTCTACTACACTTCTTCCACTAGTCTTCAGTCTATATGATTTCTATAGTTGCTTCTTTAGTAGGACTGCCATGTGTGTCCAGATACACTACACACTGTGCTCAGCACTGTTATTGAATATTAGCAGATAGGACATTACTGTGTTTGAATTGTAACTTTATCTTTTAGTCAAGTTGATTTCTTTGGCAACTCTAACAATAAAGTTCGACTTTTAGTTTATATGTAACTGTGTGATGAAAGGTTTATGAAAGTATTTAACATCATAGATTAATGGATTAATATATCATAACTTTCCTGTTAGAGAAGCAGAGCACTAAAATATTTTTTTAAATTTTCAAAGTCTGTAAACTACCTATAAAATGTTATTTTTTGTTATAATATTTCAGATGTTTACTATATTACTATTGCTATATTTACTTGTTTTTTTATTATTCCCATACTCTAACTCCTTTATCAAATGTTATCTATTCCTCTCTTTCTGGTATTCTTCTCTACAAAGATTCTCTCAATTGTTCTAAGGTCCTCTGTGTCACATAACCTCCATTCCTCACTTTTTCTTAAGATTTCTTTTTCCCTTTTCTTATGACCCCTTATTTATTCTTAAACCCTACAGCTGATTGTGCCCACACAAACACACACACAAACACACACACACACACACACACACACACACACACACACCGTTTAGATCTTTAACCTGCATAATTTTGAAGTTTTTTGCCTATATTAACATTCTCTCAAATTTCACAGTTTTGTAGATGTCACCATTTAATCTTTGCTTATGTCTTCCATAAGAGTCCCCAACCTCCATCCAGTGGTTGCATCTGTGTGTATCTGCATCTGTGTCTGTCAGCTGCTGAGGAAGAGCATCTCATGGAACAGTTATGCTATAATGTTTTTCAGCAATGTTTCTGTAAGAAGTTACTGAGCAACTACAGCTCCATAAAAGTGTCAAGTATAAGATATAGTTCTGAGTAGATTTTATAATATTTTAAAATAGTATATTTTCAGAAGCATTGTGGATATAATAAGATCCATTTGTCTCCCTCAGCATTATGCCTAGTAAGTCCTATATAGACACCATTAAGCCTAAGAATATGTCAAGGATATGTTCTATAATGAAATGCTTTCTAAATTTAGCTGGTATTATATAGATTGAAGTAACCAAATTCTTATATAGAATTACCAAAATCACAAGACATCCTAAACCTGTACAAGAGAAGAAATGTGAAAAGTTCATGACATTGTAAATTTCTCATCTTTTCTATGGTCAGAGAGGCTCTAATTATTAATGTATTTATAAAAATGCTTTGGATATACTAAAGGTGATATTTTCAGGAAGATTTAAAATCACTCAACTAAGGAGATAATGTTCTGGAAATGCTTGGGGTTTTTTGTTTGTTTGTTTTTTTGGTTTTTTGGTTTTTTTTTTTTGTTTTTTTTGTTTGTTTGTTTTGTTTTTTGTTTTTTTGGTTTTTTGGTTTTTTTTTTTTTTTTGCCTTTTCATGTCACTAAAAGTCTTTCTTCATATATAAACAGAAGGGAACTAAATGCTGAGGAAGATATATTCAAGATAAAATATTTTATTGATTGATAATTTCACATATGCACATTGTATATTTTAATCACATTTACACACTATTCTCATCTAATTGTCCTTCTGTATCTACAGCTACTACTGAGTTGTTTAGGTCATTTTAGGCAGCCATGTAGATGAGACTTCATGGTTGTAGACCTCTGACATTAACGGGAGATACAATCTCACACACACCTTCCATTCCTCTGGCTCTTACAAATTTTCCACTTCCTCTTCCACAATGATCCCCAAATTTTATGTGCAGAATAATGTGTGTAGTGTATTAATTGAGACAGGGCATTACATAACATCTTGTGCTCTACATTTTGACTGGTTCTGCTTTTTTATGTATTGGTATCAGTCTGCTGCAAAGAGTAGTTTATTTGATAAGAGGTGAGATATACACTTATATATGAGTACAATGTCAAGTATTCCGAATACAGTTAGATTTTATGCTGGTTTAATAAAGTTTCAGTGGTTAGCTCTCCTTCCTTAGCCCCAGAAAGTTGGTTAGGTTTCTAATCCAAGGCATGTTTTCCCTTAGGTTTCAAATACAATTAAAGCACTGTTCTTTACCTCCAAGCTATGGATATGGTTATGGTTCATAGGCAACATAGCTGGGTAAAATTTTTGATTGCTTCCTTGTCTTTGAAGAATATTAGGTACCTTTTTATACTGTGAAAGCTACTCCTTAATTAAAAGGAGGCTTTTGGGTCATAATTAGTTCAGGTTCTCTGTGTCTTGTTTCAGAAGCACATGATTTTTCAGCAATAGGGACTTAGATTTCACTTCTGTAAGTTAATCAAGGGAAATGGAAATAATATATAAAACTTTGAGGGTCCTTTGGTGGAAAACCTGACTTAGAACTCAAAAGGGGATTTTCATGACATTGTTAGTCAATTCCTCTTGTGGACAGAATTTCCAGCCAAGATGTGATGATTTCATTTACACACACACACACACACACACACACACACACACACACACACACACATATATATATATATACATATATATATATATATATATATATATATATATATACATACTAATATGTACTATATGTTAACATAAAATTCTAACTCATTGTGTTCAGTCCTAAACAAAGAACTCTGCATAACTGGAACATACTAAAAACAGAAGAAACGGTCTTCAGGAAAGACCTCACCAATTGTTTATCCAATACTACTTGCTCATCTCTGAGCTCTTATAAATACAAAATTACATAGTTTGAGGAAGTTCTATTTTATGTGCTCAAGCATGAATATATATATATATATATGTGTGTGTGTGTGAATGTGTGTGTGTGTAACAAAAACGAAATTGATTTCATGAATTAGAGAGACAACGGGGTTAACTGGTTTACATGGAAGGGTTTAGAGGGAGGAGAGCAAAGGGAGAAATAGGGTGACTAGATCATAATTTTAAAAAATTCTTAGGAACATCGGACATTCTAAGCTGCATGACAGACAGTCTGAACAAAGCTAATATGTAAAGTATAAGTTTGACCTTCTGATACATATTATTGCTATCAAACTTCACTCAAAGGCTATTTGTGCTTTGTGATATTTTAGGCATGTACATAGTATCTTTCTACATAACATTGTCATTTAAACACCTTCTTTCAATAGTGTTATTTCTCTAACACTAACAATTTTTATAATTTGATCAATTTACAATGATCCTAATTTTCGTGTGTAATTTTCGTGTGTAAATACCCAATTTTTTCTGTAAAAGCCACATCAAAGTCCAGTAATAGCAAACAAACTTGGCTCAATTCCTATTCATTTCTCTGACTATTCTCACTTGGAAGCACACCATAACCCAGGTTGGAACTCTCTCTGGCCTTGTTGCTACAGACTTTCTCCACAGGCCAGCCAAATGTTACAAGACAATTACACTCAATATACTACATTGATCTTATTAAACGGCATCCCCAGGCAGTGGATAAAGTCTGAAAGCCTAAAACTGAAAGCAATCCTTTGGGTTTAAAGAAAATAAACTGGAGATTTTGGATCCTGTGTTGAACCCTGTTTTGCCTTTGATATTCAGATCTCCTTCTTAGCCCATTTAGACCTTTGCTAGACCTCCATATTATGAGGGCTTTGTTTAGACATCAAAGTTCATGAGAGTTTTGTAGCATGCTAATGAGCACTGTGAGCTTCAAAGGACATAATTAAGTTGTGATTTCCAAGCAGGTGCAGCTCAGCAAATAATTGAATAGTCAGCAAGAGAGTAAATCAGTTAATCTGCAAAGGTAAACAAGGAGACCTACTCTCCTTTTTCTGGTTTGTCAAAAATCTTTTCTTTTCTTTTTTTTTTTCATTCTTTATTTTGTTAATAATACATACCAATATGTTGCAGACATATTTTGTTTTTTGTATTTTGGGGTTTTTTTTAGCGCATGATTATTAAGAAATCAATTAATTGTGAGCAAAACAGATCAAATATTTTCAAAAGAAACAGAACTAAAAGGTCATGGATACTTCCACTTGGCTGCAGCAAGCAGTTGGACTCATTACACCCCCCACACAACAGTTTCTAACAACTGCTCCTAATTCTGTATTGAGGATTTATGGGCTATTGACATTGGTGTGGTATTTACTATTGCCAAGCAAAGCTAACACTGGCATTGGCTCTACTGGAGTGTGCTGCTTTGTGGATTGGAGCCCTTTGTAAGTGCCCTGGCTCAACTGTAACTTAATGAAAAGAGAATTTGATTGCCAGGATAGAATTTGTTTCACAACAACCAGCCTGTGCCTATTTGTAAAGAGCTACAAAAAGATTGGCAGCCAGGTAATGGGATGGAATTAAGCATGAAATTGAATCGCTGTGTCATGGAAGTGTCTACTAAGCACATACCAGCAGAGTGCTTAGAGTCACATGGAAACTTAGCAACTAAGCCAAAGGTGTCTCATGGAAACACATTATTTTATTCCCTACATAAATAAGTGGCTCTCATTTGCATTAAAATAGTAAAAATTAAAGCAGCACTAAAATTTTATATTAGAATTTCTGTGTTTATATACTTGCAAGAATAGCATATATATCCACACATATATAAATATATACATACACACACACACAGACACACACACACAGACACACAGACACACAGACACACACATAACATGGTGTTCATTCTTTTCTCTTTTCAAACATACCCAATTTTAGGAATCCTTTCAAAGAAACTCCTCCTTTCTCTCTCTCTCTCTCTCTCTCTCTCTCTCTCTCTCTCTCTCTCTCTCTCTCTCTCTCTCTATTACTCGCTCCCTCTTGCTCTTGCTCTCACTCTCTCTCTCTCTCTTTCTGCCTGTGTGTGTGGTATTATTGTTTCATTTTACAGTGTGATTTCAATGATATCACATCTTGTATTTCTCTCAAGTGAGAAGAATGCTCACTTATATTAAAAAACAAACAAACAAAACAAAACAGGGATGGAGAGACGTCAAACTGGTCAAGAACATTTTTGGAACTGATTTCCACCCCTTCCCTCCATGGTTGCTCACAATAGTATGGATCTTCAGTTCTAAAGGGTCTGATGACCTCTTTTAGCCTCCATGGGTATCAAGAATGCACACAGTACTCAGCATACATGCACACAAAGCACACACAGACACATAAAATAAATTATTATAAAAAGAAATTTTAGAGAGTTTTAAAAATATCAAAGTATGCTAAGCACTTTCATCTGAGTATCATTTTTAAATCATTCTTTTGAGAGCCATTCACAGAAGATTTTGGATGATTCTTTGTCCAAATTTGCCTATCTTGAAGGATATTAGCTCTGAGATGGGTAAAATTTCTTCTATAAACTTTATTGTATAACTTCTGAATTACATTATTTAAAATGTGCATCAGGTCTTATGGAGAAAATTTTCATTCTTTTATAAAATATATAAGAAATTAAAGGTATAAGTTATATCAAGCAAAAAAAAAAAAAAACAAATTAGGAAGGGAGACTAGCTGGAGAGTAGGGCAAAGCCAACTGAGAAGGAGAGGAAGGGCTAAGGGGCAAATAAATCTTAAATGAAGCTTACCATGTGATCTGACAATGCTTTCCAGGATATTCTAAAGCTAACCAAATCCAGTATATAAATGGCATGAGAAATGTCTTTTCAAATGGCTCTTCAAGGTAATCCTAGTTACTCCTGAAACAACATAGGCTTTTGCTGTTGTCATTGAGTGGATCTCAGAGATTGAAGTTAAGCTTCAATGGTGGAATACATCACAGATTTATCACACAGGAATCAAGATTATTAGAGCAGTTGGAGTTCTCCAAAAGACCCTCACTCACAAAGACCACAGAAATCGACATCTCTGCAAACCACAAGAGTTTTGTTTTTTTGTGTTTTGTTTTGTTTTGTTTTGTTTTGTGTGTGTGTTTTGTTTTGTTTGTTTTTTGTGTTTTGTTTTGTTTTTTTGTGTGTGTTGTGTTTTGTTTTTTTTGTGTGTGTTTGTTTTGTTTCATTTTGTTTTGTTTTGTTTCGTTTTGTTTTGTTTTGTTTTGTTTATTGATCCAAATCATGGGGGGACCTCCCTCAGCACTCTGGAAAGAAGAGAGGCCCTGAGCAAACAAAGAACACACTTTTTACACCTTGTAAGGGGCAGATTTATGCAACAGGGCTAGCTGGCTTATTCTAATTGGTGTATCAAGAAACCCTTTCAGGCATTGGTTGGTTTGCATAGGGTGACTACCTTTGGCCTAGTCCCTCACTCTGCTGGCATTTATTATTACTCAGCATTGTTTAGTCAGCTAGCTTCTTTATCTGACTCTGCACTTGGCCTTCTAGTATAGTTGAGAAAGTCCTTTCAGAGGGGGAAGGGGCTGAGTGGTCTTGAATTTATTTTGGATTCTATAGAGCTAGTTCTAAATATGAAGCCTCCTTCCTATAGTCTAGCTTACATGTGACAGAAATAGTCTGCAAAGTATAACACCTGTAAACCACAACTATGAGGAGCAAAACAAGAGACCCCTAAAGGTACAACAGAATCAGCCACATATTTTGGGGAATGAACAGATGCAGACTTAAAGCCCACATAACCAGAGTAAAATTGTACCTGATACTAGAACCTTAGTCCCCTACCTGGGCATAGTGAAATCATGATTCTTAGAAGAGTCTCTGTTACTGTCCCTTTTCCTAGACCAGTATGAATCCTCAGTATATTCAAGATTTTATTCTTTTTTTCTTTTTTGCTTAGAATATTTTCTTGTCTTATTAAACATAGATCTTTTCTCATTCAATAGAATCTAGATACAGCTTTCTCTCCCTCCCCTCCTCCCAGGTCCTCCTCACCTCATCTCCCATCCAGATCCACTCCCTTTCCAACTCTCATTAGAAAAGAACAAGAGAAAATGAAAACCATTAGATCAAAGATGAACAAGCCAAGCCAACAGATAAATAAAAGAACCTCAACAGAAGGTACAAAAATCAGAGGCCACTCATTTACACACTAGAGAGTCTCATAAAAGTACTAAACTGAGCCGGGCAGTGGTGGCATATGCCTTTAATCCCAGCACTTGGGAGGCAGAGGCAGGCAGATTTCTGAGTTTGAGGCCAGCCTGGTCTAGAGAGTGAGTTCCAGGCTAGCCAGAGCTATACAGTACAGAGAAACTCTGTCTCAAAACAAACAAACAAACAAACAAACAAACAAACAAAAAACAAAGACAAAAAAAACCCTTAAAGTTATGATATAGAAGCAGAGGACCTGGTGCAGACACACGCAGGCCTGTGATTGCTGCTTCAGTCTCTATGAGTTCATTTGAGCTTTTCTCAATTGTTTTAGTGTGCTTTGTTCTCATGGTGCCCTTCTGTCTCCTTTGCCACAGGGTTCCCTGAATTCTGAGAAGGATTTCATGGAGACATCTTAATACTTAAAAAAATCTTTTTTTTTTGTACTGCCTAGAAATGCTACTTCCCTGGCAAGTCCTATTATTATTATTATTATTATTATTATTATTATTATTATTATTATTATATTTTCTTTATTTATATTTCAAATGTTATCCTCTTTCCTCGTTTCCCCTCCGAAAATCCCCTATTCCCTCCCCAACCCCCCGTTCCCCAACCCCCCACTCCCATTCCCCATCCTGGCATAACCCTATCCTGGGGCATAGAACCTTTTTTTTTTTTTTTTTTTTTTTTTGTTTGTTTTTTTGAGACAGGGAGACAGGGTTTCTCTGTATAGCCCTGGCTGTCCTGGAACTCATTTTGTAGACCAGGTTGGCCTCGAACTCAGAAATTCACCTACCTCTGCCTCTACCTCCCAAGTGCTGGGATTAAAGGCATGCACCACCACTGCCTGGCAAAGAGGGAGTCAGATCTCATTATGGATGGTTCTGAGCCACCATGTAGTTGCTGGGATTTGAACTCAGGACCTTCAGGAAGAGCAGTCAGTGCTCTTAACCGCTGAGCCTTCTCTCCAGCCCCTAGAACCTTCACAGGACCTAGGACATCTCCTCCATTGATGACGGACTAGGCCATCCTCTGCTACATATACAGCTAGAGCCACATGTTCCATCAAGTGTTTTCTTTTATTGGTGGTTTAGACCAGTGGAGCTCTGGGGGGTACCTGGTAGTTCATATTGTTGTTCTTCCTATGGGGCTTCAGACCTTTCAGCTTCCTGGGTACTTTCTCTGGCTCCTTTATTGGGGACCCTGCGCTCTGTTCAATGGATGACTGTGAGCATCCACTTCTGTATTTGCCAGGCACTGGCAGAGCCCCTCAGGAGACAGCTATATCAGGCTCCTGTTAGCAGGCTCTTGTTGGCATCCACAATAGTGTCTGGGTTTGTTGGTTGTTTATGGAATGGATTCCCAAGTGGGACAGTCTCTGGATGGTCGTTCCTTCAGTCTCTGCTCTGAATTTTGTCTCTGTAACTCCTTCCATGGGTATTTTGTTCCCCCTTTTAAGAAGGATTCTGAGCTTCTGAGCTAATATCCACTTATTGGTGAGTGCATATCATGTGTGTTCTTTTGTGATTAGGTTACCTCACTGAGGATGAAATCCTCGTGATCCATCCATTTGTCTAAGAATTTCATAAATTCATTGTTTTTAATAGCTGAGTAGTACTCCATTGTGTATATGTACCACATTTTCTGTATCCATTCCTCTGTTGAGGGACATTTGGATTCTTTCCAGATTATAAATAAGGCTGCTATGAACATAGTAGAGCCTGAGTCCTTTTTGCTGCCATGTTTCTTGAACCATAAATACAGGAGTCGTGTTGCAGAGGTGTACTTTTGAACTGGGGTCCCCCACAAATCCAATGATCTCTGTGTTGTGTCTAGTTGTGCTTTTTCTGTAGTAGACTCCATTTGCTATAGGTAGAAGCTTCCCTGATGAGGTATGAAAGCTACATTCATCTGTGTGTATAAGAATAATATTGAGAAAGAGAATGAAAACTGCAGTGGATATGAATGCCTTTTGAGATTTCATTCCTAAGTGCCAGGTTCACTATACCACATAATTCTTTCTTCTTTTCCATCATAACTGTTGCCTCTGACTCTCAACACCAACCCCACGGACACAACCATCAGGTAGATAAGCATTTTCCAGAAAATATTACTTTCTGGGTGCCGGGGGAGGGGAGTATTTACCTCCTGTCTACCTTTGAACACTAACAGTTGAAAAACATATTCAGTTACTGTTTGAGTAAAATCTAAAGCCAAGACATTTATTTATCCTTCAGCAAATCATGGGTGCCTATCATTGCACACAGTTTGTGACACTTAGCTTCCTGTGAGTGTCCATGGGTTAGGTTTTTTTAATGGTTAGTATTTATTAAAGAGTCGTTGTCTAATTTCAACCCAAATCAATGCTCATGTATCTCTCTATTGATACTTGAATTCTTTATTCACTTATTTAATTATTTTTATTATTAGAAATCCTTCAATAGTTTAAGTTGCTTGAAAGGCATCAAAGTTTTATTCACCTTTCTTTCATTCTCTTCTCTGCCAGACTGTAAGCATGTGGCCCAGTCTCCATAAATACAGAATGACTTGAATTAATACCAATCACTTGATTTGAGTTTATTAGTCTATAATGTAAAGGAATGCTACAGATGATTTACACAGCCCTTCTCACCTAAGGAAAAGTATACTTGAATAAAATAATTTGACATATTAATTATTTTATTTCAATTAATTATACAACTTATCCTATTTTAATTCATAGTTAGTAAATGCAACTCTGTTGTTAGTGGGATGAGTTAAGGCAAATGCTATACTTTTGTGCCAACGCAATTATGAAATTGTTTGTATTAAAGGTGAAGGAGTTTAAAGCACATTTTATCTCATTATTATTTCATAATCTTTTCACTGGCAGTTTTGAAACTTAAAGTGCTGAATCACTATTTTGAGTTCACCCTAACACAAGAAACAACATTTTTTAAAACAGGTTTGAGGATACACACTTATAAGAGATTAAAGTTAGTTTTGCTGAGTAAAGTATTATAGATATTTTGTGCCAAAAATAATATATCTTGTTATTCAAATAATCTATAGCTGAAGTATACTCACTTGTTCATATAAACAGATGGATGCAAAGCTATGATATAATTTATGTATATAGAGTTCCACTATGATTTATGACTCTAAGAATAGGCATGTTATATTCTCTCTATTAACAGTTAAATATCATATTCTCCCATTAAAACAATATTATGATAATTATTTTATAAGATTAGTTCCTTGAGAATTTTCTTTTTCTAAGCTAAAATTGACAAAAATGTATTAATATTAGCCTATAACTTTGCAGTTTATAAATTGCTTTCGTGCCATTTGGTACTAAGAAAAATCACGTGATATTTCAATTTAGTTTTCCAGGATATACTTAGTAGAGTCCAAAGAGCTTTTTGTACATGAAATAATTGGTAATTTATAGGGTAATATTAAAACTCATTTAATTCTACATCATATCTACAAATAAATCATTTTAAACATTTTGTATTGAATTTATTTATTTATTTATTCCCTTTACAAACCAGTATCATCCAAATCCTCCCTCCATTCCCTCCTGCCTTCTCAAAAGAGAAACCTCCCTTTACGTGTCAACCCACCACCCCTCCTGTGCATCCAGTCACTTCAGGACTAGGCAATCCTCTCTCACCTAGACAAGACCAGGCTGTCCATTTAGGGGCATGGGATCCACAAGCAAGCAGGCAACATGCTAAGGGACAGTCCTTGATCCAATTGTTTAGGGACCAGCATAAAGATCAAGTTACTCATTTACTACATATGTGCAGGGAAAATAGGTCCAGTCTGTGCTCACTCTTTGGTAAGTGATTCAGTCTCTGAGAGCTGCCAAGGGTCCCCAAGGTTTTGTTGACTCTGTTGGTCCTCCCTGACCTCTTCAGATGCCTCAATCTTTCTCCCAGCTATACCACTCCTGGGCATATACCCAATAGAAGCTCCAACATATAACAGGGATACATGCTCCACTGTGTTCTTAGCAGCCTTATTTATAATAGCCAGAAGCTGAAAAGTACACAGATGTCCCTCAGTAGAGGAATAGATACAAAAAATGTGATACATTTACACAATGGATTACTACTCAACTATTAAAGACAATGGCTTCATGAAGTTTGCAGGCAAATGGATAGAACTAGAAAACATCATCCTGAGCAAGGTAATCCAGTTACAAAAGAACACATGTGGTATGTTCTCACTGATAAGTGCATATTGGGAAAAATCTCAGGAAAACCCACTATACAACTCACAAACCATTGGAAGTACAACAAGAAGGAAGACCTAAGTGTGCATGTTTCAGTCCTACTCAGAAGGGAAAGAAAATTATCATAGGAGGTATAGGGAGGGAGAGATATGGCAGGGAAAGAGGAGGGGGAGAGGAAAAGGGGGGTCAGGTATGGGAGGAGAGGGGAAAGATGTCCAGAGGGTCAAGAAATTGAAAAGAGGTGTGTAGCAATGGGGAATGGGTAACTGGTGGTAGCTACCAGAAAGTCCCAGATGCCAGGAGAGCAAGAGCCTCCCAGGACTCAATGAGGATGCCATCACCTGAAATACCCAACAAAGGCAAGAGAGAACCTGTAGAGGCCATCCAGAGGATAGATATGGCCCCTGGTTGAGGGACAGTGCCACCCACACTTCTCAAATATATTTACTAAGAATTGCTCCTATCTAAAGGAAATAATGCAAGGACAAAGAGTGGAGCAGAGGCTGAAAGAAAGAACATCCAAGACTGCCCCACTTAGGGATCCATGTTATCTGCAGACATAAAACCAAGACACTACTGCAGATGCCAAGAAGCACTTGCTGACAGGAGCCTGATATAGCTGTCCCCTGAAAGGCCAGAGCTTGACCAATACAGATGCAGATGCTCTCTGCTAACCATTAGAATGAACAAGGAAATCCCAATGGAAGAGTTAGAGGAAGGATTGAAGGAGCTTAAGAGATTTTCAACCCCATAGGAATAACAACAATATCAACTAACCAGATCACCCCATAGCTCCCAGGGACTAAACCACCACCCAAAGAGTATGCATGGAGGGACCCATGGCTCCAGCCACATATGTAACAGAGCATTGCCTTATCTGGCATCAATGGGATGGGAGGCCATTGGTCCTGTGAAGTCTCAAATCCCCAGCATATAGCAATGTTAGGGCAGTGAGACAGGAGTTTGTGGTTAGGTAGGGGGGACTCTCATAGAAGCAAGGGGTGAGTGGGATAAGGGGTTTGTAGAGAGAAAAACAGTGTGAAGAGAGATAATGTTTGAAATGTAAAAAAATAAAATAAAATAACTAATTTTAAAAAGGACTGCAGAGAGATACATCTAATGTTTGGATGTGATTCTCTGCATCTCTTTCCATTGGCTATTGAATGGAGTCTCTCAGAGAAAAATAATGCTATGTTTCTGTCTTCCTAGAAAGATCTACCAATCAGTTCTGTCTATAATTTTCAGAACCATCTATAATCTATACATATGTGTGTATATGTATACACACAAGCACACACATATACATATACTGTATCTATCATTACATATCATCCTTTTATCATTTTAACTGTGCATTTTTATCTTACTATCTCTTTATCTCTCTAGTAAGAGCTTTTCTTCATACAAAGAGAAATGCTTCAATGCCCACTCATTCTGCAAAATGAGACTAATATACACTAGTGCCTGGTATTTGCTTCAGGAATTATAACTTTGTCATCATTTTTGAATTTTAATCTATGTAAGCATACATGGTAAAATTACAAAATGGAAAATTTTGAAATAATTTGAAACCTGAAGCTATCTTTCTGTTTATTTTTGTTGATTTACATGTATTTTATACATCTCATTGAAAAATTTAAAAAATATATGTCATCTACACTAATTTTAATATGTTTAGTTAGTATCTACTTCATGTTAGGCACTTTGATGCAAACTGTACATAAAGTAATGGGAAAATACTTTTCATGATCTCTGTGTCAAAATATCTACTGAAGTTAATAGCTGATAACAAACAAAACTAGTGTGGTAATTAAAAAATATAGAGTTCAGAGACAAAATAATAGAAGGCAGAAACTATGCAAGCTTAATGTAGTCTTACTACTATTAATGCCACAGCTGTTAGCAAATATTTAAATGTCTAGATTGCCTATAATCTATACATATGTGTGTATATCTACACATATATCAAAAAATTGAAATGCTTGTAGAAAAGTGTCCACTGGAATAGAAGTTCATTATTTATTCACTGTGGCAAATACAGATTTGGATTTTTGGAATTTAAGATTTAAATTCCCTTTCACCTTGTTTATGATTCATCTGATTTATGACACTCAATTGAATCATAAAAAATTTCCCATCATACTTCTACCCAGTAATTCATTAACAGAGTGATGGTCTTGACCTTCATCTAATCCATGTAGATAAATGCTGAAAGACTTTGCCTCAGGGAAGGTTTTGGGTTACCTTTAATGGGCAGTGCTTGTCTGCCAAGTGCAATAGGTGATTTTATACCTTCTGAGAATGGACAGACGGTAGCAGCAGATGGGACATATTTATAATCCCACACATCCCAATCGAGCTATTATTTAAACATCTGGGCTAGCAAAAGGGTCACTGGTGCTGGAATGAGTTCAAATAGTTTATAACATGTTTCACCTGCTTCTCATGTACATATTTGTATTAAATAATTCTCTCCATGTCTTCCTACACAAGCATATTTTCCTGCTTTATTGATTTTATATGTATGTATGCATGCATGTATATATGTATATATATGTGTGTGTGTGTGTGTATATATGAATGTATGTATTTCTGTGTAGAATATGTATTCATTAAAAATAGAAGTTACATCATTTAACATTGTTCGGGAAGGATGTTCACCATTTATTGAAACCTTTTGAATACATACTGAGTCTTCCTATTTGTTTTCCAGAGGGATGTGTGAGAACTCAGTAGTAGCTAAAACCTTTTACATAGCTAAGTAGTGTACTCTTAGCACACAAAATAATTATAACAAAGAACAAAATTCTTAAAATTTTATCAATCTATTTTTCTTCCTTTTTTTCTTTTTAAATATTTTTATTAGGTATTTTCCTCATTTACATTTTCAATGCTATCCCAAAAGTCCCCTTTACCCTCCCCCCCACCCCCTACCCACCCACTCCCACTTTTTAGCCCTGGTGTTCCATTCCCCTGTACTGGGGCATATAAAATTTGCATGACCAATGGGCCTCTTTTTCCAGTGATGGCCGACTAGGTCATCTTTTGATACATATGCAGCTAGAGACAAGAGCTCCAGGGTACTGGTTAGTACATATTGTTGTTCCACCTATAGGGTTGCAGTTCCCTTTAGCTCCTTGGGTAATTTCTCTAACTCCTCCATTAGGGACCCTGTGATCCATCCAATAGCTGACTGTGAGCATCCAGTTCAGTGTTTGCTAGGCCCCTGCCTAGCTTCATGAGAGACAGCTATATCTGGGTCCTTTCAACAAAATCTTGCTAGTGTATGCAATGGTGTCAGCGTTTGGAGGCTGATTATGGGATGAATCCCCGGGTTTGACAGTCTCTAGATGGTCCATCCTTTTGTCTCAGCTCCAAACTTTGTCTCTGTAACTCCATCCATGGGTGTTTTGTTCCCAATTCTAAGAAGGGGCAAAGTGCCCACACTTTGGTCTTCGTTCTTCTTGAGTTTCATTTGTTTCACAAATTGTATCTTATATCTTGGGTATTCTAAGTTTCTGGGCTAATATCCACTTATCAGTGAGAACATATCTTTTGAGTACTTTTGTGATTGGGTTACCTTACTCAGGATGATGCCCTCCAGGTCCAAACATTTGCCTAGGAATTTCATAAATTCATTCTTTTTAATAGCTGAGTAGTACTCCATTGTATAAATGTACCACATTTTTTGTATCCATTCCTCTGTTGAGGGACATCTGGGTTCATTCCAGCTTCTGGCTATTATAAATAAGTCTTCTATGAACATAGTGGATTATATGTCTTTCTTACCAGTTGGAACATCTTCTGGATATATGCCCAGAAGAGGTATTGTGGGATCCTCCTGTAGTACTATGTCCAATTTTCTGAGGAACCGCCAGACTGATTTCCAGAGTGGTTGGACAAGCTTGCAATCCCACCAACAATGGAGGAGTGTTACTCTTTCTCACATCCTCACCAGCATCTGCTGTCACCTGAATTTTTGATCTCAGCCATTCTGACTGGTGTCAGATGGAATCTCAGGGTTATTTTGATTTGCATTTCCATGATGATTAAGGATGCTGGACATTTTTTCAAGTGCTTCTCAGTCATTCGGTATTCTTCAGGTGAGATTTCTCTGTTTAGCTCTGAGCCCCATTTTTTAATGGGGTTATTTGATTTTCTGGAGTCTACCTTCTTGAGTTCTTTATATATATTGGATATTAGTCCCCTATCTGATTTAGGATAGGTAAAGATCCTTTACCAATCTGTTGGTGGTCTTTTTGTCTTATTGACGGTGTCTTTTGACTTGCAGAAGCTTTGCAGTTTCATGAGGTCCCATTTGTCAAACCTCGATCTTAAAGCACAAGTCATTGCTGTTCTATTCAGGAATTTTTTCCCTGTGACCATATCTTTGAGACTGTTCCTCACTTTCTCCTCTATAAGTTTCAGTGTCACTCGTTTTAAGTGGAGTTCCTTGATCCACTTAGATTTGACCTTAGTACAAGGAGATAGGGATGGATCAATTGACATTCTTCTACATGATAATCAACAGTTGTGCCAGCACCATTTGTTGAAAATGCTGTCTTTTTTCCACTGGATGGTTTTAGCTCCCTTGTCAAAGATCAAGTGACCATACATAGGTGTGTGGGTACATTTCTGGGTCTTCAATTCTATTCCATTGGTCTACTTATCTGTCACTATACCAGTACCCTGCAGTTTTTATCATAATTGCTCTGTAGTAAGCTTTAGGTCAGGCATGGTGATTTGACCAGAGGTTCTTTTATCCTTGAGAAGAGGTTTTGCTATCCTAGGTTTTGTTATTTTAGATGAATTTTGATTGCTCTTTCTAATTCATTGAAGAATGGAGTTGGAATTTTGATGGGGATTGCATTGAGTCTGTAGATTCCTTTTGGCAGGATAGCCATTTTTACAATGTTGATCCTGCCAATCCATGTGCATGGGAAATCTTTCCGTCTTCTGAGATTTTCTTTAATTTCTTTCTTCAAAGACTTGAAGTTCTTATCATACAGATCTTTTACTTCCTTAGTTAGAGTCATGCCAAGGTATTTTATATTATTTGTGACTATTGAGAAGGGTGTTGTTTCCCTAATTTTTTCTCAGCCTGTTTATTCTTTGTGTCCAGAAAGGCCATTGACTTGTTTGAGTTAATTTTATATCCAGCTACTTCACCGAAGCTGTTTATCATGTTTAGGAGTTCTCTGTTGGAATTTTTAGGGTCACTTATATATACTATCATATCATCTGCAAAAAGTGATAATTTGACTTCTTCCTTTCCAATTTGTATCCCCTTGATCTCCTTTTGTTGTCAAATTGCTCTGGCTAGGACTTCAAGTACAATGTTGAATAGGTAGGGAGAAAGTGGGCAGCCTTGTCTAGTCCCTGATTTTAGTGGGATTGCTTCAAGCTTCTCACCATTTACTTTGATGTCGGCTACTGGTTTGCTGTACATTGCTTTTATCATGTTTAGGTATGGGCCTTAAATTCCTGATTTTTATAAAACTTTTATCATGAATGGGTATTGGATTTTGTCAAATGCTTTCTCCGTGTCTGAGGAGATGATCATGTGGTTTTTGTCTCTGAGTTTGTTTATATAGTGAATTACGTTGATGGATTTCCATATATTAAACCATCTCTGCATCCCTGGAATAAAACCTACTTGGTCAGGATGGATGATTGCTTTAATGTGTTCTTGGATTTGGTTAGTGAGAATTTTATTGAGTAATTTTGCATCTATATTCATAAGGAAAATTGGTCTGAAGTTCTCTATCTTTGTTGGATCTTTCTGTGGTTTAGGTATCAGAGTAATATTGGCTTCAAAAAATGAGTTGGGTAGAGTACCTTCTACTTCTATTTTGTGGAATAGTTTGTGCAGAACTGGAATTAGATCTTCTTTGAAAGTCTCATAGAACTCTGCACTAAACGCATCTGGTCCTGGGCTTATTTTGGTTGGGAGACTATTAATGACTGCTTCTATTTCTTTAGGGGTTATGGGACTGTTTAGATCGTTAACTTAATCCTGATTTAACTTTGGTACCTGGTATCTCTCTAGAAATTTGTCCATTTCTTCCAGGTTTTCCAGTTTTGTTGAGTATAGCCTTTTGTAAGAGGATCTGATGGTGTTTTGGATTTCTTCAGGATCTGTTGTTATGTCTCCCTTTTCATTTCTGATTTTGTTAATTAGGATGCTGTCCCTGTGCCCTCTAGTGAGTCTAGCTAAGGGTTTATCCATCTTGTTGATTTTCTCAAAGAACCAGATCCTTGATTGGTTGATTCTTTGAATAGTTCTTCTTGTTTCCACTTGATTGATTTCACCCCTGAGTTTGATTATTTCCGCCTCTTGGGTGAATTTGCTTCCTTTTTTCTAGAGATTTTAGCTGTGTTGTCAAGCTGCTAGTGTATCCTCTCTCTATTTTCTTTTTGGAGGCACTCAGAGGTATTAGTTTCCCTCTTACAAATGCTTTCATTGTTTCCCATAACTTTGGGTATGTTGTGGCTTCATTTTCATTAAACTCTAAAAAGTCTTGAATTTCTTTCTTTATTCCTTCATTGACCAAGGTATCATTGAGAAGAGTGTTGTTCATTTTCCACTTGAATATTGGCTTTCCATTATTTATGTTGTTATTGAAGATCAGCCTTATTCCATGGTGGTCTGAAAGGATGCATGGAAGAATTTCAATATATTTGTATCTGTTGAGGCCTGTTTTGTGACAAATTATAAGGTCAATTTTAGAGACGGTACCAAGAGGTGCTGAGAAGGAGTTATATCCTTTTGTTTTAGGATAAAATGTTCTGCAGATATCTGTTAAATCCATTTGTTTCATAGCTTCTGTTAGTTTCACTGTGTCCCTGTTTAGTTTCTGTTTCCACGATCTGTTCATTGTTGAAAGTGGGGTTTTGAAGTCTCCCACTATTATTGTGTGAGGTGCAATGTATGCTTTGAGCTTTACTAAAGTTTCTTTAATGAATGTGGCTGCCGTTGCATTTGGAGTAAAGATATTCAGAATTGAGAGTTCCTCTTGGAGGATTTTACCTTTGATGAGTATGAAGTGTCCCTCCTTGTTCTTTTGGATAACTTTGGGTTGGAAGTCGATTTTATTTGATATTAGAATGGCTACTTCAGCTTGTTTCTTCAGGCCATTTGCTTGCAAAACTGTTTTCCAGCCATTCACTCTGAGGTTGTGTCTGTCTTTTTCCCTGAGATGGGTTTCCTGTAAGCAGCAGAATGTTGGGTCCTGTTTGTGTAGCCAGTCTGTTAGTCTATGTCTTTTTATTGGGGAATTAAGTCCATTGATATTAAGAGATATTAAGGGAAAGTAATTGTTGCTTCCTATTATTTTTGTTGTTAGTGTTGGCATTCTGTTCTTGTGGCTGTCTTCTTTTTGGTTTGTTAAGGATTACTTTCTTGCTTTTTCTAGGGTGTGATTTCTGTCCTTGTATTATTTTTTTTCCTGTTATTATCCTTTGAAGGGATGGATTCATGAAAAGATAATGTGTGAATTTGGTTTTGTCGTGAAAAACTTTGGTTTCTCCATCTATGGTAATTGAGAGTTTGGCTGGGTATAGTAGCCTGGGCTGGCATTTGTGTTCTCTTAGTGTCCGTATAACATCTGTCCAGGATCTTCTGGCTTTCATAGTCTCTGGTGAAAAGTCTGGTGTAATTCTGATAGGCCTGCCTTTATATGTTACTTGACATTTTTCCCTTACTGCTTTTAGTATTCAATCTTTATTTAGTGCATTAGTTGTTCTGATTATTATGTGTCAGGAGGAAAATCTTTTCTGGTCCAGTCTATTTGGAGTTCTGTAGGCTTCTTATATATTCATGGGCATGTCTTTTTTGGGGTTTGGGAAGTTTTCTTCTATAATTTTGTTGAAGATATTTGCTGGCCCTTTAAGTTGAAAAATCTTCATTCTCATCTTCTATTATTCGTAGGTTTAGTCTTCTCATTGTGTCCTGGATTTCCTGGAAGTTTTGAGTTAGGATCTTTTTGCATTTTTTATTTTCTTTGATTGTTGTGCCGATGTTCTCTATGGAATCTTCTGCACCTGAGAATCTCTCTCCCATCTCTTCTATTCTGTTGCTGATGCTCACATCTATGGTTCCAGATTTCTTTCCCAGGTTTTCTTTCTCCAGCATTGCCTCTCTTTCAGTTTTCTGTATTGTGTCTACTTCCCTTTTTAGGTCTTGGATGGCTTTATTCAATTCCATTACCGGTTTGGTTGTGTTTTCCTGCAATTCTTTAAGGGATTTTTGTGCTTCCTCTTTGCGGTTTTCTACCTGTTTAGCAGTGTTCTCCTGTATTTCTTTAAGTGAGTTGTTAAAGTCATTCTTGATGTCCTCTACCATCATCATGAGATATGCTTTTAAGTCCGGGTCTATTTTTTCAGGTGTGTTGGGGTGCCCAGGACTGGATGGGGTGGGAGTACTCTGTTCTGATGATGGTGAGTGGTCTTGGTTTATGTTAGTAAGATTCGTATGTTTGCCTTTTGCCATCTATTAATCTCTGGAGTTAGTTGTTATAGTTGTCTCTTGTTAGAGCTTGTTCCTCAGGTGATTCTGTTAGCCTCTATCAGCAGACCTGGGAGACTAGATCTCTTCTGAGTTTCAGTGGTCAGAGTACTCTCTGCAGGTAAACTCTCCTCTTGCAGGGAAGGTGCCCAGATATCTTGTGTTCGAACATACCTCCTGGCAGAAATTGTGTTCCACTCAACAGAGGTCCTAAGATCCAGTGGAGAGTCCGCTGGGGACCTTGGGAGTGTCCACAGACTCAGAACCCAAGGTTCGTTGGTGCTGGCACTGACTGGAAGGGACTTGTGACCCTGGCAGGCCGGGTTTTCTGCTTCCCTAATTAATGCTGTCTCAGGTCCCACGAGATTGGATTGGAGCAGTAGTTGTGTTCCACTCACCAGAGGTCCTAAGATCCCGTGGAGTGTCCTGTGAGGACCTTGGGGTTGTCTGCAGACTCAGTGCCCAAGATGTGTAGGTGCTGGCGCCAACCCGAAGGGACTTGTTTTATCAATCTCTTTAAAGCTTAGCATTTTAGATCTGGCTCTATTTCCTCATTTAGATCTCAATTTACTTTTTAAAAATTTTTATTGTTTTTAATTTTTAATATTTCTTTTAGTTTTTGAGATTGTACTATAACTCTGGGTATAGAGTGAATCTAAGAAATTTTATTGATTTTTGGCTATTTTGACAGGTCAGACATGCAACAGTTGTGTTTGAGACAGTTTTGTAAATTTTTTAATCTCTTAATAACCTATAAGCTATTATTGACTTATGAGAAACTGTCTATATGCCTTATAAATATAACTGAAGGATAAGAAGACAGACATTCATTTCTGATACCCCACTCCTATTGTTCTTCCTCTAATCAATTCTCTTTTTGTGTTTGGTGGAAGGTATCTTTTTCTTAGTGCCTGGTGAATAAACAGACTTCTTCCCTACTTTATCTTCTCTTTGAATCCTGTATCTCTTGTTTCTACTCAATCCACAATATACAACAATTGTGATGTTGCCAAACAAATAAATTTTACACATCTTCTATTAATAAAAAGTTTGTATTTTCTGTAAGTCATAGTCTTAAGAAGTCATCACCATTTTTCCACAATGAAGTCTTCTTTCATTTACATTGGAAACTAGCCACCTCAGTTTTTGAGAAAATGGTCTATCTTTGAGAAAGTTTAATGAGCACCTGTTTGCATTTCTAAGGGGTTAACTATGAGATATTTGGAAAATCCTATGATGAAAATGTAATTCAGTATGCTGAGAAACACATACCAATTTTGACAAAAAAAAGGGCAAGTGTTTTTACACATAGTCTATGAGCAGAATGTCTAGAAAGATAGGCATTTTGACACTTGATGTACAGAAATTTACTTATTTAGGATAATTAATGAGCAAAAGCTGAGTGATCAAGGGAGCAGAGAATGAAATTTTAGTAAACTGAGGCCTCTATGAGACAATAATATGTGAAGCAATACATTTTAAGAAAGAGAAATTTTGTTCTTTTTTACATTTCATTTTTATATTTATTTATATTCTATTTTCTTTTATTGTTTTATTACTTTTTGACAATTTCCTTTATATATGAAAGATACTGTTATTGTACTTACCCTCTTCTGTTTTCCCCACGTGTATACATCATGAGAAAATAATGGTATCAATCTCTCAGCAACCATTAACAAATGCTTGCTCCTTAGGAAAGGATGGAAACCCATGAGCATTTCTACTCCCCATGGAAGGAAGTTACAAGTGACAAACCTGTGCAGATAATCATAGCCATTTGTTGCTTATGTGTGGGATGTCTTTCTCTGCACTGAATGGCAGCATTTCATGACAGTCCTCTCCACTCTCCAGTCCTTACATCCGTTCAACACTTACTTTTTAAATGACTCTTGGGAGACAGGTGTTTATACAGATTTCAAATTTAAATCTGACCTATCATCAGCCACTTGTGCTCAGCACTATGACAAGTTATAAGACTGGGAAATGAACATGCAGAATTTGTTCTCATATGCCTGTTTTACAAAGCAGCAAAACTTTCATCCTGGGACTGAAAAGGAGACAAATTACCGTTTTAGCATGCATTAAGAGGGTCTGCTTCTAATGTCTTTTATCATTTTATACCGGCAGCTACTCTATCTTAGGCTTCAATGTCTTGTAATATAGAGCAATTAATGCCATGATCAATACTTACCATACCTATTTCTACTGTCACATGTATGGTATTCTCAAATGATTCATTATATTTTAAATTCTCATGACATTAAGATTTTTTAGTGGTCAAGAATTCATGCTATGATCTCTTCCCTGGTCAGAACCGATAATTTTCTGTAATAATTTTCTATAAATATTTTCTATAAATATTTTCAAAGATGATTGATCTCAACATATGTGATAACACTCTTTACTAAATATGAAAAGGAAGAAAGTAGAAAAGTTAATCAAACATACCAGCAAAACAAACAAACAAACAAACAAACAAAACAACAAAAAATAAATAAGACCACTCAAAATTAACTTTTGTCTTTCAAGAGAACAATGCAATCAGAGCCTTGACAGGATAATTACTCAAGCATTGTGATCTAGCCTGCCATTATGGTCTCTTAGTGTTCTCTCAAATAATTTAATTAGACATCACTTAGTTTTAAGTTACATTATAGATATATTTTAATCATAAATTAATTGCAGATAGGTTGGTTCATTTGAGGATAGAGACTTTTCTATTTCCAGACCTCATCTTTTTTCACATTATCCTCTCCATAAATAATCCATGTTTGGAAACCGATAGAACTCTAAAAAGTCAAAAGTTTAGATTTCATTATTGAGGTGAAACTTGATTTAAGCTTCAAGAATTTGTTTGCCATAGCCACTTAGACACTAAGGAAAAATACGTAGATCAAGTTTAAAACATCAAATAATAATTCCCTTGATTATTTCCAAGACCTCTCTGCAATGATTCTTTTTTATTTAAATATTTTTTAATTACGTATTTTCCTAAATTACATTTCCAATGCTATCCCAAAAGTCCCCCATACCCTCCCTGCCCCCACTCCCCTACCCACCCACTCCCACTTTTTGGCCCTGGCATTCTCCTGTACTGGGGCATATAAAGTTTGCCCAACCAATGGGCCTGCCTCTCTTTCCAGTGATGGCCAACTAGGCCATCTTTTGATACATATGCAGCTAGAGTCAAGAGCTCCGGGGTACTGGTTAGTTAATAATGTTGTTGCACCTATAGGGTTGCAAATCCCTTTAGCTCCTTGGGTACTTTCTCTAACTCCTCCATTGGGGGCCCTGTGATCCATCCAATAGCTGACTGTGAGCATCCACTTCTGTGTTTGCTAGGCCCCGGCCTAGTCTCACAAGAGACAGCTATATCAGGGTCCTTTCAGCAAACTCTTGCTAGTGTATGCAACTGTGTCATCATTTGGAGGCTGATTTTAAGGAGTGATTTAGGTCTAATATATTTGGACTAAAATTAGTAAAATATGACAAATTATTTCTTTCAAATTATTTCTTCATTATTCATAATTTTTTTTGTCTTTTCAAGACAGGGTTCCTCTGTGTACCCCTGGCTGTCCTGGAACTCACTGTGTAGATCAGGCTGACTTTGAACTCAGAAATCTGCCTGCCTCTGCCTCCCAAGTGCTGGGATTAAAGGTGTTTGCCACCACTGCCCGGTTTCATTATTCATAACTTAAAGGCTCTTTTCATATCAATAACTACCACATTTTCCAGTGGATATAAATGGTGATGAGTTGTGCACACCTTTCATACTAGCCCTAAGGAACCAAAAGCAGAACGTTCAATGTATGTCTGAGGACAGCTTGGTCTACTTGGAGAGTTCTAGATCAGGTGGGGCTACACAGTAAGGCCATGTGTCAAACAAAACAGAGAACAAAAACTCAAAACCCAAAAATATTATTATTATCTATCTGTGTGCTAAATGTCATGGTAATGATTTGTGTTCGTTTTCATTGACAGCATGGGCAAGTCTAGATAGAATAATGACAGAATATCAGAAACAGAAGGAAATGAAGACCAAGATCCAATTCTATCAATGGTAGTAGGCAACTTTCTCCTTGCTACTTATCCTTGTCCTTTAACTTAGGCCCTCATAATTTGGGAAAGAAATTGAAATGAATAATAGTTACCTCATCCTTGATCTTAAGGTTTGTGATGATTAATACTTATTTACAATATGTTTAGATTTACAATCAGCAGAGAGATCTATCTCTGGACAGATCTCAAATGGCATTTTCAAGGATTCTTTGAAGAGTGAAGAACCTGCTCAGGGGGTGGGAAAACACAGTTTAGGATGAGGCAGGCCAAAACAGGAGTTCCCTGACTTCCAGGCATCTAGCTGCCACTAGGGTGCCTTACAGAGGAGTAAAAAACAAAGTCGGGACCCCCTCCTGGTCTTTCATTCACAACTCCTATGTATGGCACCCCAAGAATGACTGGATGCCCAGGAGCTTGGGAACCCCAATTTTGGCTTCATAGATCTTTGGCATCGTTTTCCAACCTGCTGGGCAATGTCTTGGTGCTTTGTTGCTTCCCTAAAGCCCAGCATCCAAAGACAGCAGTGCAGGGTAAATACAGTCAACGAGTGCCCCGTGTTTTGCTCCAGTGGCCATGGTCAGCATCCCAGGGGTGGGACAGAACTTGAATCCACAACTGGCACTACAATAGGGGGCATACTCAGCTGATGCATACTCCAGGTGGTGACCCACTCAGACTCACATGGGAACTCCAGATTTAAAAACAACTGTAAGTACCCTCCTCTCCCTCCCTCCCTCCCTCCCTCCCGCATTACTCTCTCCCTCCTCTCTCTCTTCCTCTTTCTCTCTCTCTCCTCTCTTTCCACTCCTCTCTCTCTCTCTCTCTCTCTCTCTCTCTCTCTCTCTCTGACCCCTTTCTTTCTTCCTCTTTTCCCTTCTTGTTTCCTGAGCCTGCCCTACTAGACCGTGTGCAAGCTGGGCAGCTTCCTGTACTCTCTATCTCATACTTTCCCACTTACACTATTGTTGCTACACCTATAGAGGTCTATAGAGCACATCTAAGGTGCTGCCCCACTCCCTCCTGCACTGCCAATATGGTTCCATTAAATCCCTAATCTTCTTGTCTTTCTGCTCTACTCTAGAGTGTACACCTTCTAGCAATACCAGCCAAGAAATAAAAAAAACAGCAGGCAGAAAAAGGGACCTAGCTGCTAGAGCAGAAAGCCACAGCCATGACATGGCAGAGTAGGTCTCCCTGCCCCCCCCCCATTCCACCTAGTCGAAAGAGATAGCCAAGAAAGGACAATAGATAAGCTCTTGCTGCTGACAATTACTAAAAATATACCTGAAACCATCAACCCCCAAATTCTCATGCTTTCTTATTTAAATGTTTTTTTTTCTTCATAGCATTCATGTCCTCTAACCTAAAATTGTCCTAAAATTTTTCAATTTATTTAAAACTTCCTTTAGGCTTCAAAAATGATATTTAATCTACGCCCATAGGTCAAGCCAACTATACTGATAACCATTAATTAATCCTTAATTAACAACCAGTTTCTTTTTACAGGCAAATTGTTATTGCCTATCCCAGATACATAATTAACATGGTAGCTTTTTCGAAGCCATCCAAAGCAGACAAATTCTCAGCTCTTCCTTCTGCTTTCCTTAATACAACATAGGTAAGTCCTGACTTAAAGGATGACTTCCAGGATTAAAGTCCTCAAACACCCGTTGTTTTTGTTTGTTTGTTTTGTGGTTTTTGGTTTTGGTTTTTTTTGTTGTTGTTGTTGTTGTTTATTTTTGGTTTTCCCTAAGACAACAACAAACCATGATGTCCTAAGCAAACTGTTACAGGCTTAGTATACACTACACCCTGTGCAGACATTGCCCGCAGGCGTCTGCTCCTCTGGTATGATTACTCTACAGGTTTATCTCTACAAAAAGGGGGAAAGACTGTGCTGCTGCCACAGGCCAGTCAGAAACCTAGACAGACCTACCCACCATCTTCTTGAACCCTCTTGGGGCAATGAAGCTGCTGTTGTCCAGACACATCATCAGTCAGCTGAGACCCACAGATGACAGACTTGGTACCTTCCAGTGACAGATGAACTTTCTTGCCTGAGCCTAATGGCTACCAAAGGGAGGGAAACTTACATGATGTGTATGTAAAACCAATGTTAATACCCTCATAAGTTCTGCATAAATTCACTCGCAATTTCAATCCACTGAACAATTGATTGGTTCAATAATCCTTTGTCTTCCTAGGCCCTACCCATCATTAACCCTCTGGCTTATGTTGTGTTACCCCTCTGGTTATGTTATGTCTTATTTTGATACACATATCCCACCTGACCCAAAATTTTCATTCTCCAATGACATCTTTCCTTTATCAAAAGATAAGGAGGAGGTGTGGGACAGAGGACCATGCCAGGAACCTTGGTAGTTTGAGTGGATTCAGTGTCCATGAAAGCCAGGAACCCATCTTAGATGCTAGGCAGCATAAAACACAGTTCTCCATGATAATGAGAGATCTAGAAACCCTCACTGTTTAGCCAATAAGCTTCCTTTCCTTGACATTCCTCCCTGCAAAAGATATTTACTCTTTGGTCCACCCTGAGAGGTTGGTATGCATCCATGTTCCAAGATGAACAGTCAATAAATGGTATGAATAATCATGGACCGCCTCTTCCATCAAGAACTGTTGTAGAAAGCATGGAGAAAGCCTTTGATTACTGAGTCACTGCCTAAGTCTCCTGCAGAAGGCTTCTCTGCATACCCAGACAACCATTGCTAAGCTAAGGACAGTAAAAAAATGAGCTAAGCAGGAGTTCTCATTTCCCAAGTCCTGGCCTCTTAGGCGGCCCATGGTCCTTTATTCCTGACTACTCTTTGGGGCTCCTCAGCAGCAATTGGATGCCTAGGAGATTTCAAACTCCAGCTTTCTCGTCCTGCATCTTAGTCTGTGTTTTACCATGCCCATGAGCAGTGTCTTTATCCAACTGCAGTGGCACTAGGTAAACACAGTCTATCAGCCCCCCATGTTTCACCTCCCCAGTGTCCATGCCCAGTACCCAAGCAGCAGGGCAGAATACAAACCTCACAATTCTTAAATTGCTTCCATTTTCTATAAAACCTCATCCCAAGGAGAGTTCAGGTCTGTTTCATCAAACTATCCTCTGGGCAGATGGTGAATAAGCCCAAATTTGAGTTTATAATAAAGAGACCCTAATGTGATTGCTTTGGAGTTGGCTCCTGGTTGGTCTCTTGGACTATTGAACAATGCACAACACTTTAGTCTTCCACTGTGAATGCAAGAAAACATCTGTTCAGAAAACCTCCATGCCTTCTGGACCAGGTTTGACTCTTGTGACTTTTCAGCACTCCAGAATGCCAACAGCCATGTTTGGGTTATTTAGTCCCTACTATCCAAGACAGTGCAATAAATTCAGTTTGGAGTATGCATTTATTCTGTCAGTTGTACCTCTAGTGAGCATGGTTCATATAAGAAAAAAATAAACATCTTATTTAAAGTACATTAATATATCGACAACATCTATACAACGAAAATGATATTTTATCTATGCTACCGACATCTTGAGAAATTCCAGGACAAACTTCCTGAAAACAGATGAATCCTACTCTCTAACATATCTTCTCCTGTTTTAAGTCATTAATCCTCTACTCTCATTTATTGTTACAAGTCTGAAATATTTTCAGACATAAATGAATCTTCCCTGGGGACCAAAAGCTGAGATAAAGAGTACTTTAATCATGCTCCTTCTGCTACTAGATGGAATGACTGCCACACATCAGCAAATTTGTTATCCACTCTCATCACCCAGCTTTTATGGGTTACATTAAAATATACCCAGCCCCTTGCTGTTATCATGCAGGTTTCACGAAAGGCATCCCCAATTTTACTTAAATCTTTGTGATGGGATAATTCTGTTCTAAAATATCTTTCTAAAATTTTAGCATAGAAAACAAATTTTTTATTTGCACATTCCATAACTTTCTAAAAAGTATCAAAATGACCAATCTATACTATCAAGAGAAAAGTTTTTGAGAAAACATGTCTTAGCTTATACATCTGATAACTTTACAAATGTGTTTGTACACAACTGGAAACACAGTAGTAATGATGCCATCAGCTAGTTAGATACTGAGTTAGACCTGGTTTACATGTGTATTGTTGTCAGTGTCTGTATATACAAATAAGATCATATTATAATCTTTAACTTGCTAGAATTAATTTAAGTGATCCAATCCAAGAGGATATTCTTGAGTGTCCTTTTCTAGAGGCTAAATGTCCAAGGGGAAAATGTTTTGGGAGAAGTCCACTGTACATATGAGCCTCAAAGTGAGGGTTACGGCCATACTTTTGTTGATATTTGGGCCTTGGCTAGTACTTGGTGCCACCTGGATAAGATTAGCTTGATGTAAACTAATGTTAGTATAATCTTTGGTGTAACCTTCCCATTAAACCTCTTATTTCCAAGCTCTCCTCCTATATCCTTTGGAAAAAATAACTGTTAGCATTCTGCCAAATTAAGCAACTTTCAAGGAGTCGGCAGTACTTCTTTAAGCCCCACATATACTGGCTAACATATTGCAGTTAATATTATGATCCAAAGGAAAAATAACTTTTCCTGCAGAGTTGAAATTGATATCAGGAAAATAAAATATCTTAAATCTAAAACAGTAGCACCAGGAGGTAGAACACCAATCTCTCACTGTGGTAGACCAGTAAGAAACTCTGGAACTTATTAAAATATATTATATACTGGTGAACTCTACCTTTTGTTTTATACATCCACTGTGAACACAAGGTAGTAAGGAACTCTCTCTCTGTAAGCTTCAAAAGGGAATTTTGGGTGATTTAAGATTCCTTGGTATGGAATTGCCATGAGAAAGTGAATCAAGATGAGCCCATGATAATTATAAGGCAGCAGGAAGACCCTGGGGTGAAATTTTATGAAGCTCAGGGGTCAAAGACCTGTAGTAGACAGGTCATCAGCTTTCAACACCTAGTTATTCATGATCTGGGACGAAGTTAACTGTTTCTTTGCTATTGCTCTTAGTCATTCATATCTCCAGCAATGTACGGTTCACACCATCATTCATTTATTATTATTTGATGAATTAATTACTTTAGGGGGCAGAGCATTTACCTAGTAAGTGTTGTTCCATAAGTTTCTTCTAACAAAGCACAAAATCAAAACAATCAAAAGATTTCCAATTAGAACTACTAGAAAGAATTCTCCTTTGTTAAAAGTATTTATTGTCAACTTTTAAACATATTTATTTTTGGAGAAATTTACTCTTTAATATGGCTATTAATAGTTTTAGATATAATAAAGTAAGCTTATATTATGAATGAATACAAAGTATATTCCTACCTTTGAGTGATATAATGATTTTGAAATATTTTTTTATGTTTGAAAATTGGCACAATTTGCAAGGTGGATGATTTTATGTTCTATCAATGTTGATCAAAATAGCTTTTGTTCATTAAAATCAAACTACATGATGAGTAATTTACATATGTGACAACACTCATGTACAAAAATGTTCTTATGAAAACTTATGTTCTGCAAAATGAATGTGGGGTAAAATAAAATAAAATGTTTATTTTTTTAAAAAAGCAATAATAAAAATTGTATCTAAAAAGTACAAAGATTAGCCTTTGAAATTACTAAACATTTGTTTTATTTTATGATTATTATATTAAAAAATGTCTTATCATGTACCTCAATTTAAACTTCAACAACACACGCAATCAAAACAGATACAATCATGTTGTCTTCCTGCCTCAGATTTGTGGGTTTTACAATTGCAAAGTTTGTGTTATTAATATGGATGAAACTAGCAACAGCACTCCTTTTAGCACACCCCTAAACCAGAAAGTTAAGTATCTGCCTAAAAGCATTGCTGAAGGTGGTTCTGTTTAACATTCATCCAGGTGAAGTAGCCTTTTATTCCAAGGAACAACCTAGGATGTCACCACAAAAGAGCAGCTAATGCCTGAGTTCATATAGGACCCTCTTTTTTATGAGAAAACTCTGCTTGTGATTTTAAGTTAACACAAATATTCATTTATAGTTTCAAACATCCCAAGACAATTAAGAATTACACTGAATTCACTTTGCCTGTATTTTAGTAGAACCAAAAACTAGGATGATAGTATGTGTGCTTATAACGTGTTTCACTAAATGTCCTAAAGTAGCTATTAAGGTATGCTTCTCAGAAAAAAAAATGCCTTTAAAATTATTACCTTTTATTGGTAATGTACCTTGTCATCAAAGAATTATAGTGAAGACATCAGGTGAGATTAAAGTGTCTATTTCAATCAACACAATTCATAGATCCATGTATAAATTCTAATTTAGGGTCTTATGATTTAAACATATCTTTGAGATACAGTGGCTACCCGAGATGCTGATTTACCTGATGAGCTAAAGATGCATCTAACTCTATATCTTCAAAATGGAATTGCCATTGTAGATATTAAGAATATTTACAGTTCACAAGAATCAGTGACAATAGAGATATTAATAAGACCTTGGGAGAACCCACCTTTCTGGATAGCTTTTGGCCACCACTGGAGGATATAACTTCTCCCGTGGGGAAAGTGATTGAGCAAGAGTTAGAGATGGAATCTGAGTTTGACTCAGCTCTGAAACCTCACAACAAAGCTTCAGTGAATGAGGAAGAAGTTGCTTTGTAGAGAAAAAGAAAGAGTAAGGACAGGAGATCGAGTCCAGGTCCAGATGAGGTCAACACTGCTGGCCAAGCAACAAGATTATCACTGGAAGCTGGAAGCTGCAGCAGAGGTTTTTTTTTTTTTTTTTTTTTCTCCCACTCAAATAGAAGATGTATCATGGGTAAAATGCCATCATCACACATTGCCCAGGCTACAGATCAATCAATTGTGAGACAGTCAATGCATCAAATTCCATTGTCAATGGATTTGAAGAAACAGCTGCTGATCCTCAGCAACAACTCTTGTCATTCAACCATCAGTGACCCTGAGTATGGCCATACCCTTGCAAGATGGTTGCAACATTTTCAAGGCACTGAAGAGTTTTGGCATTTCTAAACAATAAATTATGCTTTATTAATACCTATACAATGATTTTAAAGACATATTCTTAAAATAAGTAGACTGTTACATAGTGTAAAAACTTTCATATGTACTAGAAAACAAAATACTTGTATTTATGACTCCACTTTGATCTACCCTTTATTGTACCAGTTCAGAAACAATTTCTAACATTTATAAGGGCTCTTCTATATTTAAACCATTAAATCATGGACTTTGCATCATTTATAATAATAAAAGTTTAGAAATATTATCTATATAATTCTAAAATGTGAGTTGGCAATTAATGGTAAAACTATCTCAATTTGTACATTTTGTTTTGGACATTTTGATTATTTTGGTTATTCTTGTTTATTTATTGTGTGTGCCTGTGCATATTTGTGTGTAGGAATGCAAGTGTGCAGCAATAGTGTATAGATATTGTAGGACAACTCTGTCTGTCAGGCTTTCCCTTATACCTTATTATGAGATGGGGTTTCATTTACATTCACATTCACTACCACATAGACCTGGTGGCAATAGCACATAGATAACAAATATTAATGACTGCATCAAACTTCCAGGGTTCTAGGATCTGAGCTCAAGTCCTCATGTGTGCTCAGAAAGTCCTTTTAAAATGATGTAGATTACATATCAAAAATTTTATAATTATACAGGATACAAAGTATATCATTTAAGTGTATTATCTTAGAAAAGTTCCTTATAAATATTAAAAATCGATTCTGTGCTAGTATGATACTGAGTATATCAAAATGAAGTTCTAAATACAACTCTCTCCCTAGCCCCTGAAACTACTATTTGACCATTTACCTTGTTATAGTAAAATTATTGGAAGATACATTATTCAAACATGACACATGATATGATTAAATAGAATCTTATAAAATTTTTTATAGTAATCCACTTCACTCTTTTCCCTGATTATATTTATACATAAAAGTTATATGCAAAATTATGTATTTCAAAACATATAAAGAATCTACAAAAGTAACTCACTGGAAATGACATATGAGCACAAATTTAGTCAAAAGTATTCACAAAGCCAAACCAAATATAAATGTTCAAGAGTTGCTTGATTTCCCTATATAAACATAAGATAAATAAAGCAACAGTAATTATGTTTTTATTTGTGGGTCTGTGCTTATAACATGCAGAACTTTAACTGCAAACCTATGTATTCCTATATATTACTTTTGTTGCTACTCTCCTTAGTGATGGATAATGTATGAAATAAAGTAAATAAAATTCTATTTCTCAGTCAAGGAAATGATTTTATTATTATTATTATTATTATTATTATTATTATTACTACTCTTATTTTTAGCCTTTTTTTATAGTCCAGTCATTATCCCCCTCATGTTCTGTCCTCTGACAGTTCCTCACTCCATTTCTCATCCCCTGTCTCCAAGAGGATGTTTCCTCTACCTCATCCTACTCTTCCACCTCACTCCACCCCCTACCTCACCCCACCCATCCCCTTGACCCTACCCTGCCAGGCCACCTCACTCCCTGAGGCCTCAAGTCTCTCAAGGGTTAGGTGCTTCTTCTCTCACTAAGGGCAGAAGAGGCAGTCTTCTCCTGTGTATATGTTGGGGGATCCTGGAACAGACCAGCTAGTATATGCTGCCTGATTGGTGGCTCAGTGTCTGGGAGATTCAGGGGAGTTGGGGTCCAGGTTAGTTGAGATTGCTGGTCTTCCTATGGGGTTGCCCTCCTCCTCAACTTCTTCCAGTCTTTCCCTAGTTCAACCAGAAGGGTCCCTGGCCTTTATCCATTGGTTAAGTGTAAATATTTGCATCTATCTCAGTCAGCTTCTTGTTGAAACTCTCAGAGGACAATCATGATAGGCTCCTGTCTGTAAGCACACCATAGCATCAGTAATAGTCTCATGCTTTGGAGCCTCCCCTTGAGATGGATCCCAATTTGGGCTGGTCACTGGACCTCCATATCCTCAGTCTCTTCCCCATCTTTGTCCCTGCAATTCTTGTAGACAGGAATAATTCTCGGTCAGTTTTTGACAGTAGAATGACATCCTCATGACTCCACTTGATGACTCGTCTTTCTACGGGAGGCAGACTCTACATGTTCACTCTCCCCAATCTTGGGCAATATTTTTAAACATATAGCATACTACCATGTAACAAATACTAGCAAAAGTAGGGATTATTAATCATTTAATATTGTGCTATTATAAACTAAAAGATATTTGCTCAAAAACATTCTATTGTAGCTTAGCAAAACCAACTCTTTAAGCATAAGACACAGAGGAGCAATGCAGTTAGGACCAGGAGATGATGGTGCATGGCTTTAGTCTCAGCACTTAGGCAGAGGTAGGAGGGTGTTTGAGTTACAAGCCAGCCATTCTGCAGTGTGAGTTCCAGGACAGTAAGAGATATTCAGAGAATTCATGTCTCAAATCACCAAAACAAAGAAGCAAACAAAAGAGAAACAAATCAATAAAATTTAAAGATTAAAAGAAAAAACAGTTAAAACTGGAACTCAATAACAGAAAGCATAACTTAAACGAGAGTGTTTTGGGCTATAATTCAACTTTAGAAGAATAAATAAAATGAGAAAACAAATGTCATTAGTGTTTCATACTATGTACCCATTCTAAGGGGTCCTTGGATGCTATCCTTTTGGTTTAGTGAGTATTCCCAACCAAATATATCTTTTTCATTTGCATGCAAAATAGAGACCAAATATTTACCTGAAGTTCAATATAACTTATGGAAGATAACTCCCTCAATATAAAAAAAATTCACTTTGAAGACATTTTTATCATGGCAACTTAAAAACAAAAAATATTGAATTGTCTTACTCAAGAGATATTGTTGAAAATATCTATTTTAATTTCTATTAAGGTGGTTGAGTTGCTGGGCTCTGGTGCTATAATCTCTTTTCAAATATCAATGTCGATCTCATTTAGATATGCCACATGGAGCAACTTAACTAATATTATAAACTTCTAATTTATTTAAGGGACACATATTATTAATCATTTCATGATAGTTTTCCTAAAGATGACTAGTTATTATGATATCTTAAGCGTGTAATGAACTCTATTATCTCAGTTTTCCTAAATCCAGTGGATTTGACCTTGAGCAAAGAGAAAATAAACAAACAAAAAAAAATCCTATTAAGTTTAAAGTGAGCACAAATTTTTAAAAGATAGAAAAATATGAATGTGCTAATAATACCAAGATGAGTTTTCTTTGGAGTTCATGGTTCTAATAAAGGAAATTCTGAAAATGATTTTCTCCCAGGGCCTTAGCCATTTCCAGAAGTAGCAGAGAAACTGTGAAACTCTGCATTACTTTCAACCATCAGACACAGATAGCTATCCAAAGATTAAAACCAAGGGCAAACTCTGGTAAGTTTTTCATGAATTAGATGATTATGGCAGAGAAGCCAAAAACGTACATCAGACTCTCTGGAGTTGGAGTCCAAGGAGGTTCAGAACTGCCATGGAGGGTTCGGAAACTAATCCCAGGCCCTGCACAAAAGCACTAAGTACTTGTAAGCTCTGACTCATCTCTTCAGCCCCTCTTCTTATGCTTATTTTATTTTTTAGTGGTCATGTAGTTATCGTAGTAACAGATTAGAAGTTTGCCATAGTTTGTACTGAGGCATGAAGTTTGTATAAATGGATCACGTTGATTTCAATATGTGTTAATTTCTCATGACCTATTCATCATTTATGTAATTCTGAGGGGATTTTTTTGTATAAAATTAGTACCAAAACATATAATGGTATCATAACTCTATTTGATGTAAACTCCTGTGTTGCTCAACAGAATCTGAGACCGGCTCTTCTCATTACGAAGAGATAGGCAAATAAATATTAGAGCATTTGCTGTTTTACTCAAGCCTTGTTTAAGGTGGGATTTTGTAGATGTTAGTAACACAGTGCAAATTGAAGTTACAGAGAATTCCCTCAGGGGTGAACATAGTCTAGAGTTACTAGACCTAAGGGTTAAAATATAGCTGTAGCTACAGAATGGCACCAAGAATTGACATGATTATGACAGTAAATTTAACATGAATGTTAGTCATAATATACAGCATATACATTGCTTCCATAATGCTTCTAATTAGAGAGTTAGATGTAGTTTGTAACTGTCCAAACATAGGCCATGAACCTTTCTTTCTCAGATGTCAATAGTAATAGGATTTTCATCCCCCGTTTTAGAAAACTTTCTCCCTTTTTTATTTTCATTCAAAGATTGATCAATGCTTCTTTATTCACATATTTTCCTTGTAGTTTTCATTTACTAATTATTAGTTGTCTTCTCTTGCTGTGTTCTGATCATTTGCATATGTTCTACCTAAAGGTGATCATTAATCATCCTCATTTGCTCTATTTTAGGAATGTTAACAGCTTCACATAAGCAGTTAAGATGGTAACTATCCAAATAGCAGGTTATATTCAATCTGTCCTCACATTTTGTCAGGCAATGCTAGACACACTGAAATAAGCACGCTTTATGATTTCTACCACCATAATAAGAATGGAGGAAATATCAATGTCAGCCTTGGAAATTTATCTCAGTCTCATTGTCAATATCATTTTAACATAGATTAACATAGTTTGTAATTTTTTTAAAATAAAACTTTAGGTTTAATTAAGTTTGAATAATGAAAAATATCATTAATACTAATTCTTGTTTTAACTGAATAGTTGTACTCTTCCTATTTCTATTAGATAGGTGTGGTCTTGCTATCTGTTGTACACAAAAGGTAAGTTTATACTAGCATATCTTTACTTAAACATATATATAATTTATATATTCAATCATATGTATACAAACCACAAATACATGAAAGTTGTGAATAAATACATTAAATTAAAATCTATCAGACTCTATCTAAAATTATTTCATTTAATATAAATATACAGGTAGTTTATTTGAAAATAATTGACACACAGTACTTAAGAGACTATATAGAGTTAAATTTTAGCTCCATCCTTCTGGTCTCTAAGACCTACACCATTCCCAAAATGGGCGTACTTTGTAACATGATCAGATTCTTTCCAGCTAATATGGTTGTATTGGTTACCTTACTGTTGCTGTGATAAAACACCAGGCTCAGAAAGAACTTATGGAAGAGACCGCTTATTCTGGCTTGTTATTTCAGAGGATTAAGACTACAACCTTTTCTTACCTTGTGGAAACAAAGCAGCTAGAAGCAGGAATGCAGCCAGAATAGCAATCTAAAATGTACTCAAATAGTGCCATCAGAAGGTAGCTAAGTTATCTAATGTTCAGAGTGCAGGGTATATGACACACTTAAGCTATCACAAAGCTTTGGCAATATCAGAAGCAAATGAACCACTGAGGCAAAAATGTAACTATCTTTGAATGTAAAACCATTGGTACTTTTAATTACAATGTATATCAGAATCCAGAAGCCTGTACATTAATCATTTTTGTTTGTTTGCTTGTTAGTTTTCATTTGTTTTAATGGTTGTTTTGTATTTAATTTAAATGCCATTCATTGAAAATATTTTAATTTTTGTACTGCAAATTTATATATACAATAAAACTTCAGTAAACGCAGTCAAGACAATGAGTTTGATATGTTTTCTGTTATGTCTACAGATTAACTTAGTCTAAAGATTGAAAAATAACATTGTGCTATCTACATGAAAATACTAATTACAGTCATTCTTGGAATTTACCTCTAACTGCACATTTTAAAAATTATTCTAGACTAACATAATCCCAGATTTCAGAAACTATGAAGTAGTAACTTTTTTTAGTTCTCTCAAAGATGAACAACAGTAAGGTAACCAATACAACCATATTAGCTGGAAAGAATCTGATCATGTTACAAAGTATACCCATTTTGGGAATGATGCAGGTCTTAGAGACCAGAAGGATGGATCCCTTTTAGTCTAAATTCATGGATTAGGGTATTAATAATTCTTTCTGGTTATTGAAGTGTGATTGTTTACTGATGATCATTTATCATACATTGGATATTAGTCAAGCTTCTCTTGGTTCACTTGTGTTTAATGTTGAGTTTTTCCAAGTTATTGATGCAGGAATTATTCCTTCAAGTGTGCACATGATTTATCTGAAAACCAACTTGACATTCCCATTCATATATTCTTGTTTCCAAAGTCCATATTCATATATGGTTCATTTCTCCTTCATATTGGGTTGAAGATACAACTGAAAAATAATAAAAGGACCAATTAGACTTGAACTGATATCAGTGCATCCCTGAAAATGTAAGCTATATTTTCTGATGTATATATATATATATGTTGAAAGCTTGCTTAAAATTGGTCAAATCCTTTAAATTATCTGACTCATTGGGATATATGTGGGAGATTATAGTACAAAAGATATTTATTGTCCCAAAATGTTACTGACATGATAATACTGCAAAGTATTTTTATCAAAATAAAATTTTCCTCACTTCCTTAAGTGATGACAAAAATGGTATGATTGAAAGATGAAAAAAATATAAACCTCTTACAGAGCCTTATTCCTGATCATATGCCCACTCTCTCACTGTATTCTACCCTCGTCCTCAGCAAAACAGGCCATCCAATTACACAAATGCCCTCAAGAGTTTATAATGGGAAATGGCTGTAATATTAACTCAAATATCTTAAATAATAGGCTAAAAGAAGGGATGGAATTTATAAAGAGAAATAAGTCCTTCAGTTATGGAGTTATGCGATATCAAATGAAATGCACTCCCAGGTTGCAAAGCATCTGCCAACCTGCAGAGTGTTTGCAGAAGCTAATTCTGGAGAGGGTCTGAAGTGGCATGCATGCTTTTAAGGTTCATCCCCAGACCATTTCATCCACAAATATCATGCCACACTATAGTGTGGGGAGCTCGCCAAGCACAGGATTTCATTTAGCACCCTGGTAGTTCACTTAATTAGAATAAACCCAGACTTCCTAAGACTCTTTGGTAAGCCTAAACCTCATCACCACAAACTGGCTTTTTAATTATGTGGTTCTTAAGAGCCTCTGGGCATGTAATAGGGCAGACTGTAAATATAGCCATTAACACACATATTCTCTCCCCCTCCCTCTCCCTCTCCTCCCCTCTCCCCTCCTCTCTCTCTTACAATGGACAGCATTTAATGCTGTTTATGATATAATATGAACATAACCTGTAACCATTTCATAAGTTTTCCCTTGTAGAAATAGAAATAAGCTTATTGCTGATTTATTGCAATAATATGTTAAGTCTTAGACAGTGAGTACAAGATTTAGAGATTGCTAGTACCCTGCCTGGCCTACACATAATGCCATCTTCTCCATTCTCATTATTATTATGTTGTTTCCAAAATGAAATGATAATGTTTGCAAACATAGTAACTATAGAATAGTGATGATATTATACATTGAAGCTAATAATATGTGTTAGTATTAAGAAGAAGAATGTTAAAGGGACAGAAAAGCCAGTGTGCTGCATTTACCAGAGAAAATATTACAGAATTTGACTTATGTGTTAGCATGTTAATCCCCAGAATGCATTCGGGTTTATAGCCTGTCAATTGTGTGTGTGTGTGTGTGTTTGTGTGTGTGTGTGTGTAGATGTGGTGTATATGGGTGAATGTGAATGTGTATGTAAGTATTCTCATGAGTGTGCATTTCCACGTGGAGTTTACAAGTTAACTACCGTCTAGTGTCTTATTAAGCTTCTGTCTACCTTATTCATTGTCACAGACAACCTACCTAACCTGGAACTCATCAATTCCACAGAACTAGCTGACAATAAAGCCTCAGGGTTTCTTCTAGCTCCCTCTCCCCTGCACCACAATTATAGGTGTGAGCCATTAGTTCTGGCTTTTTAATTGGTTGCTGGGATTCTAACTAAGCAGGTCTTTAATCTTGAGGCTCAGGCACATAGCTAAAGGAGGCAACTTTTCAGACTCAGGTTCCTCTGTTTTAGAATTCTCCGTGGCTAATTATTAGTGATAGGACACATTTTTCCTCATTACTCATAAATACTACTACTACTACTACTACTACTACTACTACTACTAGTAGTAGTAGTAGTAGTGATATAGTCCATCAAGGTCGTGTATACTTGGGACATTATGTTACTGGTATCCATTTGGGATGTATCAGTTACCAGGAATAAAAAATGAATTAATAAAAGAAGTTGGAATGTAGGCAGAGTCTCTGGCAAGTTAGTCCATAAATGTCTTAATTTAACCTAACAGAATTCCAGGTTTTGCATGTGTCTGTTCATTAGGGTTTGGAAGACAACTATAGATCATTGTGAAGGGAAAACGAGAAATATCAGCAGTTTCCGGTTTTCTGAAAACAAAACTCAAGTAATATCAAACTTGGGGACAACAGAAGGTATTTGCAAGGGAAGAGACCCTTCAACCTATAATTTAGTAAATAGAGGAAAGCCACTCTTTCCCTATGGAATCAAAGCAAAAAACAGACATTTTATGACTTTTACAAGAAATGATAACTTATAGTGTGCATCAAACAAATGAATTGCAACTGAAATAATAGCCATTGGACATACCACCTTCAAAACACCAAACTGAGGGAGTAATCAATTAATATTTCCTCATAATTTTTATAGAAACATTTAAATTATTTTAATAGTAACTATTAATAATTAGTTTACTTTTCTAGTTTCTGCAGTTATTCATACTGTATCTGTATTTACATTTGAAGAGCAGGAGCTAGGGGCCTTGGATAAGAAAGAACATATGACATTTTATTTTCTGTGCCTGTGTTAGCTCACACACTATGATGCTTTCAGATTCCGTCCATCTCCTTGGCAAGTTCATGATTTCACATCTCATTATGACCAAATCATATTCCAAAGTGCATATGAGGCCTTGGTTATACACAAAGAACTACAGACAACTAAGAAATGGGGATAGCAGGAGGAATAATGTTCCCCCAGGGACGAGCACACATAATTGTTATCTAATACCAACAATTTGTCCCTGAAAATTCATATACAGGTAACATGATAAAGACTTAATTTATTTTAGTTAGGAATATATAGATGCGTACATATACATATATGCATGTAACAACAATTAATAAAAATGCTTTTGGATTATAAAGAATAATGAAGGAACAAATGGATGGTTATGAAAAGAAAAGTGAAGATGAAATGACTAATTGTAAGAATAAAAAGAGTAATTTTTTTTACAAATAACTTTTAGTGTAAAAGTCATATAAATATATACATATAGACATATATATACACACACACATATAATTTCTTTACGGATTTCTGACATATATAATATAATATATAATGTACAATAAACAATATTTGAATGTGATATTTGGTGTGATTTTAGTTGAGCAATTCATAATAGATAGAGTTCTTGATGGGCTATTTAAAAGGAATATAGTTGACTTTGGGATTTGAAAATCATCTGATAGAATGATTGAAACCATGTTTTCTTGTTTATATGAATGTAGCATATGAGGTTCAAACAGCAAAGGGCATTGCTACAACATTAGCTTTGCCATGCGAGTCTGTTTGGGGTTTATAGTATTTCTTATTTTGTGATATCTGCATGTGAGAAATCATCATGTGTTAGGATTATACCATGTTACCCTCCTTCATAAACCTTCAATGATTTTAAATTACAATAAATCCGCCTGACATGCACTAAGTTTTGTAAACGGTTGATTTAGTATATTTATAATGTCACAATATTGTACATCTGAGACTCACATTCAGTTTTTTCTGACCCTTGCTCATTCTGGGCTTTGTGTTGATTAATATATACTGCAAATCAGAGCTTCTCAAACGAGAGTATTAATCCTTCCTGATTAAAATTTTTGCAGATATTTGATTTCTTTCCATCTCTTGGCCTCTTACTTTTGGATCATTAAATTCTTCCCGATCTACATTATCTATACGGAACTTAGTTCTTACCTATCTTTCATTTATCTTTCCTAGCTGTGCACCATTATCCTGTGAATGTATTCGCTAAGACTCACTTGATTTGGGAAACATGGTAGGTATGAGAAGAAAGTGAGAAAACAGAAGTCTTCATGTTTTTCTCAAGAGCTTCATGTCATATGTTATCATCTCTGGTCCTATAGGGATTCACTATTATAAAATTTACTCACATAAAATAAATTTCATTTCAAAAAGTTTGATTAGTCTTTGTGTAAAAGATGTTCATCATCATTTAACTGATATGCTAGATGATAGAACATTGTGTGTGGAAGTGTTCATTTGACGTTTAAACCAGAAAACATACACCAAAACAAGTAAAAAAGAAAGCCAAACAGGAGTTGTAAAGTTTTGCTCCTCCTGCAGTTTGGCATGACTTCAAGTTGAAAAGGATTGTCCTTAATTTATCCACTAATGATTGAGACATATGTGACCGTGTGCTAAGTTGAGAGTTATGGTACCTTGAGATACTGTTGTAAAAGTAATCAGTGTTCGTCTTGTCTTCTGGAAATAGGGAGGGTTTAAAACAGAACTCTCTCCCCTCTCTCCTCTCTCCTCTCTCCTCTCTCCTCTCTCCTCTCTCCTCTCTCCTCTCTCTTCTCTCTTCTCTCCTCTCTCTTCCTCTCTCTTCTCTCCTCTCTCCTCTCTCTTCTTCTCTCTTCTCTTCTCCTCTTCTCTCTTCTTCTCTCCTCTCTTCTCTTCTCCTCTCCTCTTCTCTCCTCTTCTCTCTTCTTCTCTCCTCTTCTCTCCTCTCTTCTCTCTTCTCTTCTCTCCTCTTTTCTCTCCTCTTTTCTCTCTTCTCTTTTCTCCTCTTCTCTCTTCTTCTCTCCTCTTCTCTCTTCTTCTCTCTTCTCCTCTTTTCTTCTCTTCTCTTCTCTTTTCTTCTCTTCTCTTCTCTTCTCTTCTCTCCTCTTCTCTCTTTCTCTCTCTCTCTCTCTCTCTCTCTCTCTCTCTCTCTCTCTCTCTCTCACTCTCTCCTCTCTCTCTCCTCTCTCTCCATATATGTATGTATGTGTGTGATTGTGTGTCTCTGAATCAGTATATGTTTGTGAATATGTACTTATGTATGATTTACTATGACTTACATCATCAAGCCTCAACATAGAATCCTTGTCTGGCTGAGAATTTTTCATTCACATCTGGGAGGAGCCAGTTGTAGAGGTTGCAAATGACATCATCAGTCATTGAAGCTGTTGGAATGCTAAGATAACATTCTTCACCCCAAAGTAAACACTGATGTTTCCTTTGAGGGATGTCTTACATTGCAAGTCTGGGATTTAGTTTATAGGTCTGACAAGTGTGACCTTTAAAATAATGTATTTGCTATAAAAAGAGAAAGAAAACTCTTTATAACTAAAATATATGGCCTACAAAATCAGTTTCCAGCAAGTAGTTTGATTACAATAAAAATAACACACCAAAATGAAACAGTTTACCTGTGATCAATTTAATGTGGTTGTAAAATGCTAATTATGAGAGAAAACACATTCAAGGTTGTGGTACCATCTATAAAACTTGGAGAGAATCTAACACTCAGTGATGTGTAGCACATATGTGCAAGCAGATGGCCAAAGTATTATTTTTAAAAACAGGACTTTTGCTGACAAAATACAGAATTGGAATGGTGTGACTGGAAAGCTAAGAGGATGTTATTTATGAGGCTGTTAGCTTACACTCTAACTGGATTCTGGCTCAATGGCAGCTAAAAAGGACTTAGTTTTTTATTTAGAAACTAAAAAGAATATAGTTGTAGAAAAGAATGAGAATGTTTCTGAAAATATACTTCTCTGCAATTTCCATCCCAGATTATTGCTTTCCAGTTCTTTCACTCTGGCAACTGTGAGAGACTGCTGTCTTCTGTTATATCAAATTTAGCAGACATAAAATATTAACTTTGTCTTCTTGACTCAAATTTGGGGTAAAGGACTATGTCATTGTACAGTAAATAAACAAATAGAGAATGAATTCTCTGTAGAGATTTGATCATATAACAAACATTGAATTTTCTGTATTTTATATTTAATATGCTTTGATTGAAATAGATTACATTGTTTTCCCTCCTCCATTTTCTCCCAATAATTTCTATAATCATCTGGGGATTTTGGTGTAACTTCTTGAACTACTTAAGTCTTTCTTATAGTCTCCCAGCTGATTATGCTCAATTGAGATTTAGAAGGGATCAGTATGCCTTCTTGAATTTAATATTAGGCTGAAAATCAAGACTAATTTGTACAGATTTGATACTTGTGTTAAATTTTACAAAATCACTGGTATTTTGAAATTCATTCTAAACAATTGCAATTTGAAAGAGAAAAAATAGGATTGATCAACTTTAATTTCTCCTTAAAAGTAACCATTTTAGAAAAATACATCATAATGCTTCCATGAAAATAATCTTAAATGACATATTTGTAAAGAGCTGAATTAGTCCAATAATAGCAATGTGACTATGAGTGTTTTTTGAGTTTTCCAAATAACTACATTTATAAATCAACACAAAATATTCCCTGTATTTATAAATTTAACTCATATTTAAGAAATTTATTAGAAGTTGGAAAGATGGCTCAATTGTTAATTCCACTAGAAACTCTCTCAATGAGCCATGGTTTGAATGCCTCTAGCACTTCACAACATAGTTGTAACTCAATCTTCAAGGTGCTAGGGCCTTCTTATTTCTGTGGGAACCCACACATGCATACACAGACAGATACAAATATACATATTGATAAAATAAAAATAAACTTTACATAAAAGATAATTGTACAAATTTGCCTCAGTTTAATACACAAAGATTTTTTCTTTTTATATATAGCATAATTATGTTTAAGGATATATTCAACATATATCTATTGTTTACAGAGAGAGCAAAGAAATAAACAATATATGCAATTGTTTCAATAGAGTGAGCATTTTATATATCAATTAAAATGCAAAGTATGTTTTGATACTTTTAGAGTTTGTAAATAGCTAAGAATAAATAAACCTAATTGTACAATCTTGGAGACCTTGCATACTATTAGTCAATCGAGGCAGAAATGTCCTATGAACATATTTTTTGGCAACAACTTTCATGTCATATAGTCATCAGTATGTGAATAGTTTACACTTTACTGGAAGTAGTCACCTGAGCATACTATCCTTGGTTGAAGAAAGAACAGGTCTAGGTCATAGTTCAAAATATGAGGAACATGAACACTTCAGCTATTAACCTCAATTCAGTAGAACACTGTTACTTTATGTACAAAAAGGGTCCTAACCTTTCTGTAACACTGTTCTATTACACAACATAGCAATTAATTACAATTTTATGCTATTATCTGGCACCAAGAGAAAGAAAGGTATTGTCAATGATACAAATGCATTTATGAAAGTTATTGTAGTGTTCCATCATATTTCTTTTTAAAATTCCTGTCTTCAAGAGGGTGAAGTAATTGAATTGTGATTTCAATTACTTTTCAGATCATATGGTCAGATCATATATGTATAAGTAGTAAAGATAAAATAATACTGTTCTAGGAAAACCACATTTGGAAAACTACATAGGCTATAAAATGATTATGGTGAGCAAGAAAAAAATTTTAAATGTATATTAAAACCTAATGTAAACAAATAAAAGGGTATATTTTACATATTTCTATGTTTATGAACCTATAATAACTATTTCATCTCTGTTATATTACTGGAGTGTGCAGTAAGTCTAACTATTTGCATGGTTATAGGAAAGGTTTACATTTGAAAACTATCACTGAACAAAACCTCAGTTCAGACAGACTTAACATTTGGTGCACAGTCAAATTGCCCGAGCAGCCAAAACATAGTGAAAAACAGATTGAGAAATACATTTTAAACTTCTATTCTGCTTAAATAGTTTGTATAAGAATTCTTCCTAAAGAATGCTGGCAGCTGTCATATATAGTTCCCTCTTCTTTTATAACCTAATCTATCATTATGGTAATTGTTATTTAGGAAAGATTTACCAGAAATCAGAGCATTTTACTAATGAAAACATGAGGAATATTTTATTTCATGTACTTTTTTCCTCTGGTTTTATGCTGGAACTTCTACATTGCCAATGTTTACTGAAACCATTTATTTACCAGGATTCCTTTTGATATAAGATACCAGACCATTTTCCCAATTAATCTCAGAAAGCACTTCAGCAGTAGTTACTTATGGATATTGCTCATATATAGACCACCACAAATTACCTTGGATATAATCATGACCATTGCATGCATGATTATCACTTTACTGCAACTGAGCACAGAATATTTTAGCAGGGTTGTAAATACAATCCATGCACAGTCTCACACACTTCGAGGTTTGATCTTGTAAGCTCCTAAAGATGTGACTTCTAAAATATCTTGTCAAAAAGTTCTATATGTGTATATTTCTGTTACACGTAAACTTGTAATTGGCCACAATGAATTCTTCACAATATTATTATGAAGAACAAAATTAATATAATATTAATTTGTTATGGGGCTTGGGGGTATCCAGTCTTAGCTTGTCCTATACAAATAAGGGAGGAAAAGTGATAAAGATCTCTTGTGACTTTCTGACGAACCCCAAGAAAACACTCAGTTTGAGATTTTATAACCAGAATGATTGACACTGCTTCACATATATTGCTCTTCTTCTTCCATATTAGTAAGAAGAGGTGTCATTGATTATGTTAAGGAGAGCATAAGCATAGGATTTATTTCCAAAGCAATGACTTCATAAAAAAAAAAAAAAGAATAAAGAAACATGGGTAATGCATGCTAGGAGCCTATAGAATCATGTGTGACTCTACCTCTAAGGTCAGTATTCTACCTCTAAGGTCAGTACTCTCCTGAGCATACTTGTTATAAAGTCACAGTTTACCTAGAAATTATGTTGAAACATTTTTTGAGCATGCTATGTCAAAGTCAGAGAAGAGCAGGTCTTATTGTAGGATGAAGTTATGGATGTGAACTTTTCATGGCATGCTCAATTTGTGACATCAATCTGGTGCATTCGCACAGAGTTTTCTCCAAGACTTTTGAAAAACAAAGGATATTATTGTAAAATATGTGAAAAGACGAAAAATAAATAAATGAATATTTTAACTAATACAGGAGTGTACCTCTAAATGTGAGACTTCACTAATATTTGTCCAGCGTCACAGGTAATCACTACATAATGACGTCCATAAAGCAGCCATGAGAACTTAGTGGAATAGCTTAACTTTGCCTATGGTCTTTTATGGACTTTGTTTTATGCATGTTTTTAAACTGACAGTTTTCAATGTTCACTTGTGTTCTGTAGAACTATTTTGTAGTTGTTAGTATCAAACAATGACAATTTCTTGAAATCTTAGCAAGTCATAGCTACTGAGAGTAGTTTTGAGAGTCTATAAACAGTGTCTTATAAGCATGTTCTTTAAAAGATGAACTACACTTGAAAGGTTTAAGAAGATACTTAAAATTCTGAGGGCTAATCTCCAAACGGTTTAGCTTTGAATCAGAGAAAAATGAATTTAATTACTAATTCATATATAATTTGGTTAATTATTTAGCTATTTCTATGCTTTTTCTTAGAAATATTTATCAGTTTGTTAAAAAAACAATAATCTTTTTGATATTTACTAAATTAATTTTGCAAAAGGAAACCAAATTATTTTACCCTGAATGACCTGGATACTAGCTTTCAGTGGACATATCTAGCTAGTATAAATTATCTCTGCATATGGGTGACAATTATTTGTCTAGTAATTGAGGGATGATAAACAAGGAAGGAAAGATAAACATTGCAGTACTATACAGTTTGAGGTAGGAACTCTGGTGACTAAATATTTTAGTAGCTTAAGACATTAATTTGGAATTAGTAAGAAGTGGCTTCAAGGATATTTAAATTACTTAAAGTTTCAGGTCTCAGTGTCATAGTATATGGAGAGGTTTCTGTTTTTATTAATGAATTTGTATTTAGCACCTATCTTATTATTTCATCTGATCACAAGACATTAATAGCATCAAATAAATTACATAGAGTGATTTAGTCTAATTCTCATAAACTATCAAATTTTCTTTTCTATTCATGTATATGCAGTACTTTGTAATCTAATAGATGTAATACTGAAGAATTAATAAAAAAACAAAAAAATTAAATAAAACAAAACAACAGCACACCAACAAGAAAACAAACAAATGGATGGTGTGTCACATCTACCATCCCATCACAAGTCTATGGCCTGACCACTGGGAGAGACAATGTCCTACTGTAGCCCTAAAAATGGAGCCCAGGTTTGAACTACACAGACATACAATGTACTGTATATTGAGTTAAAACAAATTCTCTCCATAATTTGACATTAATTAGCTCTTTAGCATACTGTAAGATGAACTGGTAAATATATTTACAGTACATTGTATATTAGACTTGGTCCAAATACGGAGAGGTTTCTATGCTGAAAACAGTCTTGATGCTGAGATTACGTGTGACAGAATTTTGTTCCTATTTAAGGAGGTAATTACTTTGATATATAATGCTAATTTTAAATAACCCAATATACTTAAAATATTTCATGATATTTAAATAAATCATTTTAAAGGCACTGGTATGAAAATACATTTCATGTAAATTTTATCTTAATTAGGTTTAATTTCTGTCCTCAGAGTTAAATGATTAAGAGCTATTTGAAAATTAAAAAATTTTTAGAATACATTCAAAGTCATCATTTGCATAGGAGATTCTATAGAGTAAATAACCATAAAACAAGAGATGGCTTCATGCAGAATGATAGCATCAAATGAAACATATTTCAAAGGTGCCACAGGCTAGTTCATCTCAGCAGGTTGCGTGCTTTCCAATTACATTCAAGGAGGAGATGAACAAGCTTATGTGAAACCATACAAACTTGAAATTTTGTACTTGTGAAACTTTTTATTTATGTATCCTCAAGACTTGTTAGGAGACAGTAGAGTAAAAGTATTTAAGAAAAATAAAACTAAGTAATTCTTTTCAGTACTCTCCTGTAAATTTGCTTTCTTTTTAAATATTTACCAATATTCTAACAAATGTTTTATCTTTATCAGCTCTATTATAACAATTATTATTTATATATTATTTGTATTTATATATGAATATATTATATATTTGTACATTATATATTCGTTTTATATTTATATATTCACATTGAAACCTTGCAAATATTATTTCTGGGATTTCAGTTTAGACCATATCAACCATCTACCTAAAGGTTATAAATATGGCTACTATCTTTCTGCTGGTCACCTAACCAAGGTATTTTGCTATATTGTTGAAATATGTTTAATTACTCCACATTTTCAGAATATATGAACCTAAATATTATGAAAAATCATCTTTTCACTCTGAAAATGGAAGGAACCAAAATTTTGTTAGTTCCTCAGGTTTTTTTTTTTTTTTTTTTTTTTTTTTTTTTTTTTTTTGTGACAGTTCAGGACCTGGCCATAGTTTCGTCCTCAAATGAGTTCCTTGTCTTAGTCAACATGAACTCTAATTCTCTAATTCACCCATACCCCTGCTTCCTAGTTATTACTAAAACAAACATATATTGACTTTTCTGACATACACACACACATATGTGTGTGTGTGTGTGTGTGTGTGTGTGTGTGTGTATTTCACAGTGGGTAATTAAGAGAGTAAATTAATATCAAGCACAGTATGGGATTCTGAAAAATAGGCAATAGAATAATGATGGATGAGTAGCAGGCGTCTTTTTAGAAACACTTGAGATTTATTTTTTTGTATAAACTTTATATCTCTCTGTATGCGTGTGTATGTGAGTAGAGATTTCCTAATAGGCCAGAAACACTGAATCCCACTGAATCTGAAGTTCCAGATATTTCAGTTTGAAGCTTGATAAGCAGGTGGAACTCAGCTCACTTCTGCTATTGAAAAAGATCTCTCCAGCCGCTCCTGTTAGGAATTCTTTAGACATCATTTCCTATTGAATTTATTTGATTTCTGACTTACAGCTTACATGTGCTTTCTTGATGTGCTCACTGTACATGCAAAGAGAAATTGGCAGATTCCAACTTCAACTCTCTTTAGCTATCATCATGATATTCCTTCCTTGCTCAAAATTCCTTTTTAAAAAATTCATTCTTTCATTTTTTTTATACTTCTCATTATTAAAATCTGTCATTACTTACCAATTTACTTTCTAATGGTTTCAGTGCACTTTTCTTCCCTATCTTCTTTGGCTAATGGAAGGCTATGCAAAGTATATAAAATGATGTCAAAATCAAGTGTTTATCTGAATAAATACAGTTTTATTTATTTTTATGTGCTTGTGTATGAGTATATACACATATCAATATAACTTTTACCCAGCTCATTCCGTTAGGCAAAGTTAGCCAAGGCAATGTTTCAAAAATATTTAGTCATCTAAATATAGGCTTGAATGATATCTCAATAGTATGAGACTAAATTAAGAAAAATTTGGTAGATGCGATAAGTATTTTTTACTCTCTTTCTCTAATATATATCTATTACATGTAATACAAATTTTGCAATTTCAACTTGTGTGTGTTTGAGTAATATAAATCCTTGCTACCTGGATTATATACTATTACTACATTGTTCTAGTATGAAGTACCAGGTTCCATTTCATCTCAAACACCAATTGTCTTTACATGTACTTTGAAAATATCATTACTTCATTTCCCGAGGTTAAAATGTAATCATTATTTTAATAAGTATTCAACTTATTAAAATAACTTATTTAAAATTATAAATTACAATAATTTTATCATGCAAATATAGAGGGATAATACAATGTAATTATTAACAACAATATTAAACATTTCCTTGATTTATTTTAAATAACAGTGTTGAGTAAGTCTGGTAAGATCCCATATACCTATAGAGCTTTCTACAGGATTTGGTTGGGCTGCTCAGAGTTTACATTTTAGCCATATTACTCTTTAAATATTAGACATGATTTCACAAATGTTTCCTTTCCAAATCATTGCCATCTAATTATACTTCGTTAATTAGATATTACTTAAATGTAAATTCTGATGCATACCTACTCATAGTGTTAGCAGTAGTGACCTCTTGTCAGGAAATACACAGCAATTACAGAGCAGACATGTTTAAACACAGGAGTGGTTTTCCAACTAATTCAGTTTTATGATTCCTGTAAAGTTAAATGGGGAAGGAAAACAAACACATAAATGTCAGAAAAGTAAATTATATTTGTTTCATTTATTTCTACTAAAATAGAATTAATTTTACCAGAAATACAGACTTATCTTTTTTTAAAAAAATGGTTTGGAAAATTCTAGTAGTTCTGTATTGCTGCATCAGTTGTGAAACTTTTTTTTTTTTTTTCACTTTGATCCTGGTCAATGGCTATAGTTCTAAAACACTCATATATAAAATAAGTTTTAAAAAAGCAACATTAAATCACTACATTTGTATGCATGTTTAAAGGCAGAATCATTACAATACTGATGGCCATGGCTAGTGTTTCTAAGAACCTTACCAATGTCTGTAAAAGCTTACATATGGAAGAAAATCATTATCCGAAATAGTCTGATTATATATAATTACTAGTCAATTTTAATCTAATTAAATTATTTAATTATATAAATCAGTAAACGTGCTCCAGATATTCTGGATATTGGAAAATATTCAGCATATTGGAATATGTGTGATAATTATGATTAAAAAATGGAAAATAAGACAAGTATTTACTATATTAATTTTATAACTATTGCATTTAAGTATAGTATAATTTATCTCTATATACAAAGTTAATGATGAAAATGTAATACACACATAGATCCATGGTCCACAAACACATACAAAATAAATAGAGTAAGAGGTCTGGAAAATGCCAGAGGGGGAAAAAAAGATCAACCATTCCTTTTAAACTAAATCTCTGGGGCATACTAAAAAGTAAGATGAATAGTAGATTGTAGTGAATAACCAGTTACTTCTCTTTTGAGAAGTGTCTGGATAATTTTCAATTAGTGTTGAAAAGTCAACTCCCTTCTTTTTCCATCTGTCTAATTCTCCTTTCTCTCTAAGCTAGCTTAGGAAGCAGGCCTGTTGGACAGAGAAAGACATGCTTCAACGGCTAGAGTGTTGATTGTTTCACCTCACAGTGGTTCATGGTAGAAGCTTTTCAGACTTGGCAGCAGGCAAAATCTATGAAGTGTCCACTGGTCAATATCACATTGAAACATACTAGCAACTTGTACATTTTTTTCTATTTGGAAAAGCCAGATTTTGGGTAGCTGCATCTCTAGGACAGAGGACAATGGCTGCTGCCTAAACCAGAGACCATAGTGCTACTAATGCCTCATTCCTAAAAGGTTTCAGCATTTTTATTCTCTCTCTCTCTCTCTCTCTCTTTCTCTCTCCCTCTCTCTCTCTCTCTTTCTCTCTCTCTCTCTCGGTCTCTTATATAGCCATGTTTGTCTTACAACTTACTATATAGCCCAGACTGGCCTTAAAGTGCAGAGATCTGTCCTTCAAGTATTCGGATTAAAGGTATAAGCCTACTTGTCCAGCTCTCAAGACATTATTTTATAAAGAGGAATGATTAGAAACTTGTTTTGCATTAACAAATTGATGCTCTGAAAGTAGCAGTTCTGAAAGCCCTGCACAAAAATTGTGTCAAAATGAAACCATATTGACTGTTTCTTCTTTCTGACTAAGCTCTCCATATCTTCCCAGAGGGCCTGGAGCAGTTTAAATATTCAATGAGAGATGGGTAACAAAATAGATCCAAACCAATAATTGTGATTAACTGTTGATATCTGGTTGTGCCCTAACCTATGCTATTTCCATACAGTGCTGAAAAATGTCTTGTCCTGAGATGGAAATCTGATAAGCTGTTTTGGACACTGAAGATATCTGTGAATTCAGGTTGTTGTGTGGACAGTGCCATATATATAGCACTTTCAACTTGCCACAGACTGCTAAATGATTCTTTTTCCTGGAAAAGAAAAGATACTACCTTACATATGTACTGTGGTGAATTTAGATTGAAGCAACGCATGGTCACATTCAAATCCCATTGGATAAACCATTCTAAGACCTTGTCAGATACACCATACCAAATGATGATACGAATTCCTTACCTGGAACCATGAAAATGTGAACATTTACTCTTTGTTGGTCAAAGCCCTCTATCAACCTTAACCTCAACACTTAGTGTATGCTTCAATGTACTAATAGGTAGAGAATCCAATTATTCCAGGTGTTTGGCCCTGTCCCCTGTACTCTTTATGAGCCAACTTAAATTATCCTCTGATAAACCTCTAGTTTAACCATCAGAACTTGATGTCCATCATCAACTATTAGTTCTTCTGGAACTAGTCCTTCATCTCAGAAACTGGATTAACACTTAAACTCTCCTCCTGCTTGTCACTTGAACACACCAGCAGAAAGAACAATACATATGGCAAAAAGGGATTTTCTGGAGTGTACGGTGATCAGACCAATAACTGACAATGACACAAATGTAGATTCTGACATTTGAGAAAAACTAAAGTATGTTTATCTTATTAAATCGATATCTTTTTGTTCTTATTTCCCAGAATTTACTACATGAATTTAGCCTTTTCTTGAGGAAACAAACTTTCATCATGACGTACTTCAGTTTAGTGTTTGGTGTTTCCTCTATGCTTAGGTCCTCAAAAACAACACAGATACAGTGCAACTCCAACAATAAAGAAGTACCATGCTCAAATGTTAGTAGTTTCAGATGTGGTGGTATATGCATATAAGGCAAACCCATGGATGTTAGAAGTAGGGCTTTAAGATTCAAGGGCTAGAAAACATAGTGAGATGTTATATCAAAACACAAACATAATAAAAAGAAATATCAGAAAATAATGCTATTGGGGCTGAGAAAAAGAAGTGGGAGGAAGAGGACAGAAAGATAGCAAGAGAGAGATAACGGGAGAAAGGGAGGCAGGAAGAGAGGTGCAGAAGAGTGTTAAGAACGCCTTATGAAAAAGCTGTAAATTTAGGAGGAAAACATGCCAGCCAAAGAAAGTTAAATTTTCTCACCACATACTAGCCACAGGTAACTGGACTGACTGTGGTTATTATTCCAGATACAGAAGCATTCCAAAGTGCCATGTGAATCCTAAAACACACCCTAGATTAGACATTGAAGTTGATTGTGAGATAAGGTATACAGAGGTAGATACAGCCTCAGTTGAAAAAACAAAAAAAAAAAAAAAAACAAGAAACGTGGAAGAAAGCTTGGACCCTGCTTGGACCATGCAAATGGGGCAATGTGCTCACACTGTCACATAAATGTTCCTGCCATTGTGTATCCACACCTATTGTCCTACTAAACGATTTTTTTCTCTATGTCTGTCTTTCAGCCTATGGTTTGGAAAGGACAGCTTTTTGAATCTGCTTCTGTCACTCTCCAGTTCCTTCTTTTAGAACACAAGAGTTTGGAAACATACCTGGGGTTCTCTACTGTAACCTAATATCTGTTGGTATCACACTTATTAAAAAAATTGATTTTCCCCAAACAAGTTTTATTCTACTTTGTGAACATTTGGGCTGAAACTCTTATTCCACAACCTCGGGGCCATGTGATGACCAAAAGTTTGCTGTTGTTGATTTCTGTTACTTCTTGGACCTTTTAGACCCTATTCAAGAAATAGCTTTGTCCTAAAGATCAATAAAACCCAATCAGAAGCGAATTAACTTGCACCAAGGATTTCCTTCATCTGAGTCTACTCATTTTCTAGGATATAACTCCAGGATATTTCTTCTTGGTTCGTAAAATGATTCCAAACTTGAGAAAAGGATTACTAATATCCTATCATGCTTGATAGTCTCTGTTTTGAAAGAAGGCACTAAAATACAAAAGTACCATAGTAGATGCCGAATGAATTATCACTTTACAAATTTATTACTTTAAGAACAGATATACTCTAACAGGAAAGGTGCACTTACATAGATAGCTTTGCAAGGCTTCATTGGTCTCATGTTGAGAGAGGCACAGCAGAGAACTTCTTCTGGCTACCCTAGCTGTTCCTGTCCTGGTCACTGACTTCTGCCAATTGTGAAGAGGCCTGGCATTTCCTACTAGATGGTTCATGTTTGCTATTCTAACACGACTAAATTAGAATGCTGGTATACTGAGAGAGATTAAAATTGCCCTAAGGAACTACTTCTAAACAGGTCCACATTCCCTTATACTATTTACTGTAGCTGTCCAGCAGCCATGGGGAACTGGGTACACCTGAAAGGGAGGCTTGGAATGAAATAAGAAGGGCAGGTAAGAGAAGAATGAAGCCAAGACAAAGATTTCTGATCATGGCTCAAAGTTTAACTTTTAGCTCTGTGTTTATATAGGGGAAATCCAAAGACCCATCCTTTGTTTCAGCTCAGTTCCATTGCTTTGTTTCAGCTGGATTCTGTTAAAAAACAAACAAACAAACAAACAAACAAAAACAAAGCTTAGCAGCTCAGTAGACAGTATGCTTCTGCAGGTGGGCAAGGCTAGAAACTTCTACATAGGTAATAAGACTCCACACATGTCTGAGGAAGACCAACTGTAGTAAACAATTAAGGTCTAATTAGCCTGCTCAGGGCTAGGGGAAGGGCACAATTTACCATCTTTTCTCCCCTGTCTTTGGACAGTAGGCTACAAGGGGTGTCAAAACATTTAAAAACCCTTATTAAAAGTAGATTTTAAAAAATCCTAAGCCTAGATAGATTTTAAAAAGTAAAATCATTTTTAAAACTCAGGAACTAGAAAACTTGTCTACATCCCTCTATTTCAGTTTATTATATATCTTTCCTTATTGTATATAGCTTTTTTTCCTAATTATACATATATCTGGTGAATGAGTTTGAACTATACAAACATTAAATATTTCTGCATTCCTTTCCGTGCATAGATATCATTCCTTCACTTGTGTCTCTTTTCCATTGCAGTAACTGGGATGTTAATCCCAAAGGTAGTACAATCCTTGATCAATTAAATCCTCTCATGTAGCCAGAAGAAGTTGAAACCCTAAATCAATATCCTGCCATAATACCTGCTTATGAAGAAATAAGCCACCAGGTTGCACTGACCAAGTCAGAGATAAGGAATTTGTTCATCTTGTGTCAGATCCTGGACTCAAGTCTCCAGCATCAAAACCCAAACAAAACCAACTATAAGCAGTAAAAGCAAAGATCTCCTGGTTATATCCTTATGCTTGTGCCCAATCCACAGGTTTTGATTATCAGATAAACAGCTACTCCAACTCTTGATAGTGGATAATTCTGTTTTTAAATTCTACAAAATCTTCTACTGGGCCATTCATGTATTTCTTCATACTGAAGATTGCTGACCAAGAGCCCTTAATAATGTAATGGTGTTTTAATGGCTATTTAATTACAAAGCAGTGGGGGCTGGATAATCCTAATATGTTCTTTGTGTTTTCATTTTTTCTTTATTTCTTTCTTTCATGATCTCCTTCAGTATCTAATTTTTGACAATCTAAAGAATATATAATATGATGTATAAATCATAGCTCTTAATGAAATTTTGGAAATTTAGAGGGATTTCTTGACACTTTAATCAACTATATTTTGGCAATCATATGTTGCTATGTATTCTCACATGATAACATATTCAGAATATAGAGCTGAAGAGATAGCTCATGTGCTAAAACAGCCTTTTGCTCTCCCAGGGGTACTGAGTTTCATTATTAACATTTAAACAGAGCGGCTCATAACAGACTCTAACTCCAGCTCCTGAGGCTCATACACTCTTTTGTCCTCCATAGGTACAAATGAAATGTGCCATACATTCACATAGATACAAACACACACACACACACACACACACACACACACACACACACACACACACATACACACACACACACACACACAAATAAATAAATATAAAACCAAGACCCATGAATATTATGACATTGTCATTATTACTTTTAATCTATAACCACTACTACCATTTATCAGTTAGCCTTTAATTGTAAACACCCAATTTTTCTATGGTTTGCCCATTTTTTTTCCTGGGCTATTTGCCATTTTTAAGATATTCTTAGAAGTTCTTTGATTGTCCTATTTTGACTAGAAACCTTATAATTAACTCACCCAATAGATTGAAGGACAGTAATGCAAGTGTCTTTCAAAGCTAAGCGAGAGGCTTATACAGCACCTGCCTGGAATATGTTTTGAGGATGCCAGCACAAAGGTATCAATTATAGCCACCAGAAGTCACCATGATGCTGTGCTGTTCAATAGCCATCTTTCATAAGACAACAATATGCAAATAAGTACAGGATATGAGTTCACAAAATAGATGCAGGTGCTATTGTTACTGTCAACTAAGTGGTAGAGAGGAATGAGATACTATTAAGTTCTTGAAGCACATAATCACTACATTGAAGGTAGGGTCTTCTGGTTCTAAATTTGGAAAAATCATGGTATAGCAGCCATAGAATACAGCAATGGGTACACACTTAATGTTTGCCCTTCACACATTTAAAACTTTGTCCCCCATAGAGTTTGTACTTAGCACACTGATGCTGAAAATCAAGAGTGTCATAATGAGGTAGCTGGGCATAGAATTGGAGAGAGGCCCTTACATTTTAGGGAAAAAGTAATGAAGTCATTACTCAATGAACCCATTAGAAGTACAATTGCCTGTGGGCTAATTTCTGGCCTTATGGCTAATTGCAGACAGAAGAATTTGAATGACAAATGGAATACCTAACAGAAACTCCTCAGAAATGCATTTTTTTCTAATACTTTACTCAGGTTTCTGATAACCTACGGCCATTAGATATCATGATATATTACTCAGTATAAAACATATTCCTGATAGTTTGAGCTAAATTTGTGGTTTTGCTGGCTCATTTAACTGTAGTACTTAATGTGCTTCAATTTTATTTTCTTTCCTTAGCCACTTCATACTAGTAACATGTCCTTAACATTTTAGATATGCTCATTATAAAACTCATTATGTCATGAAATAAAAACTAGTGTATTTAGAGGCAATTTAAAGATTAATACAAACTGCATCTATTAGAATCTACATAATTGTAGGTAATTGAAAATTACATTTAGCATATCTTCAAAAATATATTATAATTATTACCACAATTCATTCTTTCTAAGTTCTTCACTGATTTATATGTTAAAAATAGGATGATCATATGAATTGTTATTAAAATGAAACTCTGAAGTGTGTTTTTTTTATTTTATTTTATTAGTTTTTTTATTTGCATTTCAAATGCTATCCTGAAAGTTTCCTATACCCTCCCCCCTGTTCCCCTACTCACCCATTCTCACTTCTTGGTGATTTGATCCATTCTTATCTCCTTGTACAAAGTTCAAGTCTAAGTTTATCACAGACCTCCACATAAAACCAGAGACACTGAAATTTATTGAGGAAAGTGGGGAAAATCCTTGAGGATATGGGCACAGGGGAAATATTCCTAAACAGAACAGTAATGGCTTGTGTTTTCTGTTTTTTATTTCTTTAAATATTGTTTTAAATATTACTATTTTACTCATTTCTGAAAATGAAAATTTTAGAACTTTGTCTAGAATATAGTAAAAATGTCATCTAATTTGAAAAACCTGAAAGATAAACTTAATTCTATGGAATATTAACTATAGATATTTTATTTCATTTTCTTTAAGATCTTTAAAGTTATATAATCTCTTGTCTACCTAGCATCCCTGACATAAAATGCATCAATACGTGAATTAAACATGCCAAGGAATGAGAACCATCAGTGTTTTCTTTTTTTCAAAGCACATTAAAACTCTAAGTTACTTAAAACCAATGCTAAAGCTAAAGATATTTATGCAGCCAATTAATAAAAATAGGCTATGAAATTCAAGAGAGCATTGTGAGTGTATATAATAGGATTGGAAGGAGGATAAGGAAGGAGAAAATTATATAATCTCAAAAAATAGAAGAAGCAATTTTAAAAATAAATTTTCTTTGAGTTCTTCCTTTACTTCATACCCTAAATATGCATATCCATATCCACCCATTACATTTATTATAATTATACTAAACTTTCTATCATTCTTTGCTGGTAGACTACAATAGGTAAAAATTATAATCATCCTTTAAATGATTAGCTATTTTATAGGCTATGACATGGCCTATCCTCTTTATTTGATATTTTATAATCCAAATCTACATCAAAGTTGTAATCTTGGGTTTAACAGTGAGATACTGAGGAACAAATTGATATATTATTTGTAACATAAGGCCAAGAACTAACACCCCATTTTTTTGTCATGAAAAGCGTCACAAAGCTATTGAAATAAGTTCCCACTCCCCTCTCTGCTTTATGTACTAAAGAACTGACTTCCACACTACTGCTCAGAATAATTTCCATGAAATGTCTATGGTTTCAGTTGTTGATGTTTTAAGTTAAACCTTACTACTGACATATATCTATCAAAGAGGTGACAGTTGGATTATGTGAATGTTCACTCACATCTCTTATCCCTTTATATTTGCTTGGCAGATAACCTTCAGGGAAACACAGGTATCAATTACAAACAGAAAATATGTTTCTATGTTTTCAGAACAGACTTACTAGCATACTCGTGGAAATCATTAATTATGCATCCTGCCATTCGTCTAAGGGCCTTCTAATTCATTCCCAGATTGTTATATAAATGATCTGCTACCTGTTTCTCTTACAAGAATGTGAAACAGTACTGAGAAGTAATAAATGACCATATACAGAGAAATGTTTTGTTTGCAAAACAAGATACTGATTACTTGGACTAAAAATAGTGAAATGTAATATTAAAACAGAAAAATGCTGATATCCCGAGAGATGGGGTAATATAATGGAGTTTACTGAAATTGAATGCAAGTTGAGATTTCTTGTTTTCAATTAAAATGACATGATTCTGGGGAATATCGATCATGCTGCATTGCATAGTATAATTTTTCAATTCTTATTCATAATTTTTACTGGCAACAAAAACAAAAAGATCAATTTAAAAAGGATTTAAGCTATTTGTTATTTTATCATTACACTCTAGAAAATGTACTACTTTATAATTACTAATTAAAGTACCAAAATAAAATATTTGCTTGTCATATACTAGTAATTACTTAAAGTTGATGAACATGTCTTGGGATTTATAGCACTTCAAAGTAGCTGTCAGAGAGTAGAATTGGAAAATTAATTTTAGTTACTAATGCAAACTTCAACTACACTTCAGCCCAAGAGCTCTGAGACAAATAAATATGATAAATATATTCACAGATTGTACCAAAGGCGTCAAATAAAACTATTAATAACTATGATTTTTAGAAATATCTTCTTTTTCACTCAGTTACAGCCACTTTTTTGACTTTGAAAATATTCATTATCCAGTTGAGAGATGACCTCAGGCCAGATTTGCCTAATGGTGTTAAACAAAGGGCTTACTGCCATTCCTGAGGTTTGACAAAAGAATTTCCATGAAGTTTAGTGTTCTTCAATGTCAATAAAATGCCTTCTGGTTTGTAATATTCTTTTAGTTCTTCATCTCCCACCAGCTATATGAATTCATGAAATCAGCATACTCTACTAATGTTTAATTCTTTGAAGGATATTTTTGGGGAAATTATGCACTTTGAATTAGCAAATGCCAACTCTAAATGAGAGGAATCTCAAAGACTTAATCTCCCGAGTCACATGATTGCTTCTTTTAGTGCTCCTTTTATTTGTTCACTTATTAATTTTGAGACAAAATCACACTGTATACCTCTGGTTGGTATAAAACTAGTTTTATATACTTGGGTAGTCTGAAACTCAAAGAGATTCATCTATCTCTGCCACAAGAAATTTGGGTAATGTCATGTGCCATCACAACCAGCCTCTATTCTTGATAAAGAAAAAGAGAGTGTTAAAATATTACTCACTGACAGTAAATTAAGTATTTCCAAGTTTCTTTGTAAATAGACCAAAATCCTCCAAATGCAGACACCATCGCATATGCCAGCAACATTTTGCTGAAAGGACCCTGATATAGCTGTCTCTTGTGAGGCAATGCCAGTGCCTGGCAAACACATAAGTGGATGCTCACAGTCAGCTATTGGATGGAACACAGGGCCCCCAATGGAGCAGCTAGAGAAAGTACCCAAGGAGCTAAAGGGGTCTGCAACCCTATTGGTGGAACAAAAATACGAACTAACCAGTACCCCCAGAGCTTGTGTCTCTAGCTGCATATTTAGCAGAAGATAGCCTAGTGGGCCATCATTGGGAAGAGAGGCCCCTTGGTCTTGCAAACTTTATATGCCTCAGTACAGGGGAACACCAGGGCCAAAAAGTGAGAGTGGGTGGGTAGAGGTGTTGGGGGGTGAGGGTATGGGGGAATTTTGGGATAGCATTTGAAATGTAAATGAAGAAAATACCTATTAAAAATGTTAAAAATATCTTAAATCATGTTTGTGTACCCAACTTCATTCATTTAGACATGTCAGTATTCTCAAAACCATGGACTAAAGAGGAAAGGTGACTTCTAATCTACTAAGAGTCAATGAATCTAATTTAGAAAGGTACTAAGGTGTTTTGTATTTTTCAAATTCATGCATGCAAAGATGCATTCTGTAATGTAATATTGTGTAATGCACACAGCTTATTCTCTATTACGAATGAGTGGAAAATTACTGAATAGGCCTAAGAGATTTCATATTAACTACTGTTTTGTGATTAAGCTCCCTCTGAATCCAGCTATGATTTACATAAATTGAACTGAAGACAAAATGTCTCTAATAACATAGAGACTACAAATGTTGACTCTCTTTTCTTCCACATGCTCTCTGATAAAGTGTTCAACTACACGTTCTCACTCACCTCGAGATCAACATAGACGAGAAACACTTCCTTAAGGGTTGATCTTATTGACCTTCTTTTTGTCCTTTATTGGCTCTGTCAGAGGATAACCCACATACTTGCTCCTTCAAGAGAGAGAGACAGAGACAGAGAGACAGAGACACAGACAGACAGACAGACACACACACACAGAATGCATCTATGCTAAGAATTTACAAGAGTAAAGTTTCTAATTTTAATAAGAAAATTAAATTAAAATAAAGAAATATAAGAACCTTCACAAAGAGATTTCAGTGGTTGGAGAGGAGACAATAGAGCTAATTTAGAAAAATATGAAGATGTTTGGCATTTTTCAAATTCATACTGTCAAAGAAGCATCATGTATTCTAACATTTAATGGCACATGTAACTCCTCTCAATTATTATTGATTGACATCTTTAATAATCAATACTCATTTATTTCAAAATTACCATTGTTTTTTTGAGAAAAATATAATTTTCATAATGTTAAAACAATATGATTGTCCACCGATGTGCTAGAAATGATGATATCGATGAATCGGCACACTTGACTGTGAAAACCCCATGGACCTCAACCCAACATGAAGCACTTCAGACAATGGAGTAAAGTTCAAAGGAGGAGAGGTGGCCTTCTCAGGAAGAGCACACCAAATGGTGATCCACTGGCAAATGTTTAGCATGAAAAACATACAAACATACAACATTATATGTACTGAACAGTTTATATTTGGGAACATAGGTATTACACACACCTATAGGGATGTAATAAAATTAGCAAGGAAAGAAATTAAACAACAAAGAGCTATATCAAGAATAAAAACCCATGACCAAAGCAGTTAATTCTTTTATAATATTAAGTGAAAGATCTTACATTTAAGTTTAATTTAAAATTAAATATTTAAAAATATTATACTTAATAATGTTAACACCAACATGATAGTTTGAGGATTAAAGAATAAATTAATTTGGTGACAGGAATAAAGAAATATCCATGTTATCAGATGAGGTAATGGGAGTGGAGTGATAGCTTAGTGGTAAAGAATGATTTCTGCTCTTTCACAGAACATGAGTAGAATCCCCAAGAACCAACTCACCATCTGACAACCTCCTATAACTATATCACGAGGTGATCTGATGCCGTTTGGCCTAACAGGAAGACAAACACAACACAGATATGCATAAATTAAAAATGCTGCTGCAATAAACACATCCGTTATCTTCACTAACAATTGCATATTGCATATATGCATTAAAATACTATCTGACCAGGTAATTTTAATAATTTCATATACATATATGAAATTATTAAAATATAATTATATATCACATAATGTACCACATAAACTTATATAATTATTGCCAAATATTTTAAAAATTAAAGAATGGTTGGCCTAGATTTATTACCAGCAAACTGCATAGAATTTGTGGATCTCAATTAATTGTAAGTGGTAAATTAAAGTAAAACAACTCAAATTCTATAATGAAATTACTCTTTGATACGTTCATTGGGCAATATTACTTGAAAATGTTGCTAACACATAATGTTTTAGGAGACATGAAATACTTTCCATATCTTACTTATTTCTGACTCTATAAAATAACCTAACCAAACATTCATATATTTGTTGGGTAGTATAATTTTATAAGCAAGACATCTCAATAAACATTTCCCAGAATTATTAATTTTGCACTTACATGTGGATTTACAATATATCTTGTGCAATAGCCAAGTTAACAAGGAAAGGAGACAGAACTTTTTCACTTAGGAGAGTCTTCATAATAGGAGGGGGCTGTGAAAGAAAATTTGAGTAGCTCAGGTAATGGATTCTTCTCTGCTCTCCTGGAATAAGCCAGTTATCTGAGGAGGTTGAAGCCTCCCAGAGGTGTTGGGTTGATGGAATTCTAGTACTTTTGGAGTGTCTCTTTTAAGGCAGAAGAATGGAGTTCAAAGACAACTTGTCTCTCCATTTGCAGTTCTTCAAGTACCTTCTGCTGAAAATAATCAATAGAACAACAGCGGAGTTTTAAGCAGTATGTTTCAAATGGCTTCACGGTCATGCACAGTTGTATTAGGGGTTGTGTGTTCTGGTCTCTAATATCTGTTTCTCTTTCTCTCTACTTTTAGTGTTAAATCCTTACTTTGTATACCTTTATTAGTGCAGTGTACAGTTTACTCAAAAATGACATAATGAAAAGTCAGAAAAATAATGAGATAGAAAATGAAGAAAAGATTGTTTATGTTCTTATTAGTCTTCAATTATTTTTTAAAAGATGTATCAATTATATTTATACATTGCAATACATAGTTGAAATAATGTATTCAATTTATATAATTTATGAGTCTCTGTCTTATTTTATAAACTTTTCAGTTTTGTCCTTGTAAATGAAGAATCTCAGTAATTAGAAATGTCAGCAAAACCATGGAAATGAAATTATATTTTTTCTAAAGCAATTGGATAATGGTAAAAGAAATATAGAATCAAGTAAGACAGAGTACTCCAATGTGGTTTGGGAAAATTATTGTGAATATATTTATAACTAAATGATCATTAAGTGACAGGAACTATCCTTGGTAATTTTTCAAAAAGATAATTAATAAAGAAACACTCTTCATTTGATAAATTGAGTAATAATTTTCCCAGCAGTTTTGAAAGAGCTGATTTCCATATCATTCTGCATTGATTTAGTTGAAGAACTCTGAGTGCCGAGGCTACTTCACTGTCTACAAATATGTCTATCCTCTCATTTGTTAGATTGTTAACCTGGTAACAATATCTTTACTTCAATTGTATCATTCCTCATTTTACAAGAAAAAAGATTATTAATTATAAGAGATCATTTTTCTTTTGCATGTACCACTCTTTTTTTAATATCACCCAAAATTATCATAAGCTTTGCATTACTAAAAGCAAAAAGACAGTCTGAGATTATTTCCAATTATCATGATTTTTAAATTAGGTATTTTCTTCATTTACATTTCAATTGCTATCTCAAAAGTCCCCCAGACCCTACCCCCCACTTCCCTACCCACCTACTCCCACTTCTTGGCCCTGGCGTTCCCCTGTACTGAGGCATACAAAGTTTGCAAGACCAAGGGGCCTCTCTTCCCAATGATGGCCGACTAGGCCATCTTCTGATACATAGCTCAGAAACTTAGAATACTAAAGATACAATTATCATATTTTGAGTTTAGAAAGTTCTAGAGTTTGATAAGAAAATTTCAAATGGATGTCTTTTTTTCCAAATCTATATCTGTATATCAGAGATGGAACCAGACATCCAGTCGGTAATTTCAGCAAAATTTGCACATTTAAGTAGGACTGATTCTGATGGCTATGGCATCATTTTTACTTCACTAAGATTCATCATCATTGTCAGTCAGGATCAGTCTTTGGTCCTTTTGTGGTCCGATGACTGTGTAGAGTGCAATCTAACAGACTTTATAGAAAATGCCAACTTAATGCTAAAAAGAAACATGGCATTCAACTGTGGTTGAGTGTGATTCTAATCAAATTCTGGGCCAAGAACTTTGCATGATTTTTTTTATTTTTCAATAGGCCTATGAAAGTATCCATATTTATAAGTATGAAATTGAATGTAAAAATGAAATGGCTTCAGGATCACAATGTCAATTGATGAGTTAGAATTCTTACACTGACATCTACTTCTGAAGACAATTATTACCCACTCCCTTTTTTTAGAATAAATAATGGTGATATTGTATTAGCTTTAAAAAGCAGTGACATACAAGTACCCTTTTTCTTGTATCATTATAGTAAGTTTAGAATCCTATTTTTTTCTATATTTTGTTGAAATGGAACTTTGCTTTGGCCTTTTAAAAATGGTCACCGTCTTGATAAAATCCCCATTTATAAGCATCCTTGGACTCCTTTTGAACATAGATGATTGCTCTGCATATGGAGGACAATTATATCATTATCCCAGTGGCACGAGTAAGATATCCGATATATTAGACTGAGGAAACTCTTCTATTTCAGCAACATAAGTAGGCTGAAAACTAGCAATAACAGAGTTCTCCACCTATCTGAAATCTGACTTACCATCTTGGGCATCAAACAGGCAGTGAATGTCCAACTGTTTCTGATGCTATAGTTAGATTTTCCACTTCTATTGGTGTAGCCTATTGACATTACAATTTGCCTGCACAACTCTTTGCAGTGCTGGACCTGCTGTCTATCAAGTTTCTAGCTCTATTATCTAAAGCTTCTTTGAAACCCCTTGCCTGTTTTAAACGATAGATAGATAGATAGATAGATAGATAGATAGATAGATAGATAGATAGATAGATTAAAATCAGATAATAGCTATCTAGCTATTATCACTAGATAATAAATAGGTAATATATAGATGATAGAGAAATGACAGCTAGATAGTGACAAACAGAGACAGACAAACAAATAATAATAATAGGCAGCTAGATGAATGATAACAAATAACATAGATATCTATATCTATCTACATATATATATATACATATATATATAATTTACTGTGTATGTGTGATTTGAGCATTACTATTAGTGATTAAAATTGGTATTAAAAGAGTATTGGTTCAGACAGTGCTATCTTTCAAAAGTGTGTATCTACCAAATTGTGGTCAATGAAACAACCATATCAATTGAGTTTATTGTTATTTAATAAATTATGAAAATGTGGAAAGACAGAAGTGTGTTTCTGACACGGAATACTCATGACAAAGCAAAAACATAAGTTAATGTAAGCTGGATATGTATCTTTAAGAGGGTTCTATAGACCTATTTTCCATATAGTATTTTTCTGTGCAATAACATGTACAATATGTAAGCATTCCACTTTCCTTGATGCAAAAAAAAATCTGGAAACCATTGCTTGTTTTGGTTCATTTTATCATTTCTGATTACAAAGTTCACCTTTGTTTTTGAGCATGCACAAAAATCCACTTTTTAATTATCTTCACTCAGATATATATTTTCAATAACACATTTGACTACTTGCCACAAACTAAGAAGGATAGCATTAAACTCTACAAATTAATTATCCTTCTTAATATAACATGGAATTTATGAAATGGTTCTTTTGGGGCTGCCCCACCAAAATATGAGCCAATATGTCAAGCTCCTTTACTCTGGTTAGGATGTCTTTACTCGAGCTATGTCGTTGGATCTGCAGCTTTGAAAGGATGCACTAGTAGATAGTACCACTTACAGGCTCCAAGTATTACTATACTAACATGTTTTAGAATGCCTAATCATATTAGCTCATATCTATAGGATAAATGTCTATACTTTCCTTCTCTCTCTCTTCAGAAAAACACTTATTACTCAAATATATTTTACCTCATCTTCATTGTTCTTATTCCTGGATAAATTACTTAGAGCAAAGTCTGAGATTCCTAGTTGTATACTGTGCCCACTCAGTTCACCTTTATTTGTCAATGGTAATCCGTGGATGTAGATTTTTTTGAAGCAACAACACTATCAGATGATATTATTTTTTAATTTGAAGTTAGTCCTCTACAGGTACTGCATATGTATCAAAAGATGGCCTAGTCGGCAATCACTGGAAAGAGAGGCCCATTGGACATACAAACTTTATATGCCCCAGTACAGGGGAATGCCAGGGCCAAAAAGGGGGAGTGGGTGGGTAGGGGAGTGGGGGTGGGTGGGTATGGGGGACTTTTGGTATAGCATTGGAAACGTAAATGAGCTAAATACCTAATAAAAAATGGGAAAAAAAAAGAAAAGGCATTTTATGAGGTTTGAGATTGTTACATTGAACAGTCCAAACAGTTCACTTTAGATGTTTTGACAAATCATAGACATATAAAATAGTAAAATCATACACATAATGGTAAAATGAATTAATTCCCTAGAAGGATAAATGACTTGTGCACATCTATTGTGAGAACAAATTTAGATTTGATCTGATATGAAAGGAATGCTTTGCTTTTTTCTGGAAGTAATTTTTATACATAAACATTTAGCTAAAACATACAATATCACTAGAAAGGTAAGAGACTCATGAATATAAAGTTTTCTGACTCATGTCAGAAGTCCACAAATGAAGACAATAATCATTGCCAATGAAGAACAGGATTTTACTATTAGCAAAAAGAAAGTAAACAATATTAGAAACATATAAGGAAAATTAATTTTATATCACATTTTCAGAGATGTTACAGGAGTTTTATTATCTAGTAAGAATCAGACAACTATAAAAAGAATGATGACCCTGTTTAGTTGAGATATTAGTCTGAAACAGCCACTTGAACTCAACTGTAAAATTAGAAATTCCAACTTTACCAACCCCATTTGCAAATGGTGGCTTGAACAAAGTTTATTCTGAAATCTGCTACTTTTCCAGAGCTAGCATAAATCTTAGTTGTGGGTCTGAATTTCTGTTGACTGTTAGGTTGACTATGGAGAGGATAATCAGGCATGGAGACAACTTAGGGCCACAAGTCACTATTCTCTCTGTAGATCGAGTATCTGTGAAGAATTTTGGAGAACTCATGGTTATATCTCCCTCTGAGCTTGTTACAAGTCCAGTGTAGAAAATAATAAAAGAAACAAATGGGAAAATAGTTCCAAGAAGTATGCCTCACATTTTAATCTGTAAACAAAATGCTATCTAACACAGTAGCATTTCAGAGCTTCACACTCTCTTACTTTTCCCAAAATGTCACTACATTATAACTGAGTAGCCATAGTTCATCCTTTCAACATTATAGATGGATTTTGCTTATTCTGACCTCAGATATAAATAAAATCAGATAGGAATTTTCCTTTGCTTTGTGTTGCTGAAAAATAACTTTCTGTTCATTCACATTGCATGGATTCTTACTATTATACAGCATCCCATTTAGTATCTTGTTCAAATGATAGATTAATATTCTATCAATGATGTGTGATCAACCTGTTTCCATTTGAGACCTAACAGTGGTGATATCAGTATGTTTTAAGTATTTTTTTTCATGTATGAGTATATTTTACTAGTGTTCCGAGTTAATTTTTAATTTATTACTCTCAAATCTCCTCTTATAACTACCATAAAATGGTGAAAACCAGCTTTAAGAGATTAATATGAAAATCAGATTTCTATGAACCCATTCAGTAAGTATGATTGAGCTTCTTAAAGTAGGTTTAAAATGGTCAACTTTCCTATTATTCAAAGATATTTTACATTCTATTTGGAGAACCTATAGTCAAAAACTAAATTAATAGATAATAACCTACAACAATATCAAACAAGTAGCTTTCTTAAGTGAACAAAACAATAATCAGAGGACAATTTTCAAGTTGGTCATGGACACATGTGAGGACACCTTCATACCCTTGTCTTTCATGCAAAGAAACAGCATCACGCATGCACTCATGTTTGTGTGTAATAATAGCATGCACACACACATGCAGATAGAGGCAATACCATACCTCAATAAATTTTAAAGGATAATCTTTAAGTTTTCCCTACCCTTACCTTTAGTGATTGTACTGTGCATAAACCAATTGAGAATGAGCATTCCATGGTTAGTTTATCCCTACATTTTGATCAGTTCTGAGGTTTTTGTGAAGGTCTCTGCTGAAAAAGAGGCTTTTTTTTATTATAGGTGCTAATTGCATTTTGTATGTGGATGTAAGCATTAGAGTTTACCGTGTAGTTGGACATTAGAAATGTGGTATTAGTAAGCCTTATATCTAATTTTATGGCTGGTGGTTATTCTTGAGATATAACCATGACTATATGCCCTTGAACATATCTTACTGTGCCAATTACTGCCTTATTTCATATGCTTTATATATGGGAAGGATTATTGAGTCTTTTTTCTTGCAAGTTGCATAACTTCTTGTTATAGAATGAGAAGCATTCCTCAGAGAATAGACTGACTAAGAAAAATTTAGCTCTGACAGTTGACTGTTAGATTTTCTCAAATCTTTGCAATTATAAATTGCAAAGGAGAGAAGACAAACTTACATGTCTAGAAATGTTAGAGGTAGGAATATTGACAACACTTCATGATTTCACTCTTGCTGATGTATTTCTAAGTAAGCATATTTAAATTTTAAAGTCTAAATGTCTTAATAACACTAACTCAATTCACTCTCACTTTTACAAACTTCACCGGGAAGCTCAGTCCCAGGACAATGAAACACAGCTATGTTTTTAAAGAGCAGCATTGCATTAACATGGGTGCTTCAATGTAGTTGTCCCAGAGAGATAGTATGTGCCTTTTTTTTCTGACTGACATATTCCTTGAAAATAAATGCTTCTTTTCTTTTCTTGTTTTCTTTTTTCAAAAATTTCTTCATGGAAGTAATTGGTAAGTGAAACAGAAATCAGAGGGAGACAAAGAACTAATATGAATTCTTTAATGGCTTTAATAGACCAATTCATTTAATTCACTGATTTCCTTGTGAAAGACTCTGAGACAATAATTGTTTTTATTATTTAAAAAAAATGTAGTGTTTTCTATGAGATTCACTCTAAATAGCTGCATTGTAAAATGAATAGAATTTTCAACATCTGCTATTACAAAATATTGTACCAATTAATGTGTTAGGGTGATTTTGATTATTGGCAGCTCTAATTAGATGACATAATTCAATTCATTTTAGGTTTGGGGGTTTTGTTTGGTTGATTGTTTTCTGTTTTTCTTTTCTTTTCTTTTCTTTTCTTTTCTTTTCTTATTCCTCCATACTCTCCTTGATGATGTTTGTAAGTTTCATTTCGGTTGTTACAAATGATAGGATTTTATTGTTTTACTTTAACAAAGTTATCTCTGTGTATTTATACATTTTTATTTGCTACTCTGTTGACACTCTCTTTGGCTGCCACTATTCATTGATTATTATCAATGTGTTTCAGTGAACACAAGAATGTATACCTTTGTTTGACATAATGATCAATTCCTACAGATTTATTCCCAGTAGAGACATTGCTGGAACTTATAACACCTATAGTTTAAATTGTGGGGGAAATAGCAGTGCATTGCTTTTAATAACAGTTACCAACATATATAATCCTATCAACAGGGTTTAAAGACTATACTTTCCACTTCCAAGCTATCATCCTTATAAATAATTTTATCTCTGGGGTTTTTCCCCAATTCCATGTCTCTGGCACATCCTAGAGATGCTCTCCACCCTTAACCAATCGTTCTCTCTTTCTCCCCTGCTCTATCTACAAATGACCCTAAAACTGTGTCCTGCTCCCCTGCCCACTCATTCAGTTCCCTCTTTCCTCCAATATTCAGTTTGTTTTCCTTTCTGGGAAAGATTCAATCATCCTACAGTGTGACCTCCTCACTATTATACTTCTTTGGGTCTTTTGATAATAGCATGTTTATCCTATATTTTATGGCTAATATACATTTATGAGTATATATCAGGCATGTACTTTTAGGTTTGGGTTGCCTCACTCAGGATGATATTTTCTCGTTCCTTCCATTTGATTACAAAATTCATGATGTCCTTGTTTTAATGGCTGAGTAGTATTCCATTCTGTAAATATATTGCATTTTCTGTATCCTTCTTCAGTTGAAAGACATCTAGGTTGTTTCTAATTTCTGGCTATCACCAATAAAACTGCTATGAACGTAGTTGAGCATGTGGCCTTGTGAGGTGGAGGAGTATGTTTTGAGTGTATGTCCAGGAGTAGTATAGCTGGGTCTTAAATTAGAACTATCCCCAATCTTCTGAGAAACAATCAAATTGATTTCCAGAGTGTTTGTTCAAGTTTGCGCTCCCACCAGCAGTAGAGGAGTTGGTTAACAATCTCACCAGTTTGTGCAGTTCTTTGAAGTTTGTTTGTTTGTTTGTTTGTTTGTTTGTTTTATCTTAGCCATTCTGGTGAGTATAAGGTAGAATCTTAGCATCTTTTAAACATGCATTTTGCTGATGACTAAGGACTTTGAACATTGCTTCAGGTTCTTCTTGACCTTTCAAGATTCTTCTGTTGAGAATTCTCTGTTTAGCTCTGTGACCCAATTCCCTATTCTCTGGTTACTCAGGTTTGGGAGGGCTGCTACCTAACCTTTCCACTCATCCCTGGGTGAACATGCCTCTATCCCACTCTTCAGAGGGTGGCCAAGGGGCAGCCTGGGGACCCCGGAGGTACCTTGCTAAAGCCCCGGGGTTGTAGGAGAGAGGGATAAGGGAAGAGGTTCTCAACACTGACCAGAGTGCACATCGGATCTTGATGGAGCAGAGACTCTATAGTTTAAGAGCTTTATTACAGAAAGGTAGGGGGAAAGAGAGAATGTAGAAAGAGAGAAGGAGAGAGAGAGAGAGAGAGAGAGAGAGAGAGAGAGAGAGAGAGAGAGAGAGAGAAGACTAGAGAGAGAGTAAGAGAGAGGAGAGAGGAGTGAGAGAAGTGAGAGGTAAAAGAACAAAGGAGTGAGAGAGCAAGGTGGGGGCCTAACAACCCCTTTTATGATCTTTACTGTTGCTAGGTAACTGGGGAGGAGTTTAGCCTGAACTATGTGTCTACTGACCATGCTTCTGATGTGGGCGGTGTGTGGGGCAGTAACTTAGGCAGGAGAGAGAGTTCCAAAGCATGACCGAATGCCTACTATGTCATGAAGGTGAATTATCACTACAGGGGTTCAGACCTCACCTCAACTGGAGACCAGCCTGCAATTCCCCACAGTTATATATCTGGGATATCAGCTTTCAATCAGGTTAATGGTTAGTGAAGAACTTTTCCCCATCTGTAGACTGTCATTTGCCTTATGAAGATGTTCTTTGATTCACAGAAGCTGTTCCATTTTATGAGGTCCCATTTACTAATACTTGATCTTTGTACCTGAGCCATTGGTGTTCTCTTCAGCAAGTTGTCTCCTATACTGACAAACTCAAGGATATTCCCCTTTTTCTGTTCTATTATATTAAGTGTGTCTCTTTTTAGCTTGAGGTATTTGATTCGTTTTGACTTCTTCCTTTTCCATTGTATGGTCTCACTTCTTTGTGAAATCAAGTGTCCATGGGTGTGTGAGTTTATTTTTAGGTCTTTGTTTCATTTCATCCATCCATTTGTCTCTTTCTGTACCAATACAATGCAGTTTTTATTGCTATTGTTCTGTAGTGCAGCTTGAAGTCAGGGATAGTGATACCTCCTGAAGTTCTCTTATTGTTCAGGATTGTTTTAGCTATCATGATTTTTTGTCTTGTTTTTCCATTTGAAGTATAGAATTATTTTTTCAAGATCTTTGAAGAATTGTGTTGGAGTTTTGATGGTGACTGCACTGAATCTGTACATTGTTTTTTGTTTTTGTTTTTGCTTTTATTTTTGAGAGAGATGGCTATTTTTAGTATGTTAATTCTTCCAATCAATGAGCAAAGGAGATCTTTCTATTTTTCTGATATCTTCCTCAATTTCCAAAAAGGAAACAGAGACTTGATGTTCTTGTCCTATAGGTCTTTTACTTTTTGTAGAGGTATACCAAAGTATTTTAAGTTATTTATAGCTATTGTGACAAGTACTGTTTCCTTAACTTCTTTTCCAACACATTTATTGATTGCATAGAGGAGAGCTACTGATTTCTTTGAGTTAACTGGGTTGCTCATGCATACTCTCATATCATCTGTGAATAGCAATACTTTGACTTCTACCTTTGCCATTTGATCTCCTTTAGTTGTCTTATTGTTCTAGCTAGAACGTCAAGAACTATATTAAAGAAATATGGGAAGATTGGGAACCCTTGACTTGTCCATGTTTTTAGTGAAAATGCTTTAAATTTCTGTCCATATAATTGGATGTCAGCTATTGGCTTGCTCTATATTGCCTTTGTTGTCTTTAGTTAAGCCCATTGTATCCCTGCTTTCTTTAAGGATTTGTCATGAAGAGATATTGGATTTTGGATTTTGTCAAATGCTTTTTCTGAACCTAGTGAGATGAGATGATCTGTGTGTGTGTGTGTGTGGGTGGGTGTGTGTGTGTTTTCCAGTTTGTTTATATAGTGGGTTACGTGGATGGATTTTCATATATTGAACTACCACTGCATTTCTAGAATGAAGCCTACTTGATCATGGTGCATGATGTCTGTAATGTGTTCTTGGATTTGGTTTGCAAGTATTATATTGAGTATTTTGCCTCAATGTTCAGAAGAGAGATTGGTCTGAAGTTGTCTTTGTTTGTTAAGTCCTTGTGTAGTTTAGGTATCAGGGTGACTGTGGCTTAATAGAATGAGTTTGCCAGTGATTCTTCTGTTTCTATTTTGTGGAATAGTTTGAGGAGCATTGGCATTAGATCTTGTTTGAAAGTTTGCCAGAATTCCACAGTAAAATCATCTGGTTCACGGCTTTTTTGACTGGGAGACTTTTAAATGAAAGTTTCTATTTCCTTAAGGGTTATAGTGTTACTCAAATAGTTTACCTGGTTTTTGATTAGCTTTGGTAAGTGCTATCTGTTTAGAAAATCATCCATTCAATTTAGATTTTCCACTTTTGTGGTGTATAGGCTTTTCAAAATAAGATATAAAAAGTCATTGAATTTCTTCAGTGTCTGTGTTTATGTCTCCCTTTTCATTTCTGATTTTGCTGATTTGGATAATTTCTGACTGCATTTTAGTTAGTTTGGCTCAGGGTTTGTCTTTTGGGTTGATTTTCTCAAAGGACCAGGTCTTAGTTTTGTTGATTCTTTTGCTTTTCTCTTGTTTTTAAATGATTGATCTTCGACCTGAATTAGATTATTTCTGATCCATTTACTCCTGTTGGGTGGATTTGCTTCTTCTTTCTGCTAGAGCCTTCAGATGTACTTTTAATTCATTAGTATGAGTATGCTACCATTTCTTTATGAGAGCACTTAGTGTTATGAACTCTTAGCATTGCTTTCATAGAATTCTGTTGTGGTAAATCTCCCAAATATGCCCCAGAATGAAAACATGTGCCTAGATTGAGCAGACCTACCACTAAACTACCATCTTCCACATCCTTAGAAACTTGTGGATTCACAAAGTCATGTGCTCCTGCTCTGCTTTGCTTCATCTTCCTCCTCATCTGCATCCTCTTCCTCTTCCATTTTCTCCTTCTTCTCTCTCTCACCTTCTTCTTCTCAGCTCCAGCTGATCTGCCCAATCATCAGCTCTCCTTTACTTTACAAATTAAGGTGGGAAGCAGGTTTACAGGAAATCACCTGAGTGCTGACCCATTCCTTGTTCATATAAATTTGGGTATGTTCTATCCTCATTTTCATTTAATTCTAGAAAGACTTTTATTTATTTCTTCTTTTTTCCCTGACAAGTGATCATTTGGGAGCAAGTCCTTCAGTTTCCATGAATATGTAGGGTTACTGTTGTTGCTGTAGTCCAGTTTTAATCATGGTGGTCTGATAAAATGCATGGAGTTATTTGAGTCTTTGTATATCTATTGAGGTTTGCTTTGTGACCAATTATATGTTTAATTTTGTAGAAAGTTCTATAATGTGCTAAGAAGAAGGTATATTCTTTGGTGTTTGGGTGAAATGTACTAGAGTTATGTGTTAGGGCTACTTGAATCAAATCCTGTTTTTTCTTTATTTGTTTCATTTTTGCCTTAAAGACTTGTCTATTTGTAGCAGCGAGATGTTGAGGTCTCCTAGTATTAATGTGTGGAGTTTGATATATAATTTAAGCTTTACTAATATTTCTTTTATGAATATAATGCCCTTGCACTTGGAGGATAGTTATTTAGAATTGAGATGTCCTCCTTTTGGATGTTCCTTTGCTGAGTATGAAGTATCTTTGGTTGATTACTTAAAGTTGAAAGTCTATTTACTAGATACTAGAATGGCTACCCCAGCTTGTTTCATGATCTGTTTGCATGGGAAAGCTTTTTCCAGTCCTTATTACTGGGATAATGACTATCTTTGTTGCAGAGATGTATTTCCTTTCCACAGCAGAATGATGGATTCTGTTTATGCATCCATTCTGTTAGCCTGTGTCTTTTTACTGGGGAATTGAGTCCATTGATATTAAGAAATATTAATGACCAGTGATTGTTACTTTCTGTTATTTTGATGGTGGTAGTGTGTGTGTGTGTGTGTGTATGCATGTATGTGTACGTGTGTGTGTGTGTTTCTCTTCTATTGGTTTTAATAGTGCAAAGTTATTTATTTATTGTGTTTTATTGTGTATAGTTACCCTCAATTGGGAGGAGTTTCCATTCTAGTACCCTCTGTGGGGCTGAGGTAGCAGAAAGGTATTGTTTGAATTTACTTTTGTCATGGGATATCTTTGTTTTTCTATCTATGGCAAGCCAGCAAGAACTACGCTACAACAGGATCCTTCTGCACACGTTTATTGGGAGAGCTTGATTGCAGAGGCGAAGAGACCCTGAGCCCAGAACTGGTGCTGCTTATATAGGCCTAAGAGAGGCATGTCTCACACCCGGATTGGTTATGCATTCTACCTCATTTGCATGTTCCTCATCTGATTTGTTATTCTTTCTCAGTACCTCACAGAACGTCATTAACATACCTCATTTGCATGTCTCACATCTGATTGGTTATTCTCTCAGTACCTCAGAGAACCTCAGTGTTTTGGCAAAAAACTTTACTGCATATTTACACATTTTTTGCTTGCCCAAACTTATGTGTGGTGGCCAGTGGTAGCCAGCGCCACCCTGCAACGGCACTTGTGGCTTCCCACATTGGTGGGTATATTAATCTGTGTTGTCATCTGTGGTCAGGTCTCTTGGAGTCTGCAAGACCTCTACCCAGGACCTTTTCTCAAATCAGCTGTAATTCTGATAGATCTGCTTTTATCAGTTACTTGGCATTTTTCCCTTGTTGCTTTTAAATTCTTTTTTTTGTTGTTGTTGTTGTTGTTTTGTATATTTCATGTTTGATTATTATGTGTTGGGAGGATTTTTCTTTATCATCCAATCTGTTTGGTGTTCTGTACGCTTCTTGTACTTTACAGGGATCTCTTATTTTTAGGTCAGGGGACTATTCTTAGATGGCTTTGTTGAAAATATTTTTATGGGCCTTTGAGTTGGGAATCTTTTCTCCTCCTCTTCCTCCTCCTCTTCCTCGTCGCCCCTTTCCTCCTCTCCCTCCTCCTCCTCATTTTCCTTCTCCTCCTTCTTTTCCTATTATTTTTAGGTTTGGTCTTTCCAGAATGTCCCAAATTTCCTAGATGTTTTGTGTCATGCACTTTTTTGATTTTGCATTTTGTTTGATGTATTGATTTATTCTATTATATCTTCTACACCTAAAATTCTATCTTCCAGCCAGTCGTGGTGGCACACACCTTTAATCCCAGCACTCGGGAGGCAGAGTTCTGATTTCAAGGCCACCCTGGTCTACAAAGTGAGCTCCAGGACAGCCAGGGCTATACAGAGAAACCCTGTCTCAAAAAACCAAAAAAAGAAAAAAAAATCTATCTTCCATTTCCTGTATAGTGTTATTAATGCTTGCATCTGTACTTCCTGTTCTCTTCCCTAGGTTTTCTATCTCCAAGATTGTCTCAGTTTTGTTTTCGTTATTGCTTCTATTTCCATTTTCAGCTCTTGGACAGTTTATTAATATCCTTCCTGTCTGATTGTACTTTTCTGTACTTCTTTGCTTCCTTTTTGTAAGATTGGTGCTAAGATCCTCTTTATGTGCTTCACTTTCATTACGATAGTCAGTATTTGTTATAGCAGGATATCTGTGCTTTCATGGTGCCAATCTGAACTCAGGAGTTATTGATTGTGTTCTATTGCTGCTCTCTAGGTATCTGTTTTTTCCTGGTGTTGTCTGGATGTTCCTGATGGCAGCAGAATTTCTTGAGATGGGGTGGGGAGCTGTGGGCCAGACAGTAAAGGTCAGGGTGCCCTAGTATGTTGGCTGTACATTAGGCAGACCCCAATTTCAGGCTGTGTCCCAGTCAGACCCAGTTGGGGTGGCAGGAGGATCCAACTCTGCAGGCTGTCCCAGGCAAAGCAGCTGGGGTGGCAGGCAGATCTGACTAAGATAGGTGGTCCTGCGCGGTTCTAAGCTGGTTGGTTTGGCGAACTCCAAAGATTTCTATGGGGAGCATGGTGCTCTTACAGTCCCACAAGGCTCCTCTGGACTGAGGAGCAATGGCAGAGCAATAGACAATGGGGCAATGGTGAACATTTTGCTTCATATACCCATGATTCATTTGTCTATCTTTGATTTTTGGATGTTTTATATTTGTAGCTTGCAATGTGCTTTGGTCTTAACCTCTTATCATATGTGCAGTTCCAAATCTTTATTTTTGTCCTCTGTGATCATTTTTGCATGTACTGTATAAAAGCTTTTCAGATCAACACAATCCCATGGAGTTTGCTTCCCATGGTTTTGATGTTATGTTAAATTTTTTTTCCCAGATGTTACATGTAGAATAAGGGAGTAAATTAGAGCAGGCGCATTACATTAGGAAAGAAAAGTAGAACAGATAATTATGGTTAGAGGGAGTGTTAAATGGAGAGAGGCAGGGGAGGTGTGAGGAGGAAAGAGGGGATATAGAAAGAAGCTCCTAACAGTAGAGGCATATGAATCTTAAGTGAGGAAAAATTCCATTTTCAATTTAAAAATAATCCAGGTTTTTTTTTTTTCAAAGACTAGAAACTTTCCTTCTGTGTTTCACTCTTCACATCATTTTTCACTGCTTCTATGGTCACTTCTGTTTTGATGACTAGTGTGCCATATTTTTGTGTTATAGCTGTCTGATACCCTTGGCTTGAAGTAGTTTGTCTGCACTTATTATTTACAATCAGAAAAAAATTTCAAGTGAAAATTTCATATTTGGTTAAATTTTTATCTACTGGTATCTTTCTAATACATATGTGCACTTCTTATTTTGGATATTGAAATTGAAGAACAGTTCCTATTTATATTACAGTGCCTTCCATTGTATTAGCATACAAATCCAAATATTAATTATTTATGTTGATTTATATTTTCAAGGCTTTAAAGGCTGTTCTTTATCCTATGTACAAATTTTTTTTCCATGTTCAATCTAAGTCACTATATGGACACATGAGTACCCTAATAAATACATAGATTCACTTTAATAGCATACAAAACTACCTATCATATTGCTGTACTTCACTTTATATGTTAAATTATTTATGATTCATTGTTGGTAATTAATTTGACTATTTCATCTCCTAGGAATTAATAATTTTATTTTCATTTCATATCATTACCACTAGCATCATGAATAGTTCTCATCTATTTTGACATCAAATTGCTATTTTGAAAGTTTATTTCCACAGCACTGAATAGTTTTCCTTTTTTCCCATATTCTTCTGAACTATATTATAATATTATTCAGTTCCCTATTCAATTGCTTCTTCCTCATGCTGTTAAACCTGGCCAATTTTAATTTGCTTTCAAAGCTCAGATTACTAGTATTACAGGTTGCTATCTCCAAACCATTCTCTTGCACAGAATTTTCTTTCACATGCACAAAAGTATGTTCAATACATTCCAGATGACTTAAGATGAATATCACCAAATAACACAAACTCAACATTTGAAACAATAGACTTACAGTGCATCAGTGACAATGTTATCAAACTAAGACATCTGAGTACAAGCTTTCAATCTTTCTTCTCCATCAGTCATATCCATGGAGAGCCAGGACCTGATATTTAGAATGTAATTAGATCTATTACAACTGTTCTACTCATTTTTATTACACTCAATTATCTCTTGATTATACCTTTTCAATACAATTTTTATCTTCTGAAAGCACACATTTGTGAATTGTTAATTAGTAAAATAAATTGGTACACATAGATATTAGGATTTTATTCAGACACAAGGACAATAAAAGCTCAGGAAATGAATGGAATTGTGAAATATTATATTAAGCATGATGACTCATACTCAAGTATGTTTTGAGGTATTGTGAGGTAACACATATATTCACACATATGTGAATCCTGGTTTCTAATTTATTATTAAAATATGTGCAGCTATGTGGGAATTGAATCTGTCTGTATACAGCTTAGGAATGGGAACATAACACAAGCAGTGGGGAAAGATGCTTTAAATGAGGGCAAGAGTAAAATAGAGTACTGAGTTACAATCATTGGAGGAGAAATACTGACAATGGGAAAACTATGTAGGGAGTTTAAAAATGTTGTTGAGATGGAGGCAAGGGGTTGGCTGAAGGTTAAGCAAAGCTGAGGATGTATGGCAAAGTCTTAAGGGATTCTGAAAAAAATGGTAAGCTAATATAAATAACATCATAAGAAAAAAAAGGGAGTTTGAAAGGATGCTCCCTTCATGGAAAATTAAAACTGTTCCCAGAAGCTATTGATGAGTTAATGAATACCTCCAGTAACTTGAATTGGGTGCTGTGAAGCTCCCTGGACAAGAGATGTTGTAGATTGTAGACTCAAACTAGAGAAGCTGATTTTAGTTTTAATCATGGAACATAGAGTAAACAAGTTGGCTTTGGGCTGGAAACATTCTCTTTGCTGCCTCCTATATATAATGCTGAATGTAAAAAGAGGATGCTGGGACAGAGTGGTTAACATGTAGATCCTTTGAATAACACCGATAACAAGAAAGACATACCTACACTTGTAAATGGCAAGTGTATTAAAGTATTAAAAGCTACATATTCACAGGAGAATGGATTCTTTATCTGAATACTATAAAGGTAGTCAAAATTCCTTGGCTTCATTTTTCAGTAGAAATCAAAGAGAGGCATATGGGGAGGAGTATGAAAGGAAAAGAAAAAGTGAAATATTATAGTTACATATAACCTAAAAACCAAAGCAAACAGACAAGCAATAACCCACCAAGTTTGGGAAGATACACTATTACTGATTGAATCTAGAAAATATAAGCATGTTTGGAAGTGGGTGATATTAAGTTTAGATGCTTATATCATGTCACAGAGATAATAACAAGTTGCAATTGTAATCTCAGCCTAAGTACTTCACCTATATGACCACTTCTGACAAGTTCATAGAACTTCATGGAATCACAGAAAGAAGATATAAAGAATTACAACGTTTCAGAAAATAAATGGAAGTGGCATAAAATAATGACTTTCCAGCATAGCATGGTGAGGGGCTCTTACATATTCAACAACTAAGATGGTCTCTATAAGATCTGCATATTATTGAGCATAGAAAGCACTTCTCATAGAAGGCAAGGGATTACATGAGGCCTTTCCCTTCTCTCTGGAATTATGAGTAGATGATGTTTGCTAAGGCAGGAAGAGGCATTCTCTTTATTGGTATAGCCACTGGTAAGAGAGCCATGATTTATTATTAATTATTTTATTTATTTACATTCTAAATGTTGCTCCCCTTCCTGATCCCCCCTCCACGAGTTCTTCACCCCTTCCCCTTTGTTTCTGAGCGAGTGCTCCTCCACCATTCTCACTTCACCCCACTAGCATCCCCTTTCCCTGAGGCATTAAGTTTCTACAGGATTAAGCACATCCTTTCCCACTGAGGCCAGACAAGGCAGTCTCCTACTACAATTGCAGCCTCCAGAAGATAGACATGGCCCCCATTTGAGGCATGGAACCATGTTCTTGAAAAACATTCCTCATGCAATTATGATGCAATCTACTGAGCAAGTAAAACACAGAGATATGAAAATGGTCTATATGGGAAGAAGTGTGGCAGCAGAAGTGGCAGGGGCCTATAAAACTGTAATGAAGAGTGAATATCATTAAAATGCACTATACATGTGTGTGAAAATGTAATGAAATCCATTATCTATACTTAAAACATATTAATGAAAAAGAATATCAAAATGAGCAATTACATGTCTACAAGCTGTACAGGTATAAAAATGGAGCAGAAGTTGAGCAAATGGCCAAACGATGACTTGAAAACCCATACTATGAAAGAAAGCCCACCCATGACATTATTTCCAGGCAGGAAAACAGCCTAACTATCCTCTGAGAGGCCTGTCCCAGCAGCTGATGAAAACAGATGCAGAGACTCACAGCTAAACATTAGCTGGAACTCTGAGTATCTTATGGAAGAGGCGGAGGGAGGATTGGAGGAGCCAGAGAGGTCAAGGACACCACAAGCATACCTTAAAAAAATGACTAACCTAGGCCCATAGAGACTTACAGAAGCTGAAAAACCAACCGAATAACATGCATGGGATCAAGTAATGCCCTCACACACATATAACAGATGTGGATCTTGGTCTTCATGTGGGCTCCCCAACAACTGGATCAGGGGCTGTCTCTGAACCTGTTGCTTGTCTTTGTACCCCTATCTCCTAAACAGGATCCCTTGTGTAGGCTCAATAGGAGAAGAAGTGCTTAGTCCTATTGCAACTTAGTATGTTAAGATGGGTTGAGATACATTGGAGGACTCCCCTTCCCTGAGGAGAAAAGGACAGGGTTGGGTGGAGGGGGAGAGGGAGTGAAAGAGAGGGACTAAGAGGAGAGGAGGAAGAAGCTGAGATAAGGATATAAAGTAAATGGATAAATTAATTTTAAAAACTTAAATAGAGCAAGTACAATAACTCTATAAAATACACTAAAATTATATATGCCTTTCTTTGTGAAAATGGAAAAGAATTTACCTCAAGGAAAGCAAATCAAGGTGGAAATTTATTTTGTAAAGAAAATAAAGTCTGTTGTGATATATTTGTATAAATCAATTATTACAACCTATGTTCAATATTCAGGATAATCACCATATGAATTGATTTGATATTGAATCTGTGACTAGATGTGTTTTAAATAATATGAGGCAGAATGGAACCTGAGAAGAAATAGTGAGAAAACTAGTAGTGCTCCCTTGCTATTATTTTAAAGGACATTAAAGTAGTTATGTTTGAAATACTGAGCCTTTTGGTTGCTTTGTCATACTAGAATTCCATTATGTCTTGTAGCGATGAACCTGATTCATTACATATATTGTTTTCTTATGATAATGATAATTGCTTTTATTTTTGCATTTAAGTAACCATGCTTGTTACTAGCTATATCTTCCTTTAGAGCTAAAACTAATTCTACCCACAGGAATTTTCTTTGCAAAGTGGAGGTTTTAAATTATTGGTGAATTTATAGTAAGCAAATGCTCCCTACTAACAATTTGAGAATTTTATACTGTTTCTTAACGATTTATAATATATAATTCTTATTTTCTTAACTAGAATCCTAAATTGGGAAAAATATTGAGAAAGTCAGATGCAAACCTACCTGCTACCATGAAAATTTCAAGATATATAGTAAATTTTATGTATATATCAAATATACTGAACCTATTACATGAAAACAATATCCTATTATGTATCACAGGTCGATAATCTAAGAGCACAGTGCTAGAAATGGGTTGCTTTTTTAGAGGGCATAACCAGTGAGACCCAAGAGATACCTGGCCTTACAAGCTAATCTCAGTTCTTTGGTTGCCCTTCAGAAATGTATAAGATCCTATTAATGAAGGTATCAAGTATTTAGATCACAGAGTATGAAGATATCAAGATGGTACTGACTTGGGTGCTTTATCTGTACTGGTGAGTTTTCATGATACTGGAAGGTGCTATTCATGCTACTAGAAGAGTAATCATACGTCTTTGCCCAGCTGTGAACCCTGAAAATTGCTATTACAGAACTTACAGGATTTGTCTACAAGGACAACAGTGGCATGAATATTATGAGGATAAACAACTATCCTCTCCTTTTATTGACAACCTTCTCAATATGGTTAAACTCATACCTTGCAATATTTTGGGCCTGTAATCTATGGTGAGACGTGTTATAGGACCTAGGGCAGAAGTTAATAATAATAATAATAATAATAATAATAATAACAATAACAATAATAACAACAACAGCAACCCGGTATAGTTATAGTTTTTGTCCTCTTGGTCTTCTGTACTCAATGAATATGATAATCAAAAATTATTTCTCTCACAAATTTTATTATTAATTTTATCTTTAAGGCAAATATAACATGTAATTGGGGACTTTGAAACCTTTAAATATCACTATTAGTAACACTTTATACTGACCCTGAGAAATCAATGAACTGTGAGACTGGAGAGTTGGCTCAGCAGTTAAGAGTACCTGCTGCTCTTGTAGTGTCTAACTCACTTCTGCCTGTAACTCTAATTACAGGAGATCTGATACTCTCTGCTGGACGCCATAGGCATCTACACATAGAAGTATTCACTTCCCCATATAGACATGTACAACATATAATCTAAAAAATAAAAAAATATATTAAAAAATATAAGCAAAGAGCAAATTTAACCCTAACCCAACACTGGACTTTTACCACTGGCAAGTAATAATATTGAAAGACTTAAACACTGAGATGTTTGTACCAATAAACCACATTAACAATTTTACTAAATTTAATAATAATAATAATATTTAGTATTGGAAAGTATTTTAGAAACTAAAATCATTAACCAATCCAAAATTAATGTTCAAATATAATTGACTGGGTAAATAAAAAAACTGCCACTGTTCTATACACCAATTTAAAAACAGGAAAAAAAATTTTAAATGTAATTACTATTTTAGCTATATAAGAATGACTAGTATGGATCAAATACAAATCATCAAAATGCAATTTTAATTTTTTACTTTACACTTTGGAATTACTAAGTAGTAAAGATTGTCCAAAGACATCTGTAACATAATCTTAGTATTAAAATGTTCCTACTAGAATTTGAAAAGACATACTGCATTTTCTGTTTTATTTACACACATTATATATTTATACCTAAAGTACTCAATAATGTTATTAATAATCTTATGAAGAAAACATAGATTCAAAAAATATGGAAGATACTTAAAATATTGAAAATATTAAATCCTCTGTATCCTAAAATCATTGAGACAAAAATGGAGGTTGAACAACAGAAGATTTATCATAAACTCACACCCATCCAGATATATGAAAATTCAGTTTAAATATATTTGGTTAAAAATATTGGAAATTTATTGCTGGCAGAATGGGACATTAAGAATCACTGTAGTGTGTCTGGTGAGATGGCTCAGTGTTTGAGAGTTTGTACAACTCTCTCCCACCATATAAACTGTTTTCTAGCAACCATGTATGGCAGTTTAGAATACACTCAAATGTTGCTCTGACACCTTCTTCTGTCATCTGTAGACACATGCACTCATTTATACACACACTCACACACACATTCACACACACACACACACACACACCCATATTCACACACACATTCACACACACACACACACACACACACACACACACACACACACACAAATTTCCTTAAAAGAATACCTGTTTTTCTTACAATTTGATCTTTGTATGATATTCTCTCTTACTTGAGCATTTTAATACTAACTTTAGGGCACCCACTTGTAATGCTTAAACAAAGAGAGAACTAAATCATGATGTAGGACTTTAAGTGCTTTAAGTGAGCAGTTTTCTATCACGGGATGAGGGAAAGGATAGAACTTCTAAGTTTTTAAAGAGAAGACACCAGGAACATTGTGTGTCTGAAGCTATAAATAGCACCTGAATTTTGTGTTAGGTTTCTTTAATTATTCCCTGAGTACTACCAGTTTATACTGAACTGAACATTTTAAGACAATGTAAATCATCACTCGGTTGTCAAAAAATTCAATACCCAGCTTTCCCCTCAATTTTATATTAGGTTTTCTTAAGAAAAGGCTGTCGATAGTCTTGACTGACAGCTGATAAATCCCCAAAGCAGCTCTATAGATTAGCAATTATTCTTGCATATAAGTACTCTAAATTTGAGTTGGGATAACTTTATGAACACTGTCTCATACATGTCAATGAGTTTTTATTTCTTCTGTCTCCTTAATTGCTTGTATATTACTCAGTCAATTCTTCTCATTATGTGACATGGTAATAAAGGTTTTTTTTTTACCTTGTTATTCATTTTTTATTCTTTTTCTTTATACCTAGTTTTTCACCTTAATTTCCTATATCTCTGAGATAATATTCTGAAGTTTGTCATGCATCCTTTGTAATCAGAAGCATTGTCAATATTCTTCTCCATAAATATGTTTTAGATCCACTTGTTTCTATTCCCTTTCAAAATTTTATGATATCTTCAGCATTTCTAATGCTCACATCAGCACAGTCAGAAAAAGAAAGGAAAATAGAGTATTACAACAAACACAGTCCTTACATCTAATGCTTTTGAAAAGTTTGAATAAGAATACTGAATTCAAAATGCGTAAAGATATCTGTCTTCATTTGCTTTGCTTCGGATCAAATGCTAATGTGATTTTTTTTTCTAGAGTGTTTTTTGTTTTTTGTTTTTTGTCTAGAGTGATTTTTCTAGAATGTAAACAGATGAAACAATTAAAGTGTGGATGTGGGTAATAACAGGACTATAAAGAGGAGATATTACATACTTTATTCCTTCAATCATGTTTTTTTTCCTTTCCTTTTAAAATTTCTTTTGACTGTAAGTTGTAATACTCTTCCAAATGAGCCTTTCATATAAAGTAAATTTTTTGTTGTTTTTTTTTTTTCCAAGACAGGGTTTCTCTGTGTAGCTTTGGCTGTCCTGGAACTCACTCTGTAGACCAGGCTGATCTCGAACTCAGAGATCTGCCTGCCTCTGCCTCCCAAATGCTGGGATTAAAGGCATGAGCCACCACGCCCAGTTTAAAGTGAAAAATTCTGTACACTGTATTAGATAGGAAATTAAATTTTATTTTTAAAGAGACTTATTTTACTCAACAACTGCTTTTGAATCATGATTATGGGGCAACTGGACTGTGCCACCAGATAGTAGAACTTTTAAGGTTGAGTGATGTCTAATGCCATGAAATTCAAAATTAAGAACAGTAGGAGTGGGACCAACTCCTTGTCGAACTCTACCTGCCCTGGAAGTGCTAGCCATGACTGCCCACAGAGAGGACCATGGCAATCAGTCATATAGCATAAAAATTTGGAGATCTCCATGCTAATGGGGCATCTAGAGAGTCCCTGAGTGGTTAGCTAATGAACATCCCGTCCTGGGCATTCCTTACTGCAACGGGTATTTAATCCCTGGTTTACCCTGAGTAAGGTGTATGCATTCACATTTGCCATCAAATAAAGCAGTTTACACAAGCATAGACAATCTCTTTGCCGACAATCACTGTATGGGGGAGGCCTTAGTCTTAAAGAGCCAAGCCTATAATCTCTCAGGAATGGCCTTCTCTCTTCCAGCCCCTCTGTACTGTCACACTCCCTCAGTATCATACAAACAGGGTTCTTCCCCTGGCCTCTGCCTTCCTCTTCCTGCCTGGTACCCGGATGCCCAGAGAAAAAGCATGGACCAGGGATCCAGTTCCCAACATGTAGTGATATGCCAGAGTGCCTGGGTACACAGGAGACTGGGAACCACAGCAATCGTTCCAGACCCCACTGTTTCCCACCTGGTAAAACATGGACTGAGGACCCACATTACAGACTGTGCTCTCCCTCCCCAAGCAGCGTGCTGGTAGTGCTCTGGGCACCCCAGCAGCAAGGCTGACACATAGCCTGGCACATGCTGAAATATATTAACTATTGTTTTGCTTTGGGTTGTGTTTTTGAGATAATCTTTCTATATATCCCTTGCTGTCCTGTAATTCTTCCTGTAGAGCAGGCTAGTCATGACTTCACAAAGACTGGTCTGCCGTTGACCTCCAAGTCCTGGGATTAAAGACAAGCACAACCACCTGGCAAATATATTTAATTCTTTGACAAACACAGTGTTGATTGAAATAATATTAATAGCTCACATTTATTTGACATCTAGTATTAAACATATTGAATGATAAATTATGTTTATTTAATATCATAGTTGCTATAAGGCCTAATACTAAGTTATTTTACAGATCTTATAGCTGAGTATTAGAAGAATTTTAATTTGACTAAGAGTAACCATAGTGCAAAATACCTTCTATTTTGAGGATGAAATCTTGCAAAATCAGAACTAGATATTTTAAGATTTTAAGGCCCTATCTGCATGTTAAATTACCAGGCTTTTTAGGTTTGGGTGAATTATTTGGGAGATAAGACATTTATTAGAATCTTCTGTGATGTCCATTTCAGTACAGTGAAGCACCTTTGTATGCTCATTATCTTAGGTGACCATATAATGAAAAAAATCTTCATTCTACAGAATATTAATAGGAATTTTTGCCTATGGTCAAGTAGGAATTATCCCAAGAACACAAGCATGATTTAAACATTTGAATTGTCAAACTACTGCTCTGACTGATACCTTTTGTTTTAAATTTGAAGAAAATTTGAGTTGGGCTTGGGAGTGAGCATGATCTACAATATATGTAGCTATCTTACATCAAGATCAGCTATTAATTATGAAACAAAGAGTCAGAGTTTATTATGAATACTAAAATTAGAAATTTTTGTCTTTAACTTTTTTGCAGTATTTTACTCTAAGGTAGTGTCTTTTTTTTGTCACAGATGTGTGTTCCTTATATGCAGTAAAATGCTGGATCCTGTTAATGTGTCCAGTCTGTTAGCCTATGTCTTTTTATTGGGGAATTTAGTCCATTGATGTTGAGATACATTAAAGACAGATGATTGTTAGTTCCTATTATTTTTTTGCTGGGGGCAATATTGTGTGCATATGATTGTCTTCTTGAGGGTTTGTTGTAATCTGTTTAGTTTCTTCTTTTTTCTTGGATGTTACCCTCCTTGTGTTGGAAATTTCACTCCATTATCCTCTGTAGGGATGGATTAGTAGAAATATATTATTTAAATTTAGTTTGTCATGGAATATGTTGGTTTCTCTATCTATGATGAGTGTTTTGCTGGGTATAGTAGCCTGGGGTAGCATTTTTTTTTCTCTTTGATTCCTGATGACATCTGTTTAAATTCTTCTAGCTTTTAGAGTATCAGTTGAGAAGTCTAGTGTAAACTGATAGGTCCACCTTTCTATGTTACTTGACCTTTTCCCCTTACTGATTTCAATATTCATTCTTCGTTCTGTGCATTTGGTGTTTTGTTTATTATATGATAAGGGGGTTTTCTTTTCTATTTCAATCTATTTCATGTTCTATAGGCTTCTTGTACATTTTTGGTCATTTCTTTCTTTAGTTTGGGGAAGATTTCTTCTATTATTTTTTTGAAGACATTTTCTGGTCCTTTGAGTTAGGATCTTTGTTCTCTCTTATCCTATAATAGCATAAGAATACTATTATAATAGTATTCTTAGGTTTGGTCTTTTCATTGTGTCTTAGATTTCCTGGATGTTTTGGGTTAGGAGTTTTTATGTTTTGAAATTTCTTTGACTGTTGTGTCAATATCTTCTAAGGTATCTTCTATGCCTGAGATTCTGTCTTTTATCTTTGCTTTCTGTGGTAGATGCTTGTATCTGTAGCTCCTAATCTTTTTCTTAAGTTGTCCATCTTCAGTGTGTGTGTGTGTGTGTGTGTGTGTGTGTGTGTGTGTGTGTGTGTGTGTGTGTGTGTCTATTGTTTCTATTTCCATTTTGTGTTTTTGGATAATTTTATTCAATTCTTCCAGCTGCTTGATTGTATTTTCCTGTATTTCTTTAAGGGATTTACTTGTTTCTTCTTTAAGGATTTCCCCCTATTTGCCTATCTTTTCCTGTATTTCTTTAAGAGAGTTATTTACATCCTCCTTAAAGGCCTGTATCATCTTCATGAGCTAGCAGTTTTGGGGCATTATCTTGCTTTTCATGAAATATGGGGTAGCCAGGACTTGCTGTGGTAGAAGAACTAGATTCTGATGATGCAAAATTGCATTGAGTTCTATCACTTATGATCTTGTGCTTTGCCTCTGGTCATCTGCTGATCACTGGAATTAACCAGTCAGGGTGTCTCTGACTAGAACCAACCTTGGTGGAGCTCTGTAACTAAGTTAGAGCTGGTCTCCTTGGAGACAAGCAGTGTTGTCTCTGATTAGTGTGGCGTCCTCTGTCTCTGGTTACAGAAGGCCTCGTGTGCCCCTGGTTACTGGGACGTCCTGGGAGGCTTGCAGGATATAGTGTTTAGATAGGTATTGTGCCACAGGACTGGTATTGGTGGATAAGTGGGACTGAATTGAGGTGGAGCTCAGTACCTGCATCAGCTGGGCTGTGTGGTTGTCCCAGCTGGTGTAGGTGAAATTCTAGCCTTTGTCCTTGGTCACTGCAGACCTCCTGGGAAACAGGCAGGCTACATCATTTGGGTAAGGTAAGTATTGGCTGGGTTGCTGAACTTGTAAAATTACAGTTTTTGTCATTATTGTTGTTGTTGCTGTTGTTTGTTTTTGTTTGTTTGTTTGTTTCGAGAGATGGTTTCTCTGTTTAGCGCTGGCTATCCTGGAACTCACTTTGTAGACAAGGTTGGCCTCAAACTCAGAAATCTGCCTGCCTCTGCCTCCCTAGTGCTGAGATTACACCACCACTGTCTGGTGTAAAACTATAGTTTTAAATGCACTTAAAACATGGCATTTCAAATATGTTTTTATCAAATACATCAAAAGAAGCATGTAAATAACTCTTTCCCACCTAGTAGAGTTAATAGTGAAGCATTTCAGAAAACAAGTAATGTTCTTGTCTCTAGATCTCATAACAGATTAACATCTGGTTTACAGTTGATGCTACTACTCTACTTTGAGTCTATAAAGCTTTGCATCAAGATACAAATAAATTAACTGTCAGAAAGTACCACTGTTTGAAAAATATAACTTGTTAAAATATAACTTTTCCTAGAAACCAGGAGATTTGCATATTTTAAAGACAAAGTTACTTGTTTTGAATTATTTTCACTGTCTGTCAGATATAATTAAATGAGAACATACTGTCTTAAAGCTGCTAGAATCTTGGGACAAAAATATCACAATTTTGCATACTTTGAATTTTTTGTGTTATTTATATGAACAGAAAATATGTACTTGTTAATGATTTATGATGTGATATTTTATAATATACTTTTTATTTGCTCAGTAGCTTAAGTTTAAAAAAAGTAAAAAATTAAAAAAATAAAAATATTCTTTATAACTATGTCATGTAAAAACAAATTATACTTTTATAAATTTATGGAAAATCTATATTTAGTTCTAATTGTTTGGGTGTTGGACATGAAGAATATTTGATTATAAGTAGCTGTATTTTTATAACAGTAATGAGTATTAATTATAGATTTTGTCTCTGGATAAAGACTGAATTGAAATAATAAACAAAAGACAAGAAAAAAATTAAATATTCTGTATCAAAACAGTTTATCAAGGATGTACCTTATTTCATAACATCAAGACTATGTGTTATAGGATTCTGATAAGTTAAAGTCATCATAAGTTACTTTTCTATATATCACCAGACCCAGTTATACTACATGTATTGTCACCCAGGATGGACAGAAGAAAGACAATGATAGAAACAAAGCAACTGCCTCAACACGGACTTCTTTTCAATAATATTTCTCAGCTTTCCACCACTGACATTCTCACCTCTTTGGGACAATTTACATAGCAACTCGAATACCTTCAACCCCTAATTTCCCCCAAATATGTCCAGAAGTCAAGCACTATATAGTGTTGTCATTCCCATTGCAGCTTAAGGAAGCCAAGATTGGAAATCCTTAGCCTGGCTATGGATCTGAGATTTGAAAGCAACATGGAATCTTAGCACACACACACACACACAATGAGTTATTATAAGCTACTAAATTGATAATTATAATTTCTCCACAAAAGATAGGAAACAAAATCTTTAACATAAACTCAATTTTTCTACTGTCACCTTCAAAGAATCATTTAACTCTGTTTTTAGGAAATCTATTGAAGGCAAATTAAACCCAGAGAAAACCAAGTAATAAAAGTTACAGGCATATTTTACTCACTAAAGATAAGGTCGCTTTGTATCTCTGAATGAATTTCTTTGCTCAACATGTCAGGATAACACACCACTGTTAAAAGCTTTGCTTACAACAAGTTAGCAGTTAATATTCCAAAACCAAAAATGTGAATTAGTGTTTATTTTGTTAGAACATCATGATTTCAGGAACAATTTTTTATGCAGAATCATTTTGGAAAAAATGGTAACAAGTTCAAAAAAGAAAGCTTAGTTTTAATTATATTTTCTCATGAAGATACACAGAAGAGGACACTAAGAAAAGAAACCTTTTAAAAGAGGAGAAACAAGCAAGAGAAAGGGCAGTTTCACAAAAATAGATCTTGAAGAGCAGATTTAAGGGAAAACAATGGAAATTATTTAAACATCATCGGCAAAAGTATGGATTTTAGTGAGATGCTATAAGAAAATAGACTAAGAATAAAATTGTAACAAATTATTTTAACCAGAAACAAAATTATATCAAACAGAAACTCTCTGTTGTTTCATAACCATGGTACTGTTAATGTGACCTAGTAAACTGAATAGGTAAGAATGTTTTAAACTTTATTTTGTTCTTTGTGAATTTTACACCATACTCCCCTATCCCATTCTTTACCCCTTCCCTTCTATCTGCTCTTCACCCTTACAAGTTAAACACAACAGAGGAAAGAAAAAAATTATGAAAAGTGTAGTCTTTTATAATGTATCCCACAGAAAACCCTTTTGTCCAAACTTCTTTGCTTGTTCCTTGCAATGATTCCTTGGTCTTTTATGAGGCCTCTGGCCTCTGCTACTCTAAGAGTACTGGAACCTCAATGGGGTTCATCTCAGAAATCCTGTTGCCATGGACATACTATCATTTTTAGATTTGTAGGATTAGCCCTTTCAAACCCTCTAACTGTTCATCAATCAGGTTAATGTTTGTCTGGGCCAATTCAAAGCCTTGAAACTGGGTCTGAAAAGTATCAGACATGATCAGCCCACAAGATACTTCATGCCCTTGGGAATGCTCAACAGCAACCCCTGTAACCAGGGCGAACTCTGAACTCTACTTTGCTGCCAATTCTTCCACATGCCATAGATAGTGAGGGACAAAGGAAAGGTGAAGGACATCTCCCACTTATCTACACCACAGCCCAGCAGACAAGAGGCAGGGCCAGTTCTCCTGTGCTCCCACTTTTGGGAGCAGCACACTCCACACTCAGCATTAGCTCATCTGTGCTGCCCATGCTAGGTACAGGCTCTGCTCTCCAGAGTACTAAAACAGATGAGGGGGCAGAGCTGACTCTCTTCTTCTGATTGCATTAGGCCAACTCTCTTTCCTGCTGGAGGTGGCAAGGGATTGGGGAAGCATCTTTCCCTCACCCATGTCACTGTATGTCAGAGAAGTGACTGGACTAGCTATTGCATGCTCACAAACAATAGGCCAGTTTACCCAATTGAAAACTAGTGTGGATTCCCAACCAAGATGAGGAAGACTAGAGTGTTGCCCATGCTCCTGACATCTCTCAGGAAGCACTGCAGGAGTGGTGCCACACTCTACCCAAATTGGGCTTGGGTCTACTACACTTCATAGAGACAATATTCATGTCATGATAAATACGAATAAACTTCTGTTTCCCTGACAAAGAACTGACTTCTCAGAAACCATGTGATTGATAGGCTGTAATCTAACTGATATGCTTGGAAGGTCATGTCCCCACTGCAGCTATTTCTCCCTTGTCCTTTTTCCTCTCTTCCACCTAACTTTAGCTGAATAAGCAAGTCCTGATATTCCAATAAACAAGATGTCCTCTGAAAGAGTCTCAGGAGTCATTCATACCTTGGTCTCCGGCTACTCTGCATCCTATGATCACTGGAAAGCAATGACAGATTAGGAGTAAGGGACCCACAAGCCAGTTGTAACCATCACAAATCTCCCTCTTGTCAATTTGGCACTACAAAATATCTATCTTAAAACATACCCTTTTCTTGTCCCAAGAGTCAATGTAAATATCAGAATACAAATCCGATTCTAATTTTAATAATCTCAGTTTTAAAAATTTTAACACACTAAAAGCCCTAGGCCTTTTTAAAAATCCAGTTTAACTGTAGCCTAATATAATATCAAAAAACACGATAAATACTTTACTTCAAAATGAATGAACCACGACACACTTATAATTAGATCAAAGTGATTGAAAAATCAAGAATTATAAATCAATTTCTGTAGCTTAATACCCAACATCTAGAACCTATTCAAGACAATCTGAGCTCGGAAGAAATCCCTCATCATTTTTAACTTTACCATACACAGCAGAGAGAGCTTGACTCTTTGGCTCAGTTGAACGCTCCACAAAAATTGCTAATGTCCTTAATGGTTGTCTCTTGGCCCTGGCATCTCCAATGTGTTTGAATATTCCTCACAACTGAGGCTACAACATCACCCATGTTACCTACTAGCCTCTTATAGCTCCAAGTCTCAGATTGTCTCAATGATCCCTTCAGTTCTTGGAGTTTCTTCTGTAATCAAGACTGTTCCTTTTCCAATATCCTCTCCTGGCCTCTTAAAGTACCAAGCTGCAAATACTCTCCATGACACTTATAATCAGGCAATTTACATACTTACACATTATGAAATTTGTCTTCCAATTTGAACCAAAATTCTATTGAAATACATTCTAGAAGATTTTAGGTTCACAAAGATGACTCCTATTAATCACAATTTTTTTGTTTGTGTGTTTGTTTGTTTTGTGTTTCTGTTTTTTGTTTTTGTTTTTAAGTCTCAGATATAATCAGGATCATGTGCCCCAGTAAAACAGTTTTGTTCTTAAATGTGTTAGTCCCTTGTTAATCACAGATGATTGTGCAGCCCCAGCTGACCAGAAAACACAGATTCAATTTAAGTTGTTGTTCTTGTTTCTCAACAAAAATTCATGATAGGATCCCATTGCCAAAGACAGCAAACCCTCTGTTGACAGGACAGGAACAAATAAAATAGGTATGACCAGGAAGATTTCTTCTTGCTGGCTAGTTTCTATAAAATCTGAAGGTGATATGAAGATTGCTGGGGTAGAAATAGCAACAATGTTGCCTATCCTTGAACCCTATGCACTGCTATCATGATCAATGTGGCAAGCAGTGCCTATGGATGCAATAGTGGCAGAAATAATACTGAGGTAATACACCATTATCTGATTGGATTGACAGTCAACTCTAGAGAAAGAAATGCATTCCTGATACTGCAAATGTATCTAGGTACTCATCGTTCTGAATCCTGAAAGGTCAACAACCTACTCTTATTTTGCTAAATGAGTATAGTATATAAATGTTCTTTTACAATGTATCTCTCTATTGATAGATTAGTACTAAACCCATAGCTAATCAGTGAATATTTTGTTTGCTTGTGTAGTTGTTTTCCTCAAGTGAAAGACAGTTATTTCAGAAACTCAGAAACAATAAAACCACAGAAAATTGATACTGTGCAATGTTCAGGTACAAATAAAACAGCTGTATTACACACCCTTCCTGCTTGAAGGTCATGGCAAAAGAGGGACAGAAATGTTCTAAGGGTTATAAGGTAGTGAAGAACACAGTAAAATTGTTCAGACAAGACAATTGAACTCATGAACTCACACCAGGTACGGTGCCTTCAAAAGGTCTGTACTAGATAAATCCAATAAATATTCTACCTTGAAAACAAAAAAAGCCCATGAGCTTTCATATATAAGTGAGTTGCTATTAACAACTGATGCATTTTCGGGACTTGGGGAGGACCAGGTTCCCTGAAGTGTCTGACATTTTGTAGGTTAGCCACACTTCTATGGATGACTCTATACTAATAAGTATGTGGGCGACAGAAATTGTACTCAGTGAGGTATTTTTGTTTAAGACACAGAAATAGGATCAAGGAAAATTTAGGGTAGATCTGAGAGAATTTAGGAAAATGGATAATGAATAAAAGAACAAACTACATTAACCAAAATCAGTAAATGATTTTAAAAAAATATTATTTACCTACTTACCAGTTGTAAAGCATATTGAACAGTCTTGGGGTTCAATAGATTGTTGTGGGTAAAGCAACTGACACTTGTAAAATTACTTACATATCAGTTCACAACTAATACAAGCTCATGGTCAGAAGAAAAAATAAAATGTCTGCGCCATGTAAGTCCGAAGAAATTGCATTTAGAAACACTGCAAAAATACCCGAGCTGTGCAAGCCACACCTTATGGTAACAAGAGATTGGGTGACTACTGATTTATACTGAAGGCTGTGACTAACTTGTTGTGGAAACATGTAATCTGAGCAAAGAGTTGTATTCAGGACAAGGTGGGTTTGCAGGTCACAATTTCAAAATAGATTACTCTGCTTGAAAGTTTTTCCTTATGCTTAGAGGGCATATCTTGGAAGAGAAAGAGAACTTGTGCTTCATGCTTCATGCTTCCAGCCCTATTAGCCTTGATGTAATCAGACAAGAATGTCAAATTACACCATCCAAAATAATATTAATCTAATATTAACTTTTTAAAATTGTGAAATTTTTTATGCACATAGTAAAATTTGAATATCCCCCAAACAATTTTCCTAAGTGATATACTAATGCTGAAAGGTTTCTGCTTTTATAAACTTCTTGAACACATGTTTACATTTTAGAGACATTCTGCATTAAAATTTTTGCTCTATTGAAGACAGAGAAAACACATTACCATATTAGTAGCCACCAAATTTTATAGAATATAGTTGAGTCAACCTCCAGCATAGGGAAAGTTAAAAAAATTACTAAACATGCTGCTTTATTCTACAGTCTCATTTTACAGAAGAGGGATTAGGTTCTTATATCCTCGCCTTGGTTTGTATTACACCATTAAATGTCTCGACATTTTACAAAGGAGCAGGGGGATTTATGTACTTATATTTTTGAAGCTAAATGTCCATGATCATGAACTTTCTCTACTAGGTTTTTCTGAATGGCCCCAGTACTACCTCCCAATCGAAGATAACACCATGAAAAGATCATAGACAATTCGGAATGTTCATTAGCAAGATATGAGGTCAGAGAGGGGACAGGAGTCAGGCTTGCTCTGTTATAACAGATCGCTCTCAGAACTAGATTACTCCAAGGAAACTAGCATCAATTCCTTCCAACATTATATCTCAACCAAGCTGCCTTGGACTAGGCTTCACTTAGCAAAGTTTTCCAATATTTTAAACATCTACACTGGGACTTTAACTTTCAACACATAAAACCTTTAGGGACAAATCACGTTGGAGCCATACACATAAAGTGTTTGCTGACCTTTAACATAAACAGTGATGAGGAAAAGACAGTTATGTCATATTCCAGAATGTAAAATTCCTTTTCCTGTCTTTGCCACTTGTGTCAATATCTTATTTTTTTCCTTCTGATGTAAATTCTCTTAGCACGAGGAAAAGTGACTTTGCCTAGCCTTCTTAACCATGTTTTTTTAAGCCAACATTCATTTTTGTTTAGCTATGCAAAATACAAAGTATAGACTACGCAGATTACTGCTGTCCACTAGCTGAATCTATAACATCCATAAATTTGTCTTTGTTCTACAACATCATTGCTTATGGCATGATCTTTATTACTTACTTTATAAATTAAATTTGTTTTCTGATATATGAACATGTACAAAACACATACTAATCACTCTCACTCTTAACCATTTCTCATTCTATTTACTATCTTATCTATTACCCATTACAAATATCTCTTTCATGTTCATAGCTGATAGATTTGGTTTGTGATTAATTGAATGAGATCAAAGTCATGTGTCTGACTTTGGCTGTAAGGTTATCTGTTGGAGCTTTCTGCCCTCAGCAATTGGTACACAATAAAAGACTCCTCTCCTAGAGTCTATCAGTGGTTCTGATTCCTAATTTTAGTTGTCAAACTGATGTACCTTGGGAGAGGGAATCTAAATTGTAGAGTTGAATTCTTCAGATGGGTCTGTGTGCATGTCTGTGGGACATAATTTTTATTGCAAACAGATATAGAATATCACAGTATACTGTAGGCAGCAGCATCTAATGGCATATGGGCCTGGACTGAACAACAACAAAAATTGCAGTTGAGTGTGAGCCTGCGAGCAAACCTGAAAACAGATTTCTTCCATACCTTCATGTTCTCTCTCTCTCTCTCTCTCTCTCTCTCTCTCTCTCTCTCTCTCTCTCTCTCTCTCTCTCTCTCTCTCTTTCTCTCATTCCTGTTTGATTGTCTGCCATGGTTTCATTCAGTGATTGATTATGACCTGAAAATATTCACCAGGTAAAGCCTTTCCTTCCTGAGTTGTTATGAGACGTGTTATTTTTAAAACAACAACAATAGTGATTAAAGGAAGACAGTAGGAAGTAGTTTGATAGGAAGTGGTACAACTTCATGAACCCCTCCCATATCCATGACTCTCTCTTGATAGAATTAATCTTGTACATGTACCTGCTGTGAATATAAGTATATGATTATAATGGCTGTATATAGTCCAGAGGATGGATTTTCACAGCTGTTTCCCCTGTATTTTAGCATTTTCATACTTCTGATTTCTTGTTTTGAATATATCCCTGAGCCTTCATGAAAGTGATATAAATATCTGGATTCATATGAGACTTCAGCATTCAGTTATTCTCAACATTTTAGGGATGCATGATTTTCTGCACTTACATGATTAACTGCACCAATGCCTCATGTTTCTAAGACATCACTAGCATAAACATAGACATTTAGAAGGCAGTTTGATGCAGGTCAGTTTAGCTAACAAACAATAATGCAACAATATTACATTTTGCCACTGGGGATTAGCTAACTAGTATTATACTACCTTACTGTGTACAGTTTGGTACTGGATATCCCAGATCCAATCAGTGTGTGACTGGTTACACCCAAACACTCCTGCCACTATTGCACAAGGATGCTCAGAAACAAGTGAAATGTTTTGTGGTTCATAGGCAAGCACTCCCCAAACTGAGGCATATTCTTCAACTAGATTAATAAAGTACCTTACTAATAAGTATCTTATGGATGCAAGTGTGTAAAATATGTGTGAACTGCATATACGCAGTAGATGAATAAAACAAACAAATAAACTTACAGTGCTTTTAATAGTTTTAAAAAGAGTTCAAAATAGTTTGGTGGAACACTGTTCCACCAGACAGCATACACCAGTTGATATGAGATCCCCAACACACATACAGTAGAGAACTTCTGAGTCTGTGTTTATTCAGAGTTAATACACCTAATCCTCAAGAGACTGGAGGCCGCAGGGAGGTTAGAGGTCAGGGGGTTCGGGCATCCACATGGAGACAGGAGGCTGGGGAGGATGAACAGTCAAAGGGGATATGGGATGGGGGATAAAATATGGTGTGTAAAAATAAATTAATTTTAAAAATAGTTTGCTGGATAAAGGTAATGATACTTAAGAAATGTATATTTTTTAAAATTCAATTTTCTAGAGTCTTTCTTAAAGTGCTATCAACTTCTTGAAACTAAGTTGTTTCAAATTCTAGAAAATTCTAACTCATCCAGAACTTATCAGTCCTTTCTATCCTTCTTAACCTCTCTTGCAGCTGTAAATTAGCTTTAAGTAGACCTACTTCTGAATGTTGACATTCACATCTTGAATAATATACATGCCTTTTTTCATTTGTCAGTGAACATATTGCTCTATTTTTTCACTAGAGTAATACCATGTGATAAAATTCTTAGATACCTCTGCAGCTTATGAGAGGTTATTAGATTTTTCCCCCATGAACCAAATATCATTTAAACATAATTAGGGGTAAGAATATTCCCATCTCAAGGCTCTTGCATATTTATTCAGGGCTTCTAAACACCGAGGAAGGGTTACAGAAAATAGTGTGGGAAGATATTTTATAGAAAAGTCTTGATAACATAAAATCACTTTTATTTGTATACTCATTGTATATAACTTGACTGATGTACTTGTGGCATGTGTGTGTGTGTGTGTGTGTGTGTGTCTGCGTGTGTGTCAGTGTGTGTGTGTGTCTGTGTGTGTCTGCGTGTGTGTCTGTGTGTGTGTGTTTGTAAACAAAATTTGAGAAGGGTGAATTTTCGATTTTTTAATCCAACAGTTTTTCTCATCTACAGGTTCGCTCAGAATCAGTAAAGCTTTTTCATCTAGAATCTCTCATGCCTATAGAAAACAAGTGTTCCAATGACATTGCTCTAATCTCCTCTGTTTATTATCTCCTTGCTCACTATCTTCCTTAAACTGTTAGTTGTGAAGTTACACATCCCTCTTAGACACTTTATTGTTTAATATTTTCACTGACCATGTCTCTTCGGTTTTGAGTGAACTTCCTCCTATGAACACCCAGTTCTTCATTAATGGCATGAAAGCATCTTCCTCAGCATGATGATGCTGAACATCAAGACCAAGTGCTTTCATCTTTGATGTTTAAAACATTCAAAAGGATCACTTAATTTATAACAGTTCAGAATTAAGTATCCTGTGGAGTTTTTGTAAAGTTGTAGAGTATTTAAGAAGGTATTATGTTCTATTGAAAGCATGAATCAATTCAAATGGAAAGCTTCAAATTCTTATCTGAAAAACCATTTAGGTTATTATATAAAGACACAGGATGCCAAGAAAACTTTGGAAACCGTTTCAATATATAACTACACATGATGACCTCGTGACGACTGCAGGACACAAGAATAAGTCATAAAATGAGTTATCAGCATGAGCTTAAGGAGGATTAAGGTGAATGCATAGAAAAATGTCAAAGGTTTTCTGCATAGTAGATTTATTATTCCCGACAGAACTGCTATACTGAATAAACCATCATACTGGTGATTAGGTTATAATAACCATTATATTAGTATATGAAGTGTATGTAGTTTTACTTGGTATACACTTTTTACTAATATAAATATCTGAGGATAACATCATACTAAAGATAAGTGAAGCTTTCAAGTTTTATGATCTCACAAAAATACATATGCTATATGCTGTTATTATTTTTTGTAAATGTCCAGCATTGGAGTTTTTGTTTGACTAAGAATATTTTTAGTATTCAAACATATCTTTGCTGTCTGAAAATTCTGGAAAATATCACCTAGCCAGAATATCTCAATTAATTTCTCATGTATCCTAATGATGAGGGATTTATTTCCATTATCAATTACATTTTTCTGTACCTGTGACAAAAAAAAATTACACGTTTCTGACTTTGCACCTTTCACTGAATACTTTCTTGTTTTTTCCAGAGTTTCTTTGTGTAGTCCTAGCTGTTGTGAAACTCACTAGTAGAACAGTCTGACTTCCAATAAGAGATCCTCTTGACTCTACCTACACAGTGCTGTGAATAAAGCCTTGTGCCAACACTGCCTGACTCACTTATCTGTTACTGATTGGCACCTGTTTATTTTGAAGCATGCATGTAAAACAAATAAACAAAATAAGTTAAAAATTTTTATTGGAAAAAGAAAATAGAGGAAAAAAAAGCCAGGCAGTGGTGGCTCATGCATTTAATCTCAGCACTTCGGAAGCAGAGGCAGGCAGATTTCAGAGTTCGAGCCCAACCTGGTCTATAAAGTGAGTTCCAGGACAGCCAGGGATATACAGAGAAACCCTGTCTCCAAAAAAGAAAGAAAGAAAGAAAGAAAGAAAGAAAGAGAGAGAGAGAGAGAGAGAGAGAGAGAGAGAGAGAGAGAGAGAGAGAGAGAGAAAGAAAGAAAGAAAGAAAGAAAGAAAGAAAGAAAGAAAGAAAGAGAAGAAAGAAAGAGAAGAAAAGAAAAAAGAAGAGAAAAAATGTATTGGTCCACTCAAAGTAGTATGTTATTTAGAGGAAATATGAAACTCTGATTTAGAAGAAAAATGAATTTAACAAAACCAAAACTGTATATAAACCATCTATGGAAGTGAAACAAGCCTGTTTTATATGAAATACACAAGAAGACTGGAGGAAAGCTGGGTCAAGAGGTATTGAGAAACTTGTAATAAGGACACATGCTCCACTATGTTCATAGCAGTCTTATTTATAGTAGCCAGAAGCTGGAAAGAACCCAGATGTCCCTCAACAGAAGAGTGGATACAGAAAATGTGGTACATTTACACAATGGAGTGCTACTCAGCTATTATAAACAATGAATTTATGAAATTCTTAGGCAAATTAATGTATCTGGAGGATATCCTCATGAGTGAAGTAACCCAATCACAAAAGAACACACATGATATGCACTCACTGATAAGTGGATATTAGCACAGAGACTTAGAACACCCAAGATACAATTTGCAAAACACATGGAAGTCAAGGAGAAGGGTGACCAAAGTGTGGATACTCCATTCCTTCTTATAATGGGAAACAAAATACCTATGGAAGGAGTTACAGAGACAAAGTTCAGAGCAGAGCATAAAGGAATGACCATCCAGAGAGACTGCCCCACTTGGGGATCCACCCTATAAACAACCACCAAACCCAGACACTAGGCAGATGCCAACAAGCGCTTGCTGACAGGAGCCTGATATGGCTGTCTCCTGCAAGGCTCTGCCAGTGTCTGGCAAATACAGAAGTGGATACTCACAGTCGTCCATTGAATGGAGCACAAGGTCCCCAATGAAGGAGCCAGAGAAATACCCAGGGAGCTGAAGGGAACTGAAGCCCCGTAGGAGAAACACGAATATGAACTAATCAGTACCCCCAGAGCTCCTTGGAACTATACCACCAATCAAAGAAAACACATGGTGGAACTTGTGACTCTAGCTGCATAAGTAGCAGAGGATGGCCTAGTCGGTCATCAATGGAGGAGAGGCCCTTGGTCCTGTGAAGGCTCTATGCCCCAGTATAGGGGCATGCCAGGACCAGGAATGGGAGTGGGTGGGTTGAAGAGCAAGGAGGAAGGGTGGGGGAGGAGATAGGGGATTTTCAGAGGGGAAACTAGGAAAGGGGATAACATTTGAAATGTAAATAAAGAATATATCTAAGGGGGGAAAAAGAAAAGAAAAACAGAGGTATCGAGAGGTTCCATTTCTCTCACATGTTGCTCGTTGGAATGATGTTGCCTGAGAATCAGAATCATTGGGTATTTGCCATTAATGGTTTGTCTTTGAAATGAATATCACCATTTATGTCATTTAGCACACACTTACTATTTCATCTAGTTCCAAATTTGTATCAGTATTTACAAACAAATCTTACCTATCTTTAAAACATTGTGAAATTTATAACCCTGGAATATTTCTAATTTCTGCATTAACCACAGTTGCAACTTTCACCCTTTTGTACCACATAAATGACTGTATAATCCAATTTTTGACATTTTATTTTTAAGATGTCTTTCAAATGTTATCCCCTTGCCTGTTTTCCCCAGCTGCCTGGAATCCCCTTATCCCATCCCCCATCCCACTGCTTCTCTGAAGGTGCTACCCTACCCACCTACCCACTCTAGCTCCACAACCTGGCATTCCCCTACACTGGGACATCAGGCCTTCACAGGACCAGGGGCCTCTCCTCCCATTGTTGTCCAACAAGGCCATCTTCTGCTACATATGCGAGTGGATGCAGCTGGAGCCATGTGTAGCTCTATGCATACTCTTTGGCTGGTGGTTTAATCTCGGGGAGCTCTGTGATGTGTGTGTGTGTGTGTGTGTGTGTGTGTGTGTGTGTGTGTGTGTGTCCCATGTTCAATCCAATGGTTGGCTGTGAGGATCCTCTGTATTTGCCATGCTCTGGCAGACCCTCTCAGGAGACAGCTATATCAGGCTCCTGTCAGCCAGCACTTGTTGGCATCCACAATAGCGTCTGGGTTTGGTGTCTGTCTATGGGATGGATCCAGGTGGTGCAGCCTTTCCTTCAGTCTCTGCTCCACACTTTGTCTCTGTATTTCATCCGTTGAGTATTTTCCCCCCTTCTAAGAAGGACTGAAGCATCCATACTCTGGTCTTCCTTCTTCTTGAGCTTCATGTGGTCTATGAATTATATCTTGGGTATTCCTGAGCTTTTGGGCTAATAGCCACTTATCAGTGAGTGCATACCTTGTGTACTCTTTTGTGACTGAGTTACCTCATTCAGAAAGATATTTTCTAGTCCCATCCATTTGCCAAACAATTTCATGATTGAAGTCATTGTTTTTAATAGCTGAGTAGTACTCCATTGTGTAAATGTATCACATTTTCTGTATCCATTTCTCTGTTGAAGGACATCGGGGTTCTTTCCAGCTGCTGACTACTATAAATAAGGCTGATATGAACATAGTAGAGCATGTGTCCTTGTTATATTTTGGAGTACCTTTTGGATACATGCCCTGGACTAGTATAGCTGGGTCCTCAGGTAATACTATGTTCAATTTTCTGAGGAAATGCAAGACTGATTTACAGAGTGGTTGTACCAGCTTACAATTCCTCCAACAAAGGAGGAGTGTTCCTCTTTCTCCACATTCTTGAGCGCATTTGCTCTCACCTGAGTCTTTGATTTAAGCTATTCTGACTAGTGTGAGTTGGAATCTCAAGGTTTCTTTGATTTGCATTTCCCTGATGACTGAGGACGTTGAACATTTTTTTAGTCACTTCTCAGCCATTCAATATTCCTTAATTGCAAATTCTTTGTTTAGCTCTGTACCCCATTTTTAATAAGGTTATTTGATTTTCTGGATTCCAACTTCTTTAGTTCTTTGTATATGTTGGATATTAGCTCTCTATCAGATGTAGGGTTGGTAAAGATCTTTTCCCAACTGTTGGTTGCTGTTTTGTCCTATTTACAGTGTCCTTTGCCTTACAGAAGCTTTGCAATTCTATTTTCAAATATTTTTTCCTAAAATATGTTGACACTGTGCCTTTGAAAACATCATTGCAATATTTATCCAGCTATACATAGACAGAGAAACCAATATTTAAAAATATAGACCAACATTGTCATATTCTGAATGTTTTTCTAATCTTCCTTATTTGTTCCTCATAGTCTTAACTTAAGATTTAAAACCATATTTTTCTCCTTGTTTATCTTATTTGGGTCTGTGAGGTGTAGTATGGACATCCTGTTTTTTATGGTTAATATCATTTTATAAGTGAGTACATATCATGCATGTTCCCAAAGGTGACCAACAGGCAACTAACTAGGATCCTTGGTGCTCTCAGATTCTGAACCATCCAACAAAAAACATTCACCAGTTGGAGGTAGGCCTCCCCACACATATGCAGCAGATATGTAGCTTGGTCTTCATGTGTCTCTTGAACAGCTGGAACTATGGCTATCCCAAAATCTGTTGCCTGTATGTGCAATATGTTCTTCTAGCTGGGCTGCTTTGTTTATTCTCAGTAGGAGAGAATGCACCTAGCTTCACAGAGACTTGATTTGCCAGGGTGAGGATAATGCAGGGGACACCCCACAGGCTCAGAGGAGAAAGAGAGGGGGGATTGGGAAAAAATGTGTGTGTGGGGGGGGGAGGGGTGACCAAGAGGGGGCAGTGAGCTGGATGTAAAGTGAATACATAATAGGAAGAAGAAGGAGGAGGAGGAGGAAGAGGAGGAGGAGGAGGAGGAGGAGAAGGAGAAAAGAAAAAAAGTAGTAATATGCTTTATTATGGAAATAAACAGAGACGAAACTAGAAATTAAATATTTAAAATTTTGACTGCATTCTCCAATATTACTCTTTAATTTTAATATTAATCTTAATTCTGTATATAATGAATTGGGTGCATATTTATTAAAATTTCTGAGGAGCCAAAAAGACATAAAAATATATGGATTATACCCTCCAACATATATGATATTCCAACATAAAGATATAGAAACAACTGATCATAAGCTCAAATGCTGAAGACTATATTTAATATGGAATTTATTACAGACATATTCTCACTTTAATTTCAGGTATATAAGAAAGGAGAAGTAAGCTGGGCGTGGTGGCACATGCCTTTAATCCCAGCACTTGGGAGGCAGAGGCAGGTAGATTTCTGAGTTCAAGGCCACCCTGGTCTACAAAGTGAGTTCCAGGACAGCCAGGGCTATGCAGAGAAACCCTGTCTTGTAAAAAAAAAGAAAAGAAAAGAAAAAGAAAAATGAAAAACCAAAAAAAGAAACAAAAAAGGAGAAGTAAATTACATGTTATATACAATATAATATTTCAAATTAAACAGTAATACACACGACCTTTGTAGCCCCATAGGAGGAACAACAATATGAACTAACCAGCAGAGCTCCCTGGGATGAAACCACTAATCAAAGAAAACACATGGTGGGACTCATGGCTCTAGCTGCATATTTAGCAGAGGATGACCAGTCAGTCATCAATGGAAGGAGAGGTCTTTGGTCCTGTGAAGGTTCTATGCCCCAGTATAGGGGAATGCCAGGGCCAGGAATCTGGAGTGGGTGGGTTGGGGAGCAGGGGGAGTGGGAAGGGGATAGGGGATTTTTGGAGGGGAAACTAGGAAAGGGGATAACATTTGAAATGTAAATAAAGAAAATATCTAATAAAAATCACATTTAAATAATTTACAGAGTAGATTTAACAAAATTTTCTGAAAATGTGACAGTCAGCAAAATTTCATTTCTTAGTTGTCTTTAAATTAATTAGTTATTAATAAAGTTAATAACTTTACTAATATTGATATAGACTCACATTTGAGCAGAAATCAAAGGCTGGATGGGCATGTACTCTCAGCTGACTCAACTTGAAGAACATTTTCTATACTAATGAGTCTGTCCATCTCTCTCACGGAGACATTCCAGTCACCCTACTTTAGAGATGAGAAGATTGGACCACAGGTAAGCTTTTTTTGTGAGCAATGCACTCTTTGTCAAAGAAATCACTTGTCCTTGAAAAGATATGATATAGCATAGTCATGGTAACAATAAATAGTGCCAGGCTCCAGATTGCAGAGCTAGAATTTAGAGGTACTACTTTGTTAATAGCTGTATTTTGAACTGTTTAGTTTTGTTTTTTATAAAGTCTATGTAGCTTGTATGAAATGTTGGTGTCTAGTAATATCAATATTTCATAGTATACTTACTCAGACTTCATGGCTCCAATTACATATGTAGCAGAGGATTGATTTCTTTATCTGGTATCAACAGGAGTGGAAGCCCTTGTTCCTATGGAGGTTTGATGCCCCAGTATAGGGCAATGCTAGAGAGGTGAGGTAGGAATTGGGGGGATCACTCTTAGAGACAAAGGGGAGGGGGATGGGATGGGATATTTTCAGAGGGGATACTGGGAGGGGGCAATATTTGAAATGTAAATAAATAAACTGAGCAATTAATAATAGAAAAGAAGTTAAAGTACTGTCAATATAAGAATGGTTGCATAATTTAAAATCATATCACACAGAAGAGAATTTCTTGTTCCACAAAAATATAAGCAATGATTACACTGATGTTTTGACATTGGCTTGTGATGAACAATCTTTTCTTGGCACAAATACTTAATGTATCTTGTACCTTCATTTCTGTTCCATCTTAATTAGCTGACAGCTTGATTGTTCAAACTGAAACATTACTGCATGCATGGCTTATTTCCCAATAAACTCTTTAGTGAGTATCTGTTGAAGAAAAATATATAGTTAAAAAATTATAACAGGTATATGGTTATATGGTCTGACATTTCTAATAGTTTCCAAGGATGAAACATTGGTCAAAGTTTTTGTATAATCTTCATGTATTTTAAAGAAATATTATGCTTTCTTAAATCCCAGAACAGTAAATTAACTTTAACATTTATTTTTTAAAAATCTTTTCAAGTAAAAAAGAAAAGAAAGAAGTTTCACAAAACTGACTGAATATTTTTTAAAGAAAAAAATAATTCTGTGAGTGTTTAGAAATAACTTTATGTCATCTGAGCTGGAAAAGACTATTTCCTCACATTCCTAATCAAGAGGAACACTTTTTACGGGAGCATTCTCTCCTTAATGAGATCTCCATGTAAAAATTAGTCTTGAAAAAAATCAGAAAGCATTTCCTTCTAAATGAGAAGCATGTTGCTCCAAGCAGATTGTGCATCATGGTAAAATGCAAAGACTCACCAGGGTTTTTGTTTGGAAAAACTTAAGGTTCATAGATAAAGGGAGTTACTTAATTTATTTAACACACCTTTTTTTTCCCCAGACTTACAATCTTATTCACTCTTTTTTTTTTTAAAGTAACTTGAGTAAAGTTTACCTTTTTTCAGCATTCCTTCGTTATAACATTTAGAGTGGAGTTTTCTCTCGCTGCATTATGGCCAATATGTATTTTTAAATTGTTAAATGTCATTCATTTATCAATATGATTTTAATGTAACATTCCCAAACTCATTTCAAACCAACATGTTGCCATACTTCCTATTGAATTATGTGGCAAAAGTAGTTGGAATATCACTTAATAGAACTTTTATAATTAAAGATGAGGAGAAAACAATGTATTAGAGGGACGTTGATCCAAAGTAAATAAATGCACAAAATGTGTGCTCTCAAAATAATGAATTAAATGATGCATAGGTCTATAGTTAATTACAACTGTATATATTTCTTCCATTAGGTTGCGATGTTATTGAAGATGGGAGTTGTAAGTCCTGAACCCCATGCATCTTCCTGCCTGCTCCCGAGAGGTTGCAATAAGTGCTTGCTGGCATGTGTGCAATTGAATAGAAAACACAAATAGCAATGATTCTTTAGTCCTAAGACACTCAAACTAAATATTGTAAGCTTCCATAATTAGGTATTGTGAAATTAAATTAGAATAAAGACATTTAACTGCACTGCCTATAATTCAAAGCCTTGCAGTGGGAAATATAAAAGCAAGCATGTAACATCTAAATGAATATTATCCATCAGATCTGACATTTATTAAGCAATACCAGCATGCTGGGCACTGCCGTAAACACAAACTCTTTTTAGTGAACTTAGATTTATCTCTGTTGGCTATTTTTCCCCTGAAATAGATGGATGTAATTTCATGGCAGATGGTAAAGGAATATAGGACGGTGATGTTACTTTTCAGTTTTTATAGGCTGAAGCTTAAATCAGCTCTTTTTACTGAGAATTCATCACCTTACCCAGATACAACAATCCAAGTATACTCCGTATTATAAGCAAGCAATAGATTGACTTAGTTAAGAATAACACATGTGTGCTATAACGTTGGTGTGCTGTGATCAAGTCATGTGATTTGGGCATGATATGAAACAGTAGTGGGATTTTCTTTTAAATTAAAAATTGTGTTGACCACAGTTCACTTCCAAGAGATTCTTCTAGATTTAAGTCAAAGAGAATGAAACCCAGGTGTTATATTCTACAGAAAATTTTAGTAAAATTTTCTCTGGGAATATGGTATTTCTAAAAGAGTACTACAAAAGACAAATAGCAACGTAAGTAATTTGAGATTTCAACGCGATTTATTTGTTTAAAGATACTTAATTTTAAATATACGATTTTAAATTTTCTTTTATTAGATATGTTCTTTATTTACATTTCAAACGTTAACCCCTTTCCTAGTTTCCCCTCTGAAAATCCTCTACAAAGCCCCCCTCTCCCTGCTCACCAACCTACCCACATCTGCTTCCCTATCCTGGCAGTCCCCTACACTGGAGCATTGAGCCTTCACAGGACCAAGGGCCACTCCTCCCATGATGTGCAACAAGGCCATCTTCTGCGACATATGCAGCTAGAGCCATGGGTCCCTCCATGTGTGTTGGACCCCATTTTGGCCTTAGTTTGGTCCTTGCGAACATACCCAAGCCTGGTTCGAGTTTCTATGGCCTTGTGGGAGATCCTAAGCCTGGCTCAAGTTTTGAGACTGTCTCAGTTACTTCCTTATCAGGACAACTCAGTGAGACCTGTTTGGCCCTGCCTCTGCCCCTCCATGCCCTGTCAGTCACTCCATATCCTTCACTCTTCACTCCATCACCCTTCTCTGCCTCCTATGTCATCTTACCCTACCCAAAATCCCCCTACCTATGTTCTGAACTTACATAAGCAAAAAGCTGATGCCATAAAGTTGATATCCTGCTTTGATAAAACTCCTGATTCGGGTGTGTTTCTTTTGGGCCATCAACACTGGCCATCCAGCTCAGCCCAGAAAGACCCAGCGGATCAGGACCTCTCTCCTCTCTCCTGGACTTGCCAACAAGGAGCAGGCACATGTGTGTTCTTTAGTTGGTAATTTAGACCCTGGGAGCTCTGGGGCTACTGGTTGGTTCATATTATTGTTCCTCCTATGGGGCTGCAAGCTCCTCTAGCTCCTTCTGTCCTCTCTCTAACTCCTCCATTGGGGACCTTGCGCTCAGTCCAGTGGTTGGCCGAGAGCATCTACCTCTGTATTTGTCAGGCATTGGCAGAGCCTCTCAGGAGACAGCTATATTAGGCTCCTGTCAGCTAGCACTTGCATCCACAATAGTGTGTGGGTTTGGGGACTATATATGGGATGAATCCCCAGGTGAGGTAATCTCTTGATGGCCTTTCCTTCAGTCTCTGCTCCACATTGTCTATGGATCTCCTCTCATGTGTATTTTGTTCCACCTTTAGATACTGCTTATAGGTCCACATTTAATGCTAAACAATTTTTTTTAAAGAATTTGCTTTCCTGGTAAAACTGTTAATGTTAAAGTTTATAACTGTTGTTTTAACTTCATGGGAGAGTGTGAGCACCGTTCTCATTACCACGACTTAATGAAGTTGAGTTTCCCACGTTGGGGGAACTCTCAGGATCAGCACATCCACAGTGAAATGGATAAACCTCCTCCCGTGAAACCCACCTTCATGATCATGCTATTGTCCTGTCGTGGAACTATTAAGCTTCTAACTTACAGCATACCTTCTACAATGGAATTTTCAATTTTATTTTATTCAGATTTTTATTTCTTTCTGGTGATTTTTATGTAAAATTAACTTTTTGTAAGCAAATTGATAGGATTTTTTTTTCAATTACCTGAAAAAGAAGAATTGTGTGAGGATTCTTGGCTTCTTTTGTCCTGTGTAAAGCAAGCTCACATGCTGCTTATAGGACATGACCTGAGGTGGGACAGGGGAAGTTTTGAAGAGTGCTATGCAGCTCTCTCTTATTCCCAGCTTCATTTTTTTCTTTTTCTTTTTTTTAGCACATTTTTATTAGATATTTTCTTTATATACATTTCAAATTTCAAATGCTATCCCGAAAGTTCCCTATACCCTCCCACCCACGCTGTTCTCCTACCCACCCACCCACTCCCACTTCTTGGCCCTGGCATTCCCCTGTACTGGGGCATATAAAGTTTGCAATACCAAGGGGCCTCTCTTCCCAGTGATGGCTGACTAGGCCATCTTCTGCTACATATGCAGCTAGAGACATGAGCTCTGAGGGTACTGGTTAGTTCATATTGTTGTGCCACCTATAGGGTTGCAGACCCCTTCAGCCCCTTGGGTGCTTTCTCTAGCTTCTCCCCTGGGGGCCCTGTGTTCCTTTTTATAGATAACTGTGAGCATCCACTTCTGTATTTGCCAGGCACTGGCATAGCTTCATATGAGACACCAGCTTCATTTTTTAATATATATATATATATATATATATATATATATTCATTCAAGAGGGAAATTCTAAGTGAAATTATCCAGAAGCCTTATTCTATTTCTCTTTACATATCCATATGGCATATTGTGATTACCAGAAAAATCTAAAAGTCTTTATTTTAATAACTGTCAGAATCATAGCTAGATCCTAGAGAACGTGTCAAGGACAGGTAGTAACAGATTCTACCTACAGGATAGGGTTTCTCCCCTACTTTTAACGTCTTTTTCTCCACTACAGAGGCGGTAGTATGATCAAAAGTGGTGACTGAGGTCATGGGACCACTAGAACAGTAAAAAGCTCCAGAGGCAGACTGAGGGCAATTGTCCTATGTGAAATACAATTGGTTTTGTTAACGGGCATTCATCAGCGTGAATCTGACCACTCAGAGATTGCAGGGTAATGGATGGTGAATCCTGGCAGCATTTCATTGTCTTAGATATATATGGTTCCTAGCAGGTCCAAAGTTCACATTCTGAGAAAAAATACATGCATTTTTACTTTATCTTCCATGTAAAAAAGGCTTAAGACCCTTTAAGATCAGGTTCTTAATCCCAAATAAATAAACTGCATGAGTATAATCCTAATATTCTAACATGATGAGTGTCAATAGAAGGACAATTTCTCCCAAATAGTGTAGGACTGGGCAGAAAAACAAACATGTGTGGTTAGAAATAAGGTGGCGTTCTTATAATCGCTGCATGCATGGGATATTCAGTTGTGTTAAAACCTGATTGGGTGGTGCTCAGGGGTCCAACATAGGCAGGCTTCCGGAATCTCTTTAACTTGATGAATTCCATAATAAAGGATAAAAATAATCAGAAAAAGGAAAACAACTCTTGTACAAAGACTGGTATTTCTTCACGTTGAAATATACTGGCTAGCTTCCATTTGCATAGTGTAATTTTATTTATAAATATTGAAAAATATATCTGACCCATTGATTACACTAAGCCTGAGTCACATACTTGTCAGCTGTTAAACAAATTTACTCTTTTATGCTCTAAAAGCTCCATGGAAGGCTGCCAATTCCTTCTTTCAAATACCATTTTGGGTCAAGTATTTTTCTTGTTTACATTGAATTGTACATGTATGTTGTAAAAACATATACTATATGTATTCCACAAAACATCAATGAGCCTGAAATCAATGCTTTGTGTATAATGGAAACCAGATGGCAATAATTCACAGGGTTAAGGTGAAGCTCACATTTTGTGTGGCATGAAAAATAAACTCACTGAGCAACTTCATAAAGTTGGGTGAGTCAATGTATTTGAACTCATATTTCTCACCTCATTCCATATACAATGCCTTGTCCAGAAAATCAATCCATGTATTGACATGAATCACAATTATATAAAACCTGCACATAAAATTCCAATATCAGTGTTACTTATATGCCCGTTTTTTGCTTTATTTTAGCTAGAATTTATTTTTTTAGTAAAACATGTAGAATCGGACAAAATGAAAACAAAAATAAATCTCTCTGATAGATTCTCTATTGTAGTGTTTTTTGAGGTAGGAAAGTGATCAATAATTTTAAGCATCATTATCATACTTCTACTTCCACTTATAAAAAGGCATAATCTTTTAGTAATTAGGTAATTCACTAATTGAGAGCATTTGCTCCTTACTTTCTCTAGAATAATTGGGAATTATAAAGGATTGTAGAACATAATATTTGGGAAATTGAATGTTATATTTTTGTTCATTTTCTCCAGTGTCTGGGCACATGAGTTTTCATATTTGGGTCTCCAGGCCTACGAGACTGTGATCTCCGATCTCTTGAAGGTTGCTACTTTCTGTAGAGGCTACATCCCTATTTTTTTTATGAATTGCTAAAGGTCTTCAAATAATACCCTAAATAGAGAATCAGATGAAATTCCTGTAGGCTGCCTTTCTTTCTTTTTTCTTTTTCTTTTTCTTTTTGGAGGGGGGGTAATATATCTTTATTACTATCTAACAAATTTGATTTACTTGGGAATATTGTTTATCCTGAGATTGACCACAAAATGTTCATGAGAGACATGAGTGATATCTGAAATGGAGTCTTGAAAGAGAGGAGCTAGGAATCAAAGGAAAGAGGAGACCTTACTGGGTCTGATTCAGAAAGCTGATCACATGATCTCCCTTCCCAGCAGGAGAACTCTCCTGCATGTAAAGGTATTATCTTCTGTATGCCAGGCATTGTGCTAATATCCTTACATGTAATCTCACAACAGTTCTGTGAAATGGGTTCTTTGGTTTTTGTTCCACCACCGCCACCGCCACCGCCACCACCAGGTCAAGAAAATTAACAACTAGAGAAATTTCTAACAAGAACTAGATAAGGACTTCATACTTAGGTAGATCAGCAGGGTTAATCACAGGGTCTCCTAAGCTCAACTGCTAATATTTGAATATTGATTTAACACTTTAATGCCTCTGTGGCCAATAAAAACGTTGTGATGTCTCTAATATCCAATATATATAAAGAACTCAAGAAACTGGATTCCAGAAAAACAAATAACCCTATTAAAAATGGGGTCCAGAGCTAAACAATTCTCAACTGAGGAATACTGAATGGCTGAGAAGCACCTGAAAAAATGTTCAACATTCTTAATCAGCAGGGAAATGCAAATCAAAACAACACTGAAATTCCACCTCACACCAGTCAGAATGGCTAAGATCAAAAACTCAGGTGACAGGCTGTCAGGCTATCTTTCAAATTCAGAGTGTTCTCATGATCCTCTGATGCTCTAAAAGCTGGCAAACATAGTTTTATCTGGTTTGCTCACAAAAATTATAGCTGAGATAAAAACTCTTTTGTTTCACACATACAGAGAGAGACAGAAAGAGACAGTCAGAGAGACGGAGACAGAGACAGAGAGAGAGATTGGGATAAAAGTATTCTCAGAGTTCAAGCCTACACAAAAGTACATTGGTAGAATAAAAACCAGTGATCACTTACATATACATATGTTACCATGTTTCCATAAATCCACCAGAGGAAGTGATAAGGATGCTATGATCTCATTACCATAGTTTAGACGGCATTAAGATATAGTTCCGCTGAGATGGAGGACGAGGAGGACACAACACAGGCGACTTCAGATGAAACAGAAGGATAAAATTACGTATGGTAAGGCTTATGTAAAAATCAATAGAAAGTACTAATGAGTTCAACTCTTAGATGCACATTTATTGTTTTGATTTGAAATTTATTGCAAGATGTATCTATCACTAGTTTGTTCTTTCTTTTTTAATATTTATTTATTTATTTATTTATTTATTTATTTATTTATTTATATTTCTTTCTTAATTAAGTAATATACCAGACGCTGATCTCCCTTCTAGATTCCCTGCCTCCATCTCTGCTCCCATTCTCCTCTTAGAGGTTAGACCTTCCCCTGGTATCTCTTTGCCTGGCACACCAAGTCTCTGCCAGAGTAAGCTCATCCTCTACCAGTGCACAAGCCACCCATGGAGGCTGATCTGTACATCTGCTACATATGTGCCAGGGACCTCGGTCTAGCCCATCTATGCTCTTTGGTTGTTGGCTCTGTGTCTGAGAGCTCCTAGGGATTGAGGTTTTTTTGACTCTGTTGGTTTTCCTTTGGGGTACCCATCTCCTTCAGGGCCTTCAATCCTTCCCCCAACTCTCCAATAAGTGTCCCGGACCTCCATCTAATGTTTGGCTGTGGGTATCTACATGTGTTTCAATCAGCTCCTGGGTAGATCCTCTAGAGGACAATTATGCTAAGCTCCAGTAGGCAACAGCTTTTGGGATATACCTCACTCTATTTGTTTGGTATCGACATGAAGATTTTTATGAGTTCAGAAATCAGGAACAAATATGAACTTGAATATTATAAAATATAGTATATTGAGTTTTTGTCATGTACCTTATTTGGTTTGTTTTGTGTGCTGATATTACCAAAGCCGTCATGAGTGAAAATGAATACTAAGCAAGCCTTCAAACAACAAGGTACAATCTAGCCTGATATTTTGTCCAGTTAATTTTGTCTAGTGTTAATTTCTTTATTATATATATTCAAAAAAAGGAACAGTGACTTCATGTAAAGTATTGACTCAGCTTCAAAGTTTTATTGGGAAAATGATGTCTTTAGTATCTAGCATCTAATCTCATGGAAGTACATTAATATCATATCATAAGCAGAGGTCTACCTGAAAATAAATAGACAACTTCAATGTAGTCTTTACCTGTAAATCATCCTGTAAACTTTTTACAAGTTTATCAAGTGCTTCCTACTTCACATAATTACAAATGCAATCATCATTTTATTTACATTTAAGGTGCAATGTAATTTACCTTTCATATAAAAGGTGGGCAAACCACTACGATGTAGTATGGTGGAATTTTATCTTAGGGTAATAAACTCTTACTCACCAATCACATCTTTTCTCTTCATTTTTCTAAGACAGTTTCTCAGCATGTAACTCAAACTAGTCTGTATCAGATATATCAATCTGTGTGGCCTGATACCCACAGCAACCCATCTTCCTTGCTATCCCAAGTACATTTATAATAAATACCAATCACCAGACCCTGTTCTACTCACATCTTTAACAAAGATCATCAAGATCCAAAAAGAGTTTTGCAAACTGTCCTTGCTATTATTCCCTGTACCCAAATAAAGAAACCCAAAATTCTCATTGCCACACTAACAAGTAAGATCAGATAGCAAGAATCGCTACCACAAACAGCCCCGAAACATCACATTCTCCCAATGGGATGGTGTGGACTGTAGGCTCCTTCTTGCCTCTTGATCAAGATAAAGCATTGTGCCTTTCCATTTCCCTTCCAGACAGAAGGCTTTTATGCTGCTATCGCCCAATTGTTTTCTTCTTTGTCCTACTTGTGAGGAACTTCCTATCTCTGATATGGATGTTCTTTCTCTTGTCCTCACATGAGATGGATACTTCTGGGATGTTTCTTTTCCCTAATCTCCAAGCTCTACTTATGCCTAGCAAATATTTTCTGAGTGCCCTATAAAATTCTCATTGTTAAGCCTGTCAGAGGCACACATTTTAAGCCTTCACATGGGGAAAAGAAAGATTCTTGCCACCAGAGCCTAGAAAACCCCCAGCAATTACTTCTGAAAGTAACTACCTTGTCCCCAAGTGGGTTAAAGCTGCTTAAAAAAATCTTTTAGATAATGTTTATCTTTCTTTAGTCTACAATGTGCTTCCATTGTTTCACTATAATTGTCTCCCTTTTGCGCATGACTATGGAAGCATGTTGTTTGGGTGACTCTCTACTCTGAGAGCTTCCATATAATTTTAAAATTCTGTAGGTTTTTCATCCAATGTCTATTATTTCAATATGATTTTCATATGAAGCCAGAGAACTCAAGAAAGTCAAATTGTCTCTACTCATTACTCTATAATCAATAGATTTATACAGCCATACACACCCTTACATTAAGTCTCATCACAGTAAGCAATACAAGTCTGTCACACAGGTCAGTGGAATGAGTAGTATGTTAAGGAAAGTAGACACAAAGTGTGATATGTATCATCGCTACTCCATCTACATATCATAGGTGCAATACGCTAGTATTACACATAGCCAGATCAAGACATGAACACAAGCTTCACTATTTAGTTGTTTAGACTGTGACTAGGCTCTGTAGCTGAATACTTGCCTAAAAAGTCCAGCATCTGATTCTTTCCCTAGAATGTGCATGTGTATACATGCACACACTCATACATACACACACACAGACACACACATACACACACATATACACACACACATACATACACACATACACACACACATACACACACATACACACACACACACACATACACACACATACACACATACACACACACACATATGCATACAAACACATACACACACTCATACACACACATACACACATACACACACACATGCACACACACACATACACATACACACACAAATCTATGGATGCTGACCAAATATAATAATTAGTATAACATTATTCCACATTGTCTTGAATAAATAAATGCCACATGTGTCTCATCTATCGCATTTGACTCCATAGATATGATTTGAGACCCTCCGACAAATTCTTGTATTTATAACAGTGACAATTACTATTTCAGGAAGAGGGGCTTCAGAATAGCTGACACCACAGCACTTGGAAAAGGAAGGCACGAAAGCTTGGCCTCAGCATCTGCACAGAATCACAACTGAAGACTTATGCAGAGAAGCTTTCTGGTCCTTGAACATTAAGGAAATTGCCCAGTTGTGAACTCAAACTAATGGTTTTACATGAATTTTTAGTATCACTGTCAGACACTTGGCTAATGACAGATTATAAATCACCATGCTAACTCAATGGTGAGGCCAGGTCTATATAAAGTTAATGAGTCACATGACACATTGTGGATGATGAGTGAGACTCATCATGGGAAATTATGACTGTACAAATGATGGACAGAGGTGCACATATCTCGATGCACAAATCTGGATTCAAAACTTGGTGTACTAGCATCAATTAGCTCATGGCTGCTGATTAGTTAATCTTGAAACTCAGCTGCTTTCCCTGTAAATAGGAAACAGACCATACAGAAAACAAATTTTGACCACCAACATAAAAGGGATTTATATATGGTGAAACAAGTTCTGTGTTACAACCATGTCACCAGTTTAAAATTCATTAGATATTAGATATGCATTTAGCATTAAGTCAAGCAAAAGAGTCTGAAGTAAATTGAATGAGTTATTTAATGGCAAGGAGAAAAACTGGTTACGGAAAAAATTATTCATTACTAATTTAATTCAAATTCTCAGTGGCATTTTATAATATAAAGTTATGTTACATTGTATTACAAAATTGTTTCAATTTTATTTTAATAACACTTTAAAATCATGAAAGTGCTCATTAACTTCATAATTATCAAAGAGGTAGATTAAATCACAGTGGATGTTTTAAAATAGCCTACAATTCAAGATGTTTCTAATTTTGCAGTGAACATTGCTGAGAATATTATACAAACCAAGTTATGACAACCTATTATAATGACATTTCTTAAGATCATTTTTACCAACCTTAGAAGCAAGTGGTGCCAACTCATAGAGACTGGTGAAAAGCCTCATCTTGCCAGAAATATCATCATCAATATGTGAGAACACTACATCAATGATTTTTTAACTCCCAACCCAGTGATTGCTGTTTCCATGTTAATGTTTTGCCAACTAGCTTTCCATTTAAGAATTCTACCATGTATACAAACTATTTGACATACTACACAGAAACTAGAAGGTGATCTAGGTATACATACTCCATTGTTTATGTACTATGAGGCCACATCCTCTGTGTTCACTGTTTTGTGTACTCCTGAGGTCATTGTTTGTTCCATTATACACATAATCTTCTCACATATCTAAGAATTTTAGGTATATTTGATGTGGAAAACACTTAAAACAAAGTCTGATATGGAATAAACATTCATAGGTATGTGCTTATTATTGTTGTTGGCTGGTAATTCCTGCTACCATCCACTCCAATTACCTTCAAGGAAATTCTGTTCCAAAAATAACTGATGACAAAATATTATTAACATACTACATTAGTAGCTTTTCTCATTGCTGGGACAAAATGCATTCCAGGAGCAAATCGGGAACTTTTTATTTTAACTCACTGGTCTTTTGTTTGTTTATTTTGATTTTTTTCTTCATTGGTTATTTTATTTACATTTTAAATGTCCACCTACCTGGTTCCCCTCAGCAAACACCCATCCCATCCCACCTCCCCTTTGCCTCTATAATGATGCTCCCCCCAACTCCCCATTTCTGCCTCACAACACTAGCATCCCCTTATGGTGGGGTATCAAGACAAGACAAAGGGCTACCTCTCCATTGATGCCGGATAAGGAAATTCTCTGCTACATATACACCTGAAGCCATGGGTCCCTCCATTTGTACATTTTGGTTGGTGGTTTAGTCCCTGGGAGCTCTAGGGTGTTCAGTTAGTTGATACTGTTGTTCTTTCTATGAGGTTGCAATCCCCTTCAGCCCCTTCAGTCCTTCCCCTAGCTCTCTCATTGGGGTCTCTGGCCTCAGTCTGGTTGTTGGCAGAAGTCTCAGCACATGTACTGATGAAGTGCTGAAAGAGCCTCTCAGGGAACAGCTATACCAGGCTCCACTCAGCAAGTACTTCTTGGTATCAGCAATATTTTCTGGATTTGGTATCTGTAGATGGAATAAATCCCTAGGTGTGGACATCTCTGGATGGCCTTTCCTTCAATCTCTGCATTTCTTTTAGATAGGAACAATTCTGGGTTAAAATTTTTGAGATGAGTGGGTAGCACCCTGCCTCATTGCAGGGGTTGGGGAAGAATGCCTATCTACTGTAGATGGTCTCTACAGGTTCTCTCTCCCCTTTATTGGGTATTTTGGCTAATATTATCCCTATTGGGTCCTACGGATCTCTTGCTTCCCTGGCATCTGTGACTTTGTAGTGGTTACCCCAGTTCCCCATCCCTTACTGATACACATTTCTGTTCAATTTCCTGACCCTCTGTACTGAGAAAAGCACCTTAGAAGTAATGGAACCTCATAACTGGCAGTGGTAACCAGAGTATGCTTGCTTATATCTTGGTAGTCCAGAAAATACTGAACTCAGAGAGAAAGTAATGATAGTCAATATGCATATGGCCCAGGTTCCCCAATGACCAACTTCCTCTTACTTGGCTTTATTCTCTAGGGCTTTTACAGTTTCCCAAAATATCCCTGCCATGTAGGGACCTGGGGCTCAAATACAGGTCTATGTAGAAGGTGTTTCACACTGAGAAAATGGTATAGAAGCTAATTTACCTTATAATATTTGCAAATATAACAGTCAAATCATTGGCTCTATATTTATTCCTCATAATCTTGAGTATTGCAAATACCACTTGTGATTATATTACAACAAAGTAAATATATATGTTTTCAGTATTATACTGGTTCTAAAGATTATCTTATTGTATGGCATATCCTCTTAGAAACAATATGTTGGAACTGGCATCATTTGATCAGACATTTTATGAATAAGATTTTGTTTCCTAGGTGTAGGTCAGCCTTAAATGCCCATATATTTGTATCAGAGTAAATTAAGGAATCTATTTCAAAAATACTCTCACTCCCCACCTTCTCACTGAAAATCATAAACTTAAATGTGAGTAGAAGTGAAGTCTTTGGCTCTGGTCCTCATTGGGACAGCAGGAGCTCACAAACCACTTCAGTTTAATGTTTTTATTTCTAGAATTGAAACGTCTGGAATAAGAACTCTCGTTGTTATTTCTGATATCCCATGAAGCACTCTTTTATATAGTGGAAAGCATATTATCCACAGGAGACTAATATAATATCAAATGAGGAATAGCATATTTATTTTCACACAAAAAGCTGAGCAATATTATTTGTCAAAAGGAATGATTGATTAAGATGAGGTAGAAGCAATTAACATATTATGCATATGAATACAAATTTTAAAAATTACATATATTTATTTATTTTCAAAAATTATAAACATTTTCAAAATATGTATTTTAAATTTTTGTGATTATAATTACATCATATTTTCCAGAACACATTCCTCATTCTAGACACTCCCATGTAATCCTACCTTTGCTGCCTTTCAAATTCTTGGCCTCTATTTAATTGTTGTTATACACATATATAAGTTAAATATATTATTAAATACATAAATACAATCTGCTCAGCATGCATAATGTTACAATCACACATACATCTCTTTCTCTTTCTTCATATATTTTATTTCATTTTCAAGAATGATCACTGCACAGTTTATAAGCACTTGTATTCTCCCCTGGGAAAGAAAACTCCCAACTCTCAGCTTTCCTTAGTCCTCTAGTTCTTTGTCTAGGTTGAGGCCTGGTGAGATTTGTGAGGTTTTCTCATCCGTAGTAGCCTGTCTCCTGGTTGGCAGCCACAATACACACAAAGTGATCATTGATAAAATATAGTATCTTTGACCGATGGAACTTCCTAATCATTTAACATATTGAGACACTTCTGAAAAATGTTACCAGTAACATTTTTTGCATGTGAAATAAACAAAATTTTTATGTATACTATCAATGCCCTTGACATCCCAATTAGCTCATCAAGTAAAGCATGAGGTATGTTATACAAGACTAGATATCCTTTCTTCATCAGAGGTATACAGATATTAATATTTGTATTTGAGTAATTCAGCTCTGTGAATGTATTTTTAAAAGAAACTATCTACATGACTCACTGAAAATTATTAAATTATCAGCACAGTATAGAATCAGCACCTTATTCAACCTCCTACTGATCAAGAAAGATTTACCGGGTTTAATATTCTCCATCCTCGCCTAGAAACCAGTTTCATTATTTTCTCATTCTTATCCAAAGGCATGAGAGAATGTTCCCCCTCTGCCCAGGACGTCAACGAACAGAACTATGTTGTGTATAGAATCCTGGCCCTTTCCCAAAGATCACTTGAAGCACACTGAATGTGTTTCTATTCCAAAGAACACAGTGTAAGGAGGCAAGCTTCTCCTGTATGTACGTTTACTGAGTTTTCATAATGACCTTCCTATATAATTGTTACACTAATTACTGCCCATTTCCTCAGATACAAGATGAGTTAACACCATTTCCCTTAACGACATCATCCCTTTGCGGCTAGCTCCCTTCAAATGAATAGTTCTGTGCTGGTATCACAGATGGCCACAGAAAGTAGATATTTAAAAGTGAGGTTCTGGAACAAGTTATTGGAGAATTGCATGGATGTACGTGTTGCAATAACAATGCAACTGCCACGCTAACACATGCAGATCAGAATTTCCTACAACCAAAATGCTCACCAAGTTCAGACTTGCGTTTAGATATGTAGCAAAGGTTATACCGTCCTTTGTTTATTTAAATAAATGTATGTAGGTCTTTAGATAGAAAATGTAAGAAACTTGCCACAAATAAAAATGTATTTTTAAAATTGAAATTTACAACCGAGTCCCTAAATTGTTTATAAGTAATTTAAGGTCTCAAACGTTATGGATTTTTTAACTTTAAAATTAAACAATTAAGAGCAATTCTGGGTTAATATTTTTGAGATAGATGGCTCACCTGATCCCTCAACCGGGGGCCATGCCTAACCTCTGGATATGGTCTCTACAGGTTCTCTCTCCCCTTTGTTTGGTATTTCAGCTAATGTCATCCCTGTTGGATCCTAGGAGCCTCTTGCTTTCCTGGCATCTGGGACTTTCTAGCAGCTATCTCTGATCCCCACCCACACTGCTACACACCCGCATTCAATTTCTTGACTCTCTGTATTTCTTCCCTATCTCCTTCCACACCTGATCCTGCCATCCTATATTTTTCCTTCTTCTCTACCACTTCCATGTCTGTCCATCTCTCTACCCCTTGTGATTATTTTGTTCCCCCTTCTAAGTAGGACTGAAGCATCCACACTTTGGTCTTCCTTCTTCTTCAGCTTCATATGGACTATGACTTGTATCATGGGTTTTTCTGAGCCTTTATCCTAATACCCACTTATCAGTAAGTATAAACCATGTGTTTTCTTCTGTGACCAGGTTACCTCACTCAGGAAGATATTTTCTTGTCCCATCCATTTCCCTGTCAATTTCATTAAGTCGTTGTTTTTAATAGCTGAGTAGTAGTTCTTTGGGTAAACTTACCACATTTTCTGTATCCATTCCTCTGTTGAGGGACATCTGGGTTGTTTCTAGCTTCTGATTATTATAAGGCTGCTATAAACATAGTGAAGCATGTGTCCTTGTTATATGTTGGAGCATATTTTGGGTATATGCTCAGGAGTGGTATAGCTAGGAGCAGAGACTGAAGGAAAGGCCATTCTGAGACAGCCCCACCTAGGGATCCTTCCCATGTGTAGACACTAAACCCAGACAATATTGCTGATGCCAAGAAGTGCTTGCTGACAGGAGTCTGGTATACTGGTCCCCTGAGAGATCATGTCAGAGCATGGCCAACACAGATTTGTATACTTGCATTAGACTGAGCACTGGACTACAGTGGACACATTGGAACACATAACTATGGGAAGGACTGAAGGAGCTGTAGAGGTTTGCAACCCCATAGGAAAAATAATAATATTAACCAATCAGAACTCCCATGGACTAAGTCACCAACCAAAGAGTACACATGGAGGAACATGTAGCTCTAGCCGCATTTGTATCAGAGGATTGCCTTATCTGGCATCAATGGGAGGGCAGGCCATTAGTCCTATGAAAGCTGAATGCCCAAGTGTAGGTGGATGCTAGGGCAGTGAGGTGGTAGTGGAGGGTGGATGAGTGGGGAAGCACCCTCATAGAAGCAGAGGGGAAAGTAGATGGGATAGAGGGTTTGCAGAGAGGAAAGCTGCAATGGGGATAAATTTTGAAATGTAAATAAATAAAATAGCCAATTAAAAATAAAATTAAGACAGAGCCACTGAGGCAGCACCCTTGGCGGGCTGCAGACAGCCAGCCACCGTCCGGACCAGAGGACAGGTGTCCGCCTGGCTCGGGAGGCGACCTCAGCCTCAGGAGCAGCGGTCGCCATCTTGGTTCCAGGACTCCCTGGAGCTTAGGAATTTAGTCTGCACAGGTGAGAGTCTGCACCACAGAAGCTGACAGCTTCTGGGAACTGCCAAAGCAACACAGCTTCTGAGAGAGGCCCTGTTTGGGGCCTTCTTCTTCGACCAGGAGGAGGTCCAAAAACAAGATATCTGCGCACCTTCCCTGTAAGAGAGCTTGCCAGCAGAGAGTGCTCTGAGCACTGAAACTCAGAGGAGAGAATCTGTCTCCCAGGTCTGCTGAGAGACGGTAACAGAATCAACAGAAGAACAATCTCTAAACAGAGTCAACTATAACTACTAACTCCAGAGATTACCAGATGGCGAAAGATAAATGTAGGAATCCTACTAACAGGAACCAAGACCACTCACCATCATCAGAACCCAGCACTCCCACTTCGCCCAGTCCAGGGCACCCCAACACACCCGAAAACCTAGACCTAGATTTAAAAGCATATCTCATGATGATGGTAGAGGACATCAAGAAGGACTTTAATAAATCACTTAAAGAAATACAGGAGAACACTGCTAAAGAGTTACAAGTCCTTAAAGAAAAACAGGAAAACACAATCAAACAGGTAGAAGTCCTTACAGAAAAAGAGGAAAAAACATACAAACAGGTGATGGAAATGAACAAAACCATACTAGACCTAAAAAGGGAAGTAGACACAATAAAGAAAACTCAAAGTGAGGCAACACTGGAGATAGAAATCCTAGGAACGAAATCTGGAACCATAGATTTGAGCATCAGCAACAGAATACAAGAGATGGAAGAGAGAATCTCAGGTGCAGAAGATTCCATAGAGAACATCGGCACAACAATCAAAGAAAATGGAAAATGCAAAAAGATCCTAACTCAAAATATCCAGGAAATCCAGGACACAATGAGAAGACCAAACCTACAGATAATAGGAGTGGATGAGAATGAAGATTTTCAACTCAAAGGACCAGCAAACATCTTCAACAAAATTATTGAAGAAAACTTCCCAAATATAAAGAAAGAGATACCTATGAACATACAAGAAGCCTACAGAACTCCAAATAGACTGGACCAGAAAAGAAATTCCTCCCGACACATAATAATCAGAACAACAAATGCACTAAATAAAGATAGAATACTAAAAGCAGTAAGGGAAAAAGGTCAAGTAACATACAAAGGCAAGCCTATCAGAATTACACCAGATTTTTCACCTGAGACTATGAAAGCCAGAAGAGCCTGGACAGATGTTATACAGACACTAAGAGAACACAAATTCCAGCCCAGGCTACTATACCCAGCCAAACTCTTAATTACCATAGATGGAGAAACCAAAGTATTCCACGACAAAACCAAATTCACACATTATCTCTCCACGAATCCAGCCCTTCAAAGGTTAATAACAGAAAAAAACCAATAGAAGAACGGGAACAATGCCCTAGAAAAAACAAGAAGGTAATCCCTCAACAAACCTAAAAGAAGACAGCCACAAGAACAGAATGCCAACTTTAACAACAAAAATAACAGGAAGCAACAATTACTTTTCCTTAATATCTCTTAACATCAATGGTCTCAACTCCCCAATAAAAAGACATAGACTAAAAAACTGGCTACACAAACAAGACCCAACATTTTGCTGTTTACAGGAGACACATCTCAGAGAAAAAGATAGACACTACCTCAGAATAAAAGGCTGGAAAACAATTTTCCAAGCAAATGGTATGAAGAAACAAGCTGGAGTAGCCATCCTAATATCTGATAAGATTGACTTCCAACCCAAAGTCATCAAAAAAGACAAGGAGGGGCACTTCGTTCTCATCAAAGGTAAAATCCTCCAAGAGGAACTCTCAATTCTGAATATCTATGCTCCAAATACAAGGGCAGCCACATTCATTAAAGACACTTTAGTAAAGCTCAAAGCACACATTGCACCTCACACAATAATATTGGGAGACTTCAACACACCACTTTCACCAATGGACAGATCATGGAAACAGAAACTAAACAGGGACACACTGAAACTAACAGAAGTGATGAAACAAATGGATCTGACAGATATCTACAGAACATTTTATCCTAAAACAAAAGGATATACCTTCTTCTCAGCACCTCATGGTACTTTCTCCAAAACTGACCACATAATAGGTCACAAAACAGGCCTCAACAGATTCAAAAATATTGAAATTGTCCCATGTATCCTATCAGATCACCATGCACTAAGGCTGATCTTCAATAACAAAAAAAATAACAGAAAGCCAACACTCACGTGGAAACTGAACAACACTCTTCTCAATGATACCTTGGTCAAGGAAGGAATAAAGAAAGAAATTAAAGACTTTTTAGAGTTTAATGAAAATGAAGCCACAAGGTACCCAAACCTTTGGGACACAATGAAAGCATTTCTAAGAGGGAAACTCATAGCTCTGAGTGCCTCCAAGAAGAAACAGGAGAGAGCACATACTAGCAGCTTGACAACACATCTAAAAGCTCTAGAAAAAAAGGAAGCAAATTCACCCAAGAGGAGTAGACAGCAGGAAATAATCAAACTGAGGGGTGAAATCAACCAAGTGGAAACAAGAAGAACTATTCAAAGAATTAACCAAACGAGGAGTTGGTTCTTTGAGAAAATCAACAAGATAGATAAACCCTTAGCTAGACTCACTAGAGGGCACAGGGACAAAATCCTAATTAACAAAATCAGAACTGAAAAGGGAGACATAACAACAGATCCTGAAGAAATCCAAAACAACATCAGATCCTTCTACAAAAGGCTATACTCAACAAAACTGGAAAACCTGGACGAAATGGACAAATTTCTGGACAGATACCAGGTACCAAAGTTGAATCAGGATCAAGTTGACCTTCTAAACAGTCCCATATCCCCTAAAGAAATAGAAGCAGTTATAAATAGTCTCCCAGCCAAAAAAAGCCCAGGACCAGACAGGTTTAGTGCTGAGTTCTATCAGACCTTCAAAGAAGATCTAATTCCAGTTCTGCTCAAAATTTTTCACAAGATAGAAGTAGAAGGTACTCTACCCAACTCATTTTATGAAGCCACTATTACTCTGATACCTAAACCACAGAAAGATCCAACAAAGATAGAGAACTTCAGACCAATTTCTCTTATGAATATCGATGCAAAAATCCTCAATAAAATTCTCGCTAACCGAATCCAAGAACACATTAAAGCAATCATCCATCCTGACCAAGTAGGTTTTATTCCAGGGATGCAGGGATGGTTTAATATATGAAAATCCATCAATGTAATCCACTATATAAACAAACTCAAAGACAAAAACCACATGATCATCTCGTTAGATGCAGAAAAAGCATTTGACAAGATCCAACACCCATTCATGATAAAAGTTCTGGAAAGATCAGGAATTCAAGGCCCATACCTAAACATGATAAAAGCAATCTACAGCAAACCAGTAGCCAACATCAAAGTAAATGGAGAGAAGCTGGAAGCAATCCCACTAAAATCAGGGACTAGACAAGGCTGCCCACTTTCTCCCTACCTTTACAACATAGTACTTGAAGTATTAGCCAGAGCAATTTGACAACAAAAGGAGATCAAGGGGATACAAATTGGAAAGGAGGAAGTCAAAATATCACTTTTTGCAGATGATATGATAGTATATATAAGTGATCCTAAAAATTCCACCAGAGAACTCCTAAACCTGATAAACAGCTTCGGTGAAGTAGCTGGATATAAAATTAACTCAAACAAGTCAATGGCCTTTCTCTACACAAAGAATAAACAGGCTGAGAAAGAAATTAGGGAAACAACACCCTTCTCAATAGTCACAAATAATATAAAATATCTCGGCGTGACTCTAACTAAGGAAGTGAAAGATCTGTATGATAAAATCTTCAAGTCTCTGAAGAAAGAAATTAAAGAAGATCTCAGAAGATGGAAAGATCTCCCATGCTCATGGATTGGCAGGATCTACATTGTAAAAATGGCTATCTTGCCAAAAGCAATCTACAGATTCAATGCAATCCCCATCAAAATTCCAACTCAATTCTTCAACGAATTAGAAGGAGCAATTTGCAAATTCATCTGGAATAACAAAAAACCTAGGATAGCAAAAAGTCTTCTCAAGGATAAAAGAACCTCTGGTGGAATCACCATGCCTGACCTAAAGCTTTACTACAGAGCAATTGTGGTAAAAACTGCATGGTACTGGTATAGAGACAGACAAGTAGACCAATGGAATAGAATTGAAGACCCAGAAATGAACCCACACACCGATGGTCGCTTGATCTTCGACAAGGGAGCTAAAATCATCCAGTGGAAGAAAGACAGCATTTTCAACAATTGGTGCTGGCACAACTGGTTGTTATCATGTAGAAGAATGCGAATCGATCCATACTTATCTCCTTGTACTAAGGTCAAATCTAAATGGATCAAAGAACTTCACATAAAACCAGAGACACTGAAACTTATAGAGGAGAAAGTGGGGAAAAGCCTTGAAGATATGGGCACAGGGGAAAAATTCCTGAACAGAACAGCAATGTCTTGTGCTGTAAGATCGAGAATTGACAAATGGGACCTAATGAAACTCCAAAGTTTCTGCAAGGCAAAAGACACCGTCAATAAGACAAAGAGACCACCAACAGATTGGGAAAGGATCTTTACCTATCCTAAATCAGATAGGGGACTAATATCCAGCATATATAAAGAACTCAAGAAGGTGGACTTCAGAAAATCAAATAACCCCATTAAAAAATGGGGCTCAGAACTGAACAAAGAATTCTCACCTGAGGAATACCGAATGGCAGAGAAGCATCTGAAAAAATGTTCAACATCCTTAATCATCAGGGAAATGCAAATCAAAACAACCCTGAGATTCCACCTCACACCAGTCAGAATGTCTAAGATCAAAAATTCAGGTGACAGCAGATGCTGGCGAGGATGTGGAGAAAGAGGAACACTCCTCCATTGTTGGTGGGATTGCAGGCTTGTACAACCACTCTGGAAATCAGTCTGGCGGTTCCTCAGAAAATTGGACATAATACTACCGGAGGATCCAGCAATACCTCTCCTGGGCATATATCCAGAAGATACCCCAACTGGTAAGAAGGACACATGCTCCACTATGTTCATAGCAGCCTTATTTATAATAGCCAGAAGCTGAAAAGAACCCAGATGCCCCTCAACAGAGGAATGGATACAGAAAATGTGGTACATCTACACAATGGAGTACTACTCAGCTATTAAAAAGAATGAATTTATGAAATTCCTAGCCAAATGGATGGACCTGGAGGGCATCATCCTGAGTGAGGTAACACATTCACAAAGGAACTCACACAATATGTACTCACTGATAAGTGGATATTAGCCCAAAACCTAGGATACCCAATATATAAGATACATTTTCCTAAACACATGAAACTCAAGAAAAATGAAGACTGAATTGTGGACACTATGCCCCTCCTTAGAAGTGGGAATAAAACACCCTTGGAAGGAGTTACAGAGACAAAGTTTGGAGCTGAGATGAAAGGATGGACCATGTAGAGACTGCCATATCCAGGGATCCACCCCATAATCAGCTTCCAAACGCTGACACCATTGCATACACTAGCAAGATTTTATCGAAAGGACCCAGATGTAGCTGTCTCTTGTGAGTCTATGCCGGGGCCTAGCAAACACAGAAGTGGATGCTCACAGTCAGCTAATGGATGGATCACAGGGCTCCCAATGGAGGAGCTAGAGAAAGTACCCAAGGAGCTAAAGGGATCTGCAACCCTATAGGTGGATCAACATTATGAACTAACCAGTACCCCGGAGCTCTTGACTCTAGCTGCATATGTATCAAAAGATGGCCTAGTTGGCCATCACTGTAAAGAGAGGCCCATTGGACACGCAAACTTTATATGCCCCAGAACAGGGGAACGCCAGGGCCAAAAAGGGGGAGTGGGCGGGTAGGGGAGTGGGGGTGGGTGGGTATGGGGGACTTTTGGTATAGCATTGGAAATGTAAATGAGCTAAATACCTAATAAAAAATGGAAAGAAAAAAAAATAAAATTAAATTAACCAATCTTAATTCAACTTCAAAAGATTCCCATCGTGTAACTTTTTTTTTATATGAAAATTGACAGTGGACAAAGAAAATCAAAATCGAATTTAAACATAAAATATTTGAGTTAAATCCAGAATGAAATGTTAATCCCCATGAACATCTCCACTATGTAATGGCAAACTAAAGCTAATTTGCTTTATTTACTAAAAGTATAAGATTCTAGAACTGGAGAAATGATCAATAGATTGACTTTCCAGCCTCTTAAAAAAGATATCCAATAATTAAAAATTAAGAACAACAAATGCTTCAAAGTCAAGTAACGTCCAATTATCTATAATTTACATAGACAATTTTCAACCTCATGGTTGCTATAGGAGGAGGCACTGAGAGGAGAGAACCATAGTAGCTGGATCCTGAAGGAAAAGTGGGCATTTGTATGACCTGAAAGTAGTTGGCAAAGGTTTTTCTCATTACTGCGGTGTTTTTGACATATATCAACAGGTTTCTCTGCAAAGAGCTGGAGGTTATTTCTTTCTGATTTTGGGATAGACTGAGAAAGTTCCCTCTAAAGAATAGACTAAGGGAAAGGAGGCAGGAAAGTCACTTTACTGTGGAGAAAGAGATTCCTAAAAGCAAAGTTGGTAGCACACCCCTTTCTGCTTGCAGAACTCTGATTTCAGAAGAAAACCTCCTTCCATTTCCCTTACAAGTGTTTTTGATTGGTTGTTGTTGTTGTTAAGTAAGTTATCCTGTAAAAAGTAAGATCAGTGGGACATGCTCATGTAAAGTGTCTTCAGTTAGCTTCCAAAAGTTTCTTCTCTCTCTAGTTGGCCGTCAATGGGAGGAAAGGCCCTTGATCTTGAGAAGATCATATGCCCTAGTACAAGGGAATGCCAGGGCCAGGAAGAAAGTGATATCCTATCTCCCATTTTTAAAATTACATATATATATATGTGTGTGTGTGTGTGTGTGTGTGTGTGTGTGTGTGTGTGTGTGTGTGTATTTTAATATATGAGTGCTCTCTTCTGTCATCATGCATGCATACCTGCCAGAAGAGGGACCCAGATTCCATTACACTGGCTGTGAACCACTATGTGGTTGCTGAGAATTGAGCATATGATCTCTGTAAGAGCAGCCAATGCTCTTAATGTCTGAGCCATCTCTCTAGCTGTCTTCCATTTTTATCTGGGCACAAGTTGTTGTATAGTCTGATGCTCCACCTTGAGCCCAAGAGGAATAGACCTGAACAGGGCAAACACATAGAAGATGCTTCTTGGGACTCTCCATCATTCAAACTCTGGATCTCATTTATTTTGTGAAATAATAGATCTTTCTGTTACATTTTATTAAAAAAGAAGGACAGAGGCAATATTACTGCATATATATGTGTGATGATAGTTTGCATTTTGTGATTGTATGCATGTCTGTGTACCAAGAAAAAAAAAGCAGAAAAATGAAACGAAGGTTTGAAGAAGAAATAAATGAAATTATCAGAAAATTTATAGGCAGAAGATGACAGATATTATTGCCTAGATGGATAGCCTGGCACCTCAGTCACAGTTTATTTATTTAGACTCAGTTTATTATTTAGACTCAGGACTCTCACACATAGTACTCTGGATCAAGTATTTATAGTCTCATTGTTTTTCATCTAGGAGTTGATTGCAACATTATCACAATGAATTTTGTCTTCACTGTTTTATGTGAACTGTACTGCCTAGAATATGGTGTAATATACAGATACATGCAATAGAATCTCTTATCAAGCAAATATTTCAAAAACAACTCTATGCACCTTTTATTAAAATGGCTTGAACTAATCAGTTAGTTTGCTACAATTATTATCACTTGTATAAATAAGTCACCTAATGTCAAACAGAATTGATTTACAAAATTGTAATTGTTAAGTCCCTAAAGTTGTTATCATGTAACACAATTCCACCCAGACTACAATTGTCCTCATATCCTATTCACCAATAATTTACTACTTAGTGCATATAAATGTATTTCTGTTGATGTTACTTTTAAAATCTTTATAAACTATTCAATGTACACATGTTAAAAAGTGTTACAGCTCTACACTTAGAATAATTATGGCACACATTTAGTTCTCCACAAGATTTAATTAAAGAAATAACAGGGTTGAGAAGATAGCTCAGTAGAAAAGTGCTTGCCACACAAGCATAAGAATCAATCCCTAAGATGAATGTTAATAATCCCAACACAGGGGCATGTATCAGTAATCCCAGATCTCGGAATGATGATATACAGGATGATATAAAGGGTACTTTTTTTTAACATTTATATGACTAAATTCAAAAATTCAAAAAAATAAAACAAGAGCAATAAATATGACTGAGAGTTTCTGAGGCAAAATCATGTACAAGTTTAGAGTGTTAAACTCTAGAAAATGAAAGGAGCTTACAATGAAACAAAGGCTAAAGGGCTAGTTCATGATTTTCATGCCAACACTTTCAGGTCTGAGGCTGCAAGATAATTATAACTTTGGGGCTAGCCTGGACTACATGCTAACAACTTATGTAGACAAGATATAATTTAATCAAAAGAATTCAAAGGAATGAGCTGCCTGCCTTTTATGGTTTTAGGTCCATAGCATACAACAAATTCATCTCTTCAATGGGCACTTAAAATGAAGGAGGAATTTGCCTAGCCTATTTGCTAAAAGGACCAGATATGAAACCTTAGAAATCCAGATTTAATTTTAGAAGTTGTGGCAGTGAAGGACAACACCAAATTATTTTACTAACTTTATCTGACAAACTTACATAAGACGTGAATAAACATTAAGAAGCTGGATCAAAGCTGAGCAAAAAAAAAAAAAAAAAAAAAAAGAATTAATATCCAGTGAGATTCCAACTAGGGGAGGTTAAAATTAAAATTATGACAAATGTTGCATGGGTCTTGAGCAAATAGAACACAAATTCGCTAGAGGAAAAGGAACCAAATGCATCAGCAATATGCTATGTAAAACACTGCTACATAATCCAAGACAAGTTGGAATGCTAAGAACTTAAAAATATGACATATTATGAGGAGATAGTGATGAAAAGACATTATTTAACATGACTTACAGGCCAGAATTTTCATACTAGGACTTTACATAGGATTTTGATGCATATAATGATAAAGAGATGAATTCCGTTTGTATGAATAAAAAATATGGTACTCAAAAGAGAAATAGAAATAGTGAGAGAACTAAGTCCACATTTTAGAAATAAAAATGTTCAGATCTAACATGGAAAGAAACCATAGGTTTTAGTAATATAGTAAATATTTTCAAAGAGGTACAAGAATAAAATAATTTAATCTCAGGAAGAAACTAAATTGAAATTAAACAGAGCTTTAGTAGTAGTTTGAAAATAGATAAATGTCTTTGAACCTATAAGTGAAATTTCAAGATAGTTGATAATTGACTGAAAAATAAAATCAAAAGAACATGAGCTTAAAATTTTCATTTTTCGAACTGTGAGCTACATATTCAATATGCTAATCATAATTTAGAATTCTGAAATTTATTTAGACTGATACAATTTTGACTCCATGCCACCTGAAAAGTATAGCAAATCTTATATAAATAGTAATTATGGGAAAAAGCAATCTAATATGTCTGATAAAATAAAATATTAGAATTCTAAACAATAAAAGAAATGAAAGTTAAGATAAAATATCAAGTTCTTGATGCAAAATGGACATGAGTTCAGTAACAATATGATTTCAATATTATTAAATCAGTCACATTAAAAGATTAACAATATAATAATGAACTTTTCAATTCATTGAACTATGTGCATGAGATAGGTTCACTATGCTAGTATACATCTTGAATTTAAATGGGCAAAATATCCATCAAATAGGTATTAGAAGAGCTAAAGTGGCTATATGCACTAAAATCAGGATAAAGCAAAATAATAAACAACTAAACTAACAAAAATGATCAAAATTCTGGGGGCCTTATTTTGAAGTTAGTTATTCAGAAATATAAATCAATCAGATATGCATATGCAAGGAATCATGAGGTGTTAAAATGTTGTAGAAAAAACAAAGTTAATTTCTTCAAACAGAGCTGAAAAGACTATTGATTCTGCTCTAACAAGTTTTCTGACTAAAACATTAAGAATGGCTCGGATATCCAAACATGATTTAGATTGTATAAGCATGTGTGTGTATATACATACTTACATGCGTACATACATACATTATATGTACATATGTATGTACATACATATTTTACTTCCATAATTAATTCATGTCCTATAACATATAAAACTAATTCACTCTATATATTATGTGGAATGCTATTTCTATACTTCAAGTATAACATTGTATTGAAACATATTTGAAATTTGTGCAATGTAGTTAATATTAATCTAAGAAAATTCATAATGACATCAAGATCTGCTATTAAATAATTGACAAAATATAAAAAGTAGTTTTGTAGGTTGTAGCTAAAATCGTGTTCAGAAGGAAATGCAACCTTTTAATTTACAATCAATGTTCAAAGAGCAAAGCTTTATTAAAGAATTGAAGTATCCAACCATTGGTCTTCCCTCTTCTTGATTTTCTTGTGTTTTGCAAATTGTATCTTGGAAGAAAATAATATCATGCCTATATGGTACTTATATTATTCATATAAAACAATTTATTAATCTTAAAACATTAATACAGCATTTAAAGACATAGCATGTGAAACCTAAAATAGATAACTAAAGTAATTTAACTTAATTATTTAAGAGTCAATATGTCCCCAAACATGGTATTCAATTTGACGTCTAAACACTAAAATGCCTTAAAAACTGTATCACAATTATTGAAGCAGATGGACAAGATGGAAAGACTGTAAATGAGAAGGATTTTTCATATATTTGAAATCCAGTAAGAGAGAAAATGTAGCTTGTGGAAGAAAGAGTAGGAGACAAGGCCTGTGGAAGATGATGTTACCTACGTGTGTTGAGTCCTTTCGATTTGAGTAATCAGATAGCTGAGTTGATGTGTCTGGCTCTCAGTCTCTAGATGAGTAGCGCATAATTGCTTTCTCTTTTTCAAAGAAAGTGCTCATTTTCATTTATTTTCACTATTATAAGCCTATTATTTTGCATTATATAGAGAAAGAAACTATCACAATGGATTTATAAGTACATCTGTGCAGTTTTCAAGAATGAACAGTTTTGATTTAGGTCTATTTCCTAATGGTCTCTAAGTCCTTAACATTTTTTTTTCATACTCAGATTTTCTATTTCTCTTGCTAAGATATTTCTATGGCTCTGTTCCTTAAACTTTTATCTTTTATTGTAAGAAACCTCACCTCAACAACCATCTAAGGAAATGATTTTTTTTTTTACTTTTATTTTTTCCCATTTTTTATTAGGTATTTAGCTCATTTACATTTCCAATGCTATACCAAAAGTCCCCCATACCCACCCACCCCCACTCCCCTACCCACCCACTCCCCCTTTTTGGCCCTAGCGTTCCCCTGTACTGGGGCATATAAAGTTTGCGTGTCCAATGGGCCTCTCTTTCCAGTGATGGCCAACTAGGCCATCTTTTGATACATATGCAGCTAGAATCAAGAGCTCCAGGGTACTGGTTAGTTCATAATGTTGTTCCACCTATAGGGTTGCAGATCCCTTTAGCTCCTTGGGTACTTTCTCTAGCTCCTCCATTGGGAGCCCTGTGATCCATCCATTAGCTGACTGTGAGCATCCACTTCTGTGTTTGCTAGGCCCCGGCATAGTCTCACAAGAGACAGCTACATCTGGGTCCTTTCGATAAAATCTTGCTAGTGTATGCAATGGTGTCAGCGTTTGGAAGCTGATTATGGGGTGGATCCCTGGATATGGCAGTCTCTACATGGTCCATCCTTTCATCTCAGCTCCAAACTTTGTCTCTGTAACTCCTTCCATGGGTGTTTTGTTCCCACTAACTGTTAAAATTAGTTCAAATCCTAATATAAATGTTCCAACAAATGCAACAAACATAATTAAAGGGAAATTATTTTTAATAGTAGAAAACTATGTGTATTTCTTTAGCTATGTTGAACTCTGAAATTTTCCCAAGACTTTTTCTGTGGTCAGAGTTGTTAAAGTAATCAAAGCCATGGAATCAAGTCATGGCAGAAAGCCATAAGTTTTTTTTATAATATGTGCAGTAACAAATATGACTTCTAAGATATTCATTCATTTCTCCTCCTCCTCTTCTTCCTCCTTCTGTTCTCCCTCCTCCTCCTCCTTCTTTTTAATTTTTTGACTAAGCTGCCCTCAAATTCACTGTCTACTGAAAACAGTTTTGAACTTCCGACCTACCTGCTTCCAGGTGTTAGGAACCTAGGTTTGCAATTCTGTCCCCAGATTGTGTGTTATTAGGCATCAAACTTGGACTTTAATGTGTAAGAGGAAAATACTCAACTAAGCAAGATTTCACTCAAAAACACATACCCTGTTCACTGTTTAGTTTCCTTTTTATTATAATTTTTCATCACACTGATTATTTTAACCTGTCCTTTAAATACTTTATTAAACTGTATTTAGCAATTGCCAGTATTCTCCTAAGGAATGAAAGGTTTTTAGGTTACTTGATAGTAGTGGAAAGATAGGAAGATCCCTATTTGATCATTATCTATGAATCTTTTTACATACAGTTGGTCAGGGTTCTCATGAGGAACAGGACAGAAGGAATGAAAATGTGTGTGTGTGTGTGTGTGTGTGTGTGTGTGTGTTTATGTGTGTGTGTGTGTGTTTGTGTTTGTGTATGTGTGTATGAATGTGCTGTAGTCCACCTAATTCATCAATGGCTGTCTAACAACAAAAAGTCCAAGAAACTAGGATATGTATCATCTGGTCTTTAGTATACTTTAAAATCCTGAAGAAGACTATAGTTCTCTAATGCCAGTGACGAAAATTGACTTTTCAGTGAGAGGGAGGACACAAAGGCAAAGAAAGCAAGCTTTCTTTATCCATGTGCTTTATGTAGAAGAAAGTGTGGTCCTGATTAAAGGTGAGTCTCCCTACCTCCAAAGTTCTAGATTAAAAGTGATTCTTCCAATTAAAATGATTTAATCAAGAAAAATCTCTCACAGGTGTATATATCCTCTTGAGTTTTAGTTAATTCCAGATGTAGTCAAACTGACAAGAATGGCCAGTACACCACTTCTAACACGCCTCCCCCTCCATTGTATATCATATTTGATGCAATCTGGCACATAAACAAAATCACTTTTCACTTAAATTCAGATAAGAGTAAGTTACTGGGAGTCATTGAAATTTACAAGAGATCATGTATGTGCTTAATGTAAGCCAGAGTTATTAAAAGTATATATTACACACTCCAGTTTGAGCTATGGATGCTGCTGAGTCCAGATGTCCTCAGTAATTTGCTGAGTTATTTGTAACTCAGCAGTGTAACATAACATATCTTGCTAAAAATCCCACTTTCCTTCACCCAAAGGTCCTGTCTCATTTCTTCCTTTTATTTGAAACTCTCTGAATAAAGTAGATGTAGAGAAAAAGACATTCATGCATCTGCATGAAGGACAATTACAAGTTAATTGATTTACAGATCCCTTGTTCTACATACAGCTTCCAAAATACATCTGTGAGTGTACCCCAAAGGTATGCCTGGAATAGAACATGATCAGAAAAATCTCCTCTACAATATACAATAAATTGAAAAGGATGGAAAATAAATACTACCTAAAGTAGTTCTATTTCTCAAAGACATTTGTATGGAAATCTTTCAAATGTAAAGCAGCTCCATTTTATCCTTGATTGCCCCTTCTGGGTGCTCCTAACCATCTAAGCAGCAGTTATTACTTCATAATAATGACCATTACCATCTCTTGTTCAGTTCTTCTATTCTCAAATACAATGTGCAGAATGTCAAGGGTGACTGTTTCATGAATAATTCAAAATGATCATTTTCTGAATTGTCAAGGCTGGTTCCGGGGTGGGTTACTTCTGAAACTAGTTCACTGGGCAGCTCACTAGAATATGCTGAAAGAAGGACTTAACATTTCTGGATTTGTTTCTTTTCTCTACCAGTGATGCTGTCTACAAACAAAAACAAGAACAAAAACTAAGAACCAAAAGAATTTAGGAAAAAAAAACTGTAAGAGGGCTCAGAATAGAAGAGATTTGTGAGAGAGAAAAGCTTTCAAAGCTAACAGTATAATGCAGGGAGCTCAGGGTTTTATATAAACAGTCTCACTGTTAGGTACCCAGACATTCCTCCTCAGAATTCCCTTTTAGGCTCAGAGCCCTGGCAGTACCTCTGTATGACTGTTTTCTAAACCAAGGGTCTGTAGCTATGGTTCCAGCTTCAGCGACTCAAAAAGCACTTACTGAGAGAGAAACCATATCCAATAAAAGCAACAGGATTTGAGTGACTGGGCCAAGCCAATTTCTGTTTTGTATAACTGCTCAGGTTCCAGCCATTATTATTTTTTTTTTCTAATAGATTGAAAAGCTCCATTTTTACTGCTGAGCTGAAACCAGGCAATCCAGTGGAAATAGTCGAGTGTCTTTCTATACAAGCTTGTAATTTCCTTTTCTATGAAGGTTATTTTGGAAATAAAGGAAAGTTATAAATCAAAGAAAACCATTAAGTTTTAGCTTTCCTCAGTTCTTTAGCCCCAGTCAGACTCAGAGCCTTTAACCCAAATAGTTTGATAAAATGGAAACTGATCATTTTTTTTTAAAGAAACAATCTGGTGTTTAATTAAGCATAACATGTACTCTTATATTTCAGCACCCATTTGTAAAGGTCAAATGAAAACACAAAATTTGACTATATTAAAACACAAAATATAAAACGACAATGGGGGAGGGGAGATATAAACTAAGGATACTGACATGCATCTCAGGACAACAACTGAGCTTTCAGCTAGAAGAACCACTCCCTAAAGATGTTAGAAACCATCAGCATGTTCTCTGCATTTAATTTAATAAATATAGTATATAAAACAATGGTATTCATCATGACTTTCACACATGTATGCCATATACTTTTTTCACATTGATCACCAAAATAATTTTATATTCTCCTTTGTCATGCCTACTTATTTTCTTTATATTCCAAATAATCTCCTTTCTAGTTTCAGATTATTTACATGCATATATTATAAAAACTATAGTAGTTTTTGAGTCTATCTTATTTTCTTGAACATTAATTTGGTCAGTTTCTTCTGTTGTCCTTCAATGGGACAATAATAATTTTCTTATTTATGATAGAACACAAATCTATTATGTGTGCATAGTACATTTTTCCCACTCACTTGCTAATGGATACTTGATTCATTCTCCTGGCTCCTGTTAGCAATAGGGCAATAAACACGAATGTTAATATAAACCTCTACATGCATACTGAGAGATTTCTTCAGTTATGTATGCACCTGGGCGTGGTACACCTCTATTACAGAGTAGTACAAATTTCAGTGGTTTGAGCAGACTACATCTTGTATACTAACCAAACTCCTTTGAATGTCATAAACCCTTGCTTTCTTAACTCTCAGTATTTATATGTTACAGCTATTGAGTGGGAAGATTTATTGATTAAAGAATAGAAACTATGAAAATTTAAACTAAGGAAGGTAACCAGTAGGTGGAAGTTCTTACTAGAAAAATTATACATGCCATTAAGGAAAGCAATCTCCTTAGAAAAAGGATTTATTAGTTATCAAGATAACTGCAGGATATAGTGGATATGAATCCAAGCTGATGCCCTAAATATTTATAGTTACAGCTAAATTATATTTGAAGGAAAATATTGTGAATCTCTTCATGATTGATTAAAACCCCCAAATCAATCAAATCCAGTAATGAACCTGAATTCCTCTTTTTTGTTGTTGTTGTTCTTAACTGCATTTTCCAGAGCTCAGCCTAAAGCCATAAGTATAAATGTTCAATAAGACTTCATTATTTGTATCACACTAGGACAAGTGTCAAGTATCTGTGAGGTTTATGCAAATGGAATCAGTTGAGACATTTAAAAAATCACATCTATAGGACCCCCCCCCCCGCCATCTTTATTGTTTAATAGGTCATCAACTTCTCCAAACTTACAGCTGGCATTTCACTGTAATTCCATGCTGAGTCATGAACAGTGACAAAGCTAACCAGAGGCTACATACATCAAAGAGAGCTAACCTTTTAGAGCTCACTTCCTTTCACAAGCAGAATATAAATAGATGCCCTCTACAATGTACAACAGTAGTCACTAAGGAATTTAAATGGGGTCTTGAAGAATGTAGACAAATCTTGATGCAGTAAAGAGAAGCTGAGATGCTAGGCAACCATTTAAGGGTTCCTGGTGTTGCATCTCTGCCACGAGCTGAATCTTGCCCTAACACCAAATGAAGATGCAGAAAACACTAGGTTGATGTAGGGGCTGTGCACAGGAGCCAAACGCAGGAAAGAAAACACTAAACATTGCTGAGAGCATCCACCCCAGGAAGGACTTTACCTTCCAGGAGCTCTATACTGGCACCACTCCCAGTGCTCACATGGCTGACTTTATCTTCCATGTTCCCTGTGGCAAGTGGCAGTGTCCCCACCACCTATGATAGTGCTGCAACTCCTAGAAATGGCTTTCACCATCTCATCCATGAGTGACTTGGTTCTCCTGGTAAAGGCTTCCCATTCAAATACCCCAACAGAACCATCCCAAACTATCTGCTTAGCTCAGGAAAGGGTCTCAGCATATTTCTTGCTGCTCTCAGTGCCACAGTCCAAGCCCATCCAGCAGGTATACCCAAATTGGGATCTAGCTCAATGACAGGCCCCAAGGCCTGACACTACTACTGATGCTATGGTGTGCTTACAGACAGGAGCCTAGCATAACTGCCATCCAAAGGAATAACAGATGCAGATATTTACACCCAATCAATGGACAGAAGCTGGTTACTCCCGTGGTTAAATTAGAGAAAAGCTGAAAGAAGCTGAGGAGGAGGGTGACTCCATAGGAACACCAGCAGATTCAACTAACCTGGACCCCTGAGATCTCTCAGACACAAAGTAACCAACCAGGTAGCATACTACAGCTAATATGAGGCCAAGACACATAAACAGCAAAGGACTCCCTGCTCTGGGTTCAGTCAGAGAAGATACATACACCTAACCCTCAAGAGACTGGAGACCCCAGGTCTGGTGGGGTTGGGTAGGGGGATGGGGACACCCTCTTGGAGACCGGGAGGGGGATAAAGACTGTACTATAAAAAAAAAATTAAAGAATTAAAAAAAAGAACTGAATGGTAGAATGAAAAGTGGAATGAACATCCAAGAAAGGGTGAAGAAAGTTTCTGAGAGCCAGAAAACAAACAAACAAACAAACAAACAAAAAACAAAATTTGCTTTGAGATTGTAATTTTTCTATGTGTGGAATGGAAGCTATGCCTGTGATCAACAAAAAGCATGGCTATGAATACAAGACCAGAATAATTCCAACACTATTTGTTATTTCGATATATATATGGAAAATCTCAGGGTTCCCACTCCTAGATGAAGACCTAAAAGTCACTAAGAAGTCGTGAGAAAAGGAGAATTAGTCTTTCACGGGGATGAGCTCTGTGATTGGTTATCTAATAAGGGGTCAGCCCTAGAAGCTCCTGTATGCAGGAAACATAGAATAAACACAGCATGGTTCATATATATATATATATGTGTGTGTGTGTGTGTGTGTGTGTGTGTGTGTGTGTGTGTGCATATACATATGTATATATGTGTGTGTGTGTGTGTATATGTATTTATTATAAATATATGTATTATATATACATATATATATATATATATATATATATATATATATATATATATATCACATATTCCTCATCACAAGAGGTTATGAGTAAGATGGAAGAACTAGAGAACTAGTAAGGAGAAGGGAGAAATGATACAATTATATATTAAAGAAAATGACAGAAAAAATAAAGGAAGGTTTTAACCTAAGTATATTTATACAAAATTTGAGAATTTTCTAACACAAGCTCTCTCATTTCAACTTCTAAATTTAACTTAAAAAATGCATAAAATCCAGTGAAACTCTTTTTCCCAGAAAACATTTTTAATTAAATATTCTATGGTATAACGTTTAACTTACTGTGTATGAATATGAAGTTAACCCAAAAAAACTGGATCATTATTTGATGTAACATAAAGTATAAATATTTGGAAGGCTGAATTGTAACAATACCATCAAAACTTTTGGAATACTTAAAGAATAACCTTAAAAGAAGTAAGAGGTAATTAGGAGACAGTTGGAGGTGAGAATAATCAGAAAGTAACATATATATATATATATATATTAAAGTGTCAAAGAACAAGTTCAGTGCTTATATTTAAAAACACAAGTAACTAAAACATCTTAAGGGGTTTCTCTCCCTTTATTTGAAACTAAAAATGTATCAGGGGTGGAGGTATGTTCATAAAAGTGTATGGGACTCACAACTTGAAGTCACAGAAAACACATGACTCTAATTTTTCCTTCTTTCTGTTTGTTAGCTAAGAATAATGAAGTTATTTAGCATGCATCACCCAAATGTGTGTGTAATCCCTTCATGCAATACCTATTTTATCTTGAGGTCCACTGAGATATCTGGACAGGGTAGTCTTGTGAGTATCCTGAAATTTCCGTTTACTAACATTAGACTATATTTTGTTTGTTCTTTTATTCTTAATCACAACTGTCTAGGACTGTCTGTTTCTATAATTTTAGAGCATGAAATACAAAGTGTTCTCTGGCTCTTTGAGTAAGTGTTCCAGTGTTATGTAAAATCCCAGTGAAAAGAAATGTTTCCTCTTATTAATTGCCTTTGGTTATAGGAGCATCAGCTATGATTAGGTGAAGGCTAAAGGAAGTACATTATTTTTTTCTTTGTACAGTACCATTAGCTGCAAATGTTAAAAGAGAAATTTTTCCTTTGAAAAAATACTGCAAGGCTCAAAGAAAATAGGTGATAAAATTTTATTTTGAATAAAATCTTCCTTTGACTAAAGCTTTATATGAGCAAATTAACTACTTTTTCATGCCTCGTAAATAGAGATTTTAGCTGTAATAAATGCCAATCCTACACAACATACTTTTGTTTTATATTTTATTTCCAGACAATTCTCAATACTAATTCTCAGACTAATTCTCAATATGAATACTATGTTTTTAATAGGGTTGCTATAAAAGCAGCCACTTTCAAATGATTAGAATTAATGAGAATGAGAAACAAAGAGACACAAGCATTCTGTCAAAGCTCATGTCCTCGGGAAATTCCTCTAAAACATACAACCCTGAAGATTATTTTCAAGTAATCTGTTTCTTAATATATCAGCATACAAGTAAGAATTTAATGAGCATAGACAGAGAAATTATTTAAATGAAAATTGGTAATTGAGTTGATTTTTATTCCCTGGTGGGTAGATAAGATTTAAAAAAGGGAAAAGAGCACAGGATTGAAATAAAAAAAACAAAAAACAAAAAACAAACAAACAAACAAAAAAAAACCCCACAACAAGCAAGCAAACAAAACAAAACAATTTAACAGTATAAGTCATAAGAGGCCAGACCAAAGCAAGTTCACTGGGACTAAAAATAACACCAATAACAACAACAAATCCAAAACTCAACCAAAACCAAACAGACCAAATTGATCTAAACTGACATGTTATGGTAAATAATCCTGACGTGATGTGACTGTGCATAGATAAGGAGGTGACAGAAATCATTTGCTGAATTTTGAGTAATCTGTTAAGAGGAAAGAGAGACAGAAAATCCATAAATTAATGTTTAAGTTCATTCTAATATTATTGAGAGAATTAAGAGGTCTGTTGATGAAGAGACTATCTTAGACTGATAATGCAATGATATAGACCCAAACTTTTATGTTAGTATTTATATTCTCGATAATTACAAAAAAAAAAGAATAGTTAAAATGTGACATTATTACAGCATGCTATATCTGCAATTCAAATGATAAAATGAGTTAAAGTTCCTTAATTATGATTTTTATCATTGTAACTATATCACTTTCAAATTCTTAAACCATTTAAAAACCCTGTTGTGGGTGAAAATATTGTAGAGCCAGAGGAGATAGAGGATCCCAGCAGAACATGGTTCTCTGAATTTATTGAACAAGGCACATACGTGTTACCAGATAGTGAAGCATCAAGCACAGATCTTGCACAGGTCTGCACCAAAGAATCTCCCTATATTATAGCTATTAGCTTATAATTTTTATTGGACTCCTTACTATAAAACAAGGGTATCGGACTCTTCTGCTTGCTCTTGGTACTCTTTTCTCCTGTTGTTTTTCCCTGTCCAAAATTGGTATGATAGTTTTGCTCCATCTTATCTTCATTTATTTTGTTATGTGTGGTTGTTGTCTCTTCGAAGGCTGTTATTTTTTAAGGAGACATAAGGGAGTTGACCCAAAGAGTAGGGAAGGCCGGGAGGAATAGGAAGGAGTGGAGTGGGAGGAATAATAATCAGAATATTTTGTATGAGACTCTATTTTCAATAATGGGGGAAAATATTTAGAAATCATGCATTGATAATGTAATCTCATGCAGTGGGGTGCATGTCTTTAATTGCAGCACTCAGAAAGCAGACAAAGGCAGATCTCTGAGTTGGAGGACAGCCTGGTCTACAGAGTGAATTAATGAATAGCCAGGGCTGCATGCACAAAGAAACCCTGTCTTAGAAACCCATCCCCTTTCTAAAAAGAAATAATTCAGAATAAATATAAACAGAATAAAGCAAAACAAAACTTTTAGTCCTAGGCTATTTATCAAGGACTGTATGCCTCTATTATAATAGTTTCCACTAAAGCAATGGAAGATCCCATAAGACTAACTTCACTTGCAAAAAATCAGTGGATCATTTTAAATGATTTAAATCAAAGATACCAAAGATAAGCTGTCTTAAGTGAACGGCATATGTCTCATTCTCAAACATGTGGGGATCAAATAAGAACACACAGGAAATATGCAGAAGTTAAATGAAGAAGTACAGATTTTCTTTCTTTCTTTCTTTCTTTCTTTCTTTCTTTCTTTCTTTCTTTCTTTCTTTCTTTCTTTCTTTCTTTCTTTATGTTTTTGTATAGAATAGAGTTTATTCAGGACATGGGGAAGGGAGTTAAGAGAGTAGTAGAGGCAGAGAGAAAGAGAGAGTAGAGAAGCAGCAGCCAGCCATGACCACATGGAGAAAGGGGGGAAGGGAATCGGGGGAGATGGGGAACAAGGGGGAAAGAGGCAAGAGAGAGGTAAGAGGGTAAGAGAAGCACAGAATTTTAATGGGAAAAATTGATAGTTTTATGTAATCTAATACAGTAACTTTTTTTTCTGGATACAAGAAGCTGAAGTTTACAAACATAACTATTCTGTTTCATAGATGGTAAAACTTACACAAAACCAGTTTACATGATATGCTATGTTAATTCCAAGTTAGAAGGATTAATCTTTCCTTTAATGATTTAGTCAACCAAAACTTATTTAGCACCTGCTAAATTTGAATTATATGGGCACATAAGACAAGGATCTTGTTCTTATGATTTAGCACATGCTATAAACAACTGATGAATTCCCACTTAATCATCTTCATATAACAGGCATAAACCAAGATGTTAGCAGAATGAAAATATGGCTACAGAATAATGGAAGGGAATAAGGAAGTGTGTGTTTCACCTGATTACATTACATATTATATCATAAAGGAATTACGAGATATTTTACTAAAGCTTCTCAAGGCATAAAGAACTACAATCGCTATAGTTTATACTGCTTCATTTAGAGGTAATTTGGTGATAAAGTTTAGTGCTACAAGGAGACAAACACGTAGTAACATATCTACTTGTCAGTTATTGAATGGATATAAATCAAAGTGCAATTGTGATGAAATTGCCTTCTAAAGAACTGTGCTCAAGATTATTTATATCAGCAGATTCAGTTTCATGTAAATTAGAATGGATCAGGTTGTATAATCCCTCACAAAATACCACACTGGATTGTATGGTGATACTTGGCATTATTTCCAGAAGTTACACTGATGAATTATTGTTTTTCTTCAAATGTGGCAACCACAAGATTTGTCCTTTTATGGAGAATTAAATTGAGAATTAGATAGAATAAATTTGATAGTGTAAATAACGTTTGAAATGTAAACACAATCTTTTGGTTTTTTTTTTCTTAACTGTAGAATATAAACTTACTGAAATTAGTATCACGTGCTAAGAATATACATGTAGTTACTGTGGATCTATTTATTTCAGTTTATTTAAGTTTACAAAGCTTGCTTTATAATTGATCCCCCTTTAAACATATGTTTTAAATAATGAGCATGTAACATAGTATATCTTATGATAGTGTCTTATTTAACTCAGTCATTAGCTAAATAGCAATTATAAAAACATATTTAATTAATTAGAATCACTGCTTTCCAAAGACTATATTCCATGATAGTATAAGATCATTTTTCATTCTGTCTTTTTGCTCTCTCTTTAAAACAGTAGGGTACATTCACACAAACTTCTTATTAAATTACATTGCTAACAAATCTCATTTCATACAACGTATCCAACTACAAATTAAAACTAAATGAAAGACAAAATCTGAGAAGATGACTTTTAGAGACAGACATACCGAATGTCTGAAAATAAGCCTTAGTTTTGTTTACAAAAAAGACTTCACTGGGGTCCCTGGGCTCAGGGTCCACAATAGAAGAGTTAGGGGAAGGACTGAAGGAGCTGAAGGGAATTAGAACCCCATAATAAGAACAATATCAATTAATTGGATCTCCACAGAGTTCCCAGGGACTAAACCACCAAACAAAGAGTACTCATGGATGGATCTATGACTCCAGCTATATATGTAAGAGAGGACTGTCTTATCTGGCATCAATGGGAGGAAAAGCCCTTGGTCCTATGGAGGCCAGATGCACCAGCTTAGGGGAGTGCTATAGGGATGAGGCTATGGGGATAGGTGTGTGGGGGGGCGGGAAGCAAACTCTCAGAGGCAAAGGGAAGGTGGGATAGGTTGAGGCATTTGCAGAGAGGACACTGAGAAGGGTGGCATTTGAAATGTAAATAAATAAAGTAACCAATTAATAATAATAATGATGATGATAATAATAATAACAATAATAATAATAATAACAATATAAAAGACTTCAATTTTGTTTCATTATATTCCTAACTGCCCTGCCACCCTTGAAATAGAATGTGTTGTGTGTATGATTTTCTTGGAACTGATGACAGTGTCTAAGAGGTTAATAAATTATTCTGTTTACTGACATAAATATCTGTTTTCCCCAGTAACTGGCTAGTATTGAATTTCTTAGTTGTAAGACCGCAATCATATGTCATATGGCATACCAATATCCACAGATCTCTGAGTCTCTTAGGTAAATATTTGAGTATTTTCATATACCTTATGTACATAAAAGAATATTTGTATTTTTAATATTTTATTTATTTTAATTTATTTTTCAATTTCTTGTATTTAATACATGCCAAGTATAAACATTTGTTATCATCTTGCATTGTAGACAATGTATTAAGGACAAAGAAAAGTCTTTTTCAATGCAGAGAAATTTGGAAATATTTTAAGTTTGTAATCAACTCTGATGAAGAGCATACTTAGTATAATATATGAATATAAACATATTTATGCAGATGTACACATCTGCATAAATATTAAGCTGTGTATATCTAGAAAAGTATAGCAATGTTCTAATATTTAAATATGTCTTGACAAATGATTTATGCCAAACAAAGAAAGGGTCACTTGCAAAATTAAAACATGTGTTCTAAAATTTAAAAAATAGTTTATCTGAGTAGGACATTAGTGGTTATACAGAAAGAATTAAAGAATAATGCAGTTTTAGAGCTAAAACTTGTATTGTGTTAATGAGTTTTGAATGGTTTATATTTTGACATTATGACCTTGGCTTTTAGAAACATGTTGGTGAGAGACTAGAGCCAGAGGATGGTTATCAGAATTCTAAATGATCCTCAACACTGACACTCTTCTGCCTTTATTACTGTGGATGAGTTTTTATATGCCAAAAAAAAAGACATTTACATATTAAGTTGATACTCTTTTTTTTATTATTCTTTTTTTTATTATCAGGTATTTTCCTCGTTTACATTTTCAATGCTATCCCATAGGTCCCCAATACCCACCCCCCCAATCCCCTACCCTCCACTCCCCTTTTTTGGCCCTGGCGTTCCCCTGTACTGGGGTATATACAGTTTGCAAGTCCAATGGGCCTCTCTTTCCAGTGATGGCCGACTAGGCCATCTTTTGATACATATGCAGCTAAAGACAAGAGCTCCCGGGTACTGGTTAGTTCATATTGTTGTTCCACCTATAGGGTTGCAGTTCCCTTTAGCTCCTTGGGTAATTTCTCTAGCGCCTCCATTGGGGGCCGTGTGACCCATCCAATAGCTGACTATGAGCATCCACTTCTGTGTTTGCTAGGCCCCGGCATAGTCTCACAAGAGAGAGCTATATCTGGGTCCTTTCAGCAAAATCTTGCTAGTGTATGCAATGGTGTCAGCGTTTGGATGCTGATTATGGGATGGATCCCTGCATATGGCAATCACTAGATGTTCCATCCTTTTGTCACAGCTCCAAATTTTGTCTCTGTAACTCCTTCCATGGGTGTTTTGTTCCCATTTCTAAGAAAGGGTTAAGTGTCCACACTTTGGTCTTCGTTCTCCTTGAGTTTCATGCGTTTGGCAAGTTGTATCTTATATCTTGGGTATCCTAAGTTTCTGGGCTAATATCCACTTATCAGTGAGTACATATTGTGCGAGTTCCTTTGTGATTGGGTTACTTCACTCAGGATGATACCCTCCAGGTCCATCCATTTGGCTAGGAATTTCATAAATTCATTCTTTTTAATAGCTGAGTAGTATTCCATTGTGTAAATGTACCACATTTTCTGTATCCATTCCTCTGTTGAGGGGCATCTGGGTTCTTTCCAGCTTCTGGCTATTATAAACAAGGCTGCTATGAACATAGTGGAGCATGTTTCCTTCTTACCGATTTGGACGTCTTCTGGATATATGCCCAGGAGAGGTATTGCGGGATCCTCCGGTAGTACTATGTCCAATTTTCTGAGGAACTGCCAGACTGATTTCCAGAGTGGTTGTACAAGCTTGCAATCCCACCAACAATGGAGGAGTGTTCCCCTTTCTCCACATCCTCGCCAGCATCTGCTGTCACTTGAGTTTTTGATCTTAGCCATTCTGACTGGAGTGAAGCGGAATCTCAGTGTTGTTTTGATTTGCATTTCCCTGATGATTAAGGATGTTGAACATTTTTTCAGGTGCTTCTCTGCCATTCGGTATTCCTCAGGTGAGAATTCTTTGTTCAGCTCTGAGCCCCATTTTTAATGGGGTTATTTGATTTTCTGGAGTCCACCTTCTTGAGTTCTTTTAAAGTCTTGTTAGTGCAGGTTTCATTTGTAAGGAGGCCTAATCTACTTACAGGCAAAATAAGTCAGATCATGTTTTTTCTATTCCTTTTGAAAATCAAAGACAAAGAAAAGCATACTTGGGAAATCTCAACATGGGTCTAGGAGGTATAAGATTAATAATAATAATAATAATAATAATAATAATAGAAAAGCATTTCTCAGACCCAAAACTCCCTTCTCCAGTTGACAACTGTGAATAAAACTTTGGCTTCTATCCTACATAGTTAAGAAATTAAATTCAGTCAACATGGAAATGATTTTTTTCCCTTTTCCTACAGGGAATACCTCACCTTAACTAATAACTCAGTATTTGGGTTTGAGACTCAAGTAAGGAAATAGATTATTCCCTCCAGATATTTCTAGCAACAAAACAATGAAAAGTTAACCATGTTTGATGTTACTCTGTTGTTGTTTGATTGATTCCTTTTTAGTTAAAAAATCATAAAATATATATTTGATCATGTTCTTCCCCCCTTCTCAACTACTCCCAGACCCCTCCACTTCCCTACACACCTCTACTTCTTTCTTTCTATCTTCCTTCCTTCCTTCCTTTCTTCCTTCCTTCCTCCCTCCCTCCCTCCCTCCCTCCCTCCCTCCCTCCCTCCCTCCCTCCCTCCCTTCCTTCCTTCCTTCCTTCCTTCCTTCCTTCCTTCTCTCCTACTCTCTCTCTCATTCATTCTATCTTACTCTTTTTTTCTTTCTTTCTTTCTTTCTTTCTTTCTTTCTTTCTCTCTCTCTCTCTTTCTTCCTTCTTTCTTTCTTACCTTCTTTCTTTCTCTCTCTCTCTTTCTTCCTTCTTTCTTTCTCATTCTTTCTTACCTTCTTTCTTTGTCTCTTAATTAAAATTAAAAAAAATATGAAAATGAAAATCAAAACAAGCAAGTGAAGGATCAGTAAAACATAAAACAATGAAAAAAGTGCAATGCAGAAATAAGAAAAGAAAACAAAAAGAACATGAACTTCATTTTCTGTTGCCCAACTGTTCTTAAGCATCAGGACTGTCCTGGAGTTTGGTTGATATATTCAGTTACACTTCATTGGAAAAAAAATATTTTTCATTTGCCATCAGGTATCAATTGCAAAAAAAAGATCACTGGTTAGTTTTGGACCATGTGCCCATGTCTTCCTTAGGGTTTTATTGACTACTGCAAATACTAAGGAAAACATTTGTCTGTCCTCCAGTTTCAGATATTTGCTGCAGTATCATCATGGCAGGAAACATGATAGCTTGCATTTAGACAGGGTGCTGAAAGCAGAGCTGGAAGTTCTAATCTTGATCCACAGACAGCAGGAGGGACTGTGCTACACTGGCCAGAATTGAACTTATTAAACCTCAAAGCCTGTGGAAGCAGACAGTGACAAACTTCATCCAACAAAGATATACCTATTCCAGGAAAGGCACACCTCCTAGTAGCACTACTCCCTATGGCCCAGTCATTCAAAGACTAGGATCTATTGGAGCCCATCCTATCCAAACCACCAAAGTCCATTTTTTTCTATCAGTTCTGATAGCCCAGCTGGCTTGAACATGTGAAGGTCTAGGGCAAGGTGCCAAACTCCGTTTGTCTTCTCATATGCAATGAATCCTGTTGGCACTGATAAAGTAACCAAGAACCTGAGACTAGATAGGTCATGGGGTTAGGAGAAAACATAATATTATTTTGCTAAAGGAACATAGCAATTAAATGACTCCTAATAACATAATTCTACACCCATCAATAAGTGTCTCATTCAACCCTTTTCAGAGAAGTTTATTTGACAGTATAGAAATTATTTTTATAAGACCTCTGGATTACAATAATCATCATAGAATTCCACAAAAAGCATATTCTCAAGATTCTTATTTATAAATATACACATTGTAGTAAATCACACCCAAGACAGTAACAAGGTTGATGATGACAGGCACGTGTTAATGTAAAGGAATCACAATATATTGAGTACCTTAGAGGGTTAGTTTCTCATAATTAAATATGTGACCTGAAAGTAAAACTCTGATCTGGAGCTACTATGTTTGCGTTTTCCATTAAAAGCTGCTTCTGTGTGTGTATGACATCACTAACTTGATTCATGGATTTGAAACCTATTGAAAGGATCTCAGTCACATAGAGAGATCCACCTGGTGCGAACGTAGAATGAGTTTCTCTTCTAGTGATTTCAGAAGATGGTCATCACATTTTCCTTGAATGTCAAAACTCGTACCTAAAGGACCGTGCTAGACTAGCAGTAGATTTGAATCAATGCTAGGTCAATACCTGCTCACGAGCCTCATTTTATCAGTCCACTTTACAGGATGAGAGTGAAATTCAGATAATGAGAGGTCAATGGTGGGCAGTGTTTCTTCATATGGATAACATTATAAGCTCATTTTGTATTGTGTTTTCATTGATACTCCCACAAATGTATACATTGAGAATATTCAAGATTCTCACTATTAATAAAAAATACAGGAGAAAAAATTTCCACTATAGCTTTTAATATGACATCTACACCAGGAAGTATAAATTGTTGAGAGTGTTATTTTCAATTAAATCCAACATTAGAACACATTTAGTCAGTTTCAGTCAGCCTGGAGTAGTAACCATTACTCATGACCTCATGGCTTTTAGTTACTTTTGGAAAGGCTGGCACAAGAAACCTCATCTCACTGGGGTTGATACATGGTCTTATCATAAAGCTTAGGCTGGCCTCAAATTTATAGACCTCCCATTTCAACATAAAGCAATAGTATATTACAATGACGATTTTAAAAAAATCTAAATACTTAAAAGAAATAAAACTGTTTGAGCAAAATAGAAAAATTAATGAAATGCCCAGATGAAAATGTTGAAGGGAGCTCATTGTCTTTTACCAAGAGTCAGAAAATGCAAAGCAGGCTTTTAAAAGGACTTCAGAATGAAACTGTCAGCTACATAAGAAGTACTTCCCTATGAACATGCACATTAAACATAATAATCAAATGAACATAGAATCTAAATCTAATACTGTGCATTTTATGAATGATATTGTTTTTATTGCAATAGAGCAGACTTGTATTTATTGAGGGCAGAAATAATGACATACAAAATGTGTCATTTCTCCAGTTTTTCAATAATATTTGAAGATAGATAGGCTTTTCCATTATTGTGAGATATTATTTAGAAATTTAAGAACTATTATTGTTACTATATTGAAATGAAACAGCTACTAATTTTTAATTTTTTTCCAAGTAAATAGTCAACAACTTTATATATTTAATGTACTTTGAAATGGACTGGAATCATTGCCTTTGAATGTTAGTTGTAAATGCTGCTTTTATTTCCTCAGAAGAAGTAATGGGATGAGAGCTATAACCAACATGTCCACATACATGTCTTTAGTTGAGACCAGAGAATTTCTCTCTCTGCTCTACCTATCCCTAGGCCTTGTCCTGAAAGCTTCTAGCCTCCATACAATCTAATATCTCAAGCTGACTGATTCAATCTGACTTTTCTCAGCTCTCACTGAATGACTCTGCCTGGTCTCATATGAAAAATGGCAATATGTTCTAATCTTCTGGGGCCATTTTCATTCTCTGGCTAGTTCTGTCTTCACCCCTTTCTTGCTTGTCGCTGTAAAACTGGGTGAAAGCTACCTCCTCCCCTACCCCATGCTACTCTTGAGTTGCCTCTCTTTATCTGTGTGCTGTTATTATAAAAATTGGGCGATCCCATCTCTGACTTATTTTCTCAAATCTTTCTCTGATTTGTCTCTCTCTCTTTTTTTTCCTCAAAATGTCACTTCCAAACACAGTAGCTTCTTTCTACAAACTAACTTCACCTTAATTTAGGGAGCATTAAAGATATGAAATAAGGGTGTGTCTGTATTTTAGTAAGACAGATTAAAATGTTGTTGTTCCAGCTGGATCACAGAGATTTAGAAGGATCTCTTGTTAGAGCAGCCATATTGCTGCAGTAAAATTCTACCACAATTAATTATACTTGATCTTAGCCAAAAGGCTGAGAAGCGATTGATTACTACTCTTTTAATGATTGACAGTAAATCAAATATATTTTCAAGTTTTCATATATATTTTAAAAAGCATTATAGTATCAATAAACATGCATTTAATACACTTCTAAACCATCTGTATTTTCTCCTTCAGAAGTATACTGATTTTGGTCTTAATTAAAAATTTTTAATCAAATTTCTGACCTGTGATGTAATTTATGTATATATGGTGTTTGTGTATATGCACACGTTTGTGTGTGTTTGTGTGTATATTTGCTTGAAGAAAGTTGGAAGAGTTCTCTTTGTTCCTTTTTTAAAATAATTGAAATATATTGTTTACACATCTTTTCAAAAAAAATCTAGAAAAAAAATCAACTAGACCTGGGCTGTTTCTAAATTTAGGACTTTTTATTCCTATTTTTATCTCTAAGTATTTAAATGGTTTATTTATCTTGGTTTAACTTTGGTGTTTTGAATGAATCTAGATTCATCCACTTCTTTTGAAGGTTGAACATGTAAAGCAAAGCCTAGAACCTAATGGAAATATCAGATTAGGCTGTGCAATCAGTGTCAAGCCTAGAAAATGAGAAGAGAACTGGTCAAGCCAAGTTCCACAGACCTCATCAGTCTCTGAAAATGCACAAGATTTATTTTTTATAACCCACTAGATCCAAGTATTGTGGCTCATATCTAAATAGGTTTGATACCATCTGCTGGAGCATCAAACACATGCCATTGATCACATATTCAATAAAGGATGAAAAAAAGCCTACCTCAAAAAAACATAGTCCACCCTCCACACTCATCAATTAAAAACTGGGGCCTAAGGATATCTGCTCCAACCATGCTAGAAATTTATCTATCTTTATCTGGTATAGGTCAGGTGAAGGCAACCACAGCTTCAGTACCTTCTCTGTCATGATGGTGATAGCCACGTCAAGTCCCAAAGACATTATTTAATAACAGTTCTTTCCATCTTCTGGAATTAACATTCTTTCTGCCTCAATTTCATTATGTTCTCTGAGTCTTCCTGGTAGTGCATTATGTTGGCTGGTTTTGTGTGTCAACTTGACACAGGCTGGAGTTACCACAGAAAAGGCGCTTCAGTTGAAGAAATACCTCCATGACATCCAGCTCTAAGGCATTTTCTCAGTGATCAAGGAGGGAGGGCACATTGTGGGTGGTGCCATCTTGGGGCTGGTAGTCTTGGGAACTATAAGAAAGTAAGCTGAGGAAGGGAGAGAAAGAACGCCAGTAAGTAACATCCTTCCATGGTCTCTGCATCAGCTCCTGCTTCTGGACTTGCTTGAGTTCCAGTCCTGAGTTCCTTTGGTGATGAACAGCCATGTGGAACTGTAAGCTGAATAAACTCTTTCCTCCCCAACTTGCATCTTGGTCATGATATTTGTACAGGAATCCTTAGAAACCCTGACTAAGAATATAGATATTCCATTTAATGCTGAGTAAGTTATACAATGTTTTGTTGACTGGTCCCCACAGGACAAAGAGATTTCTCAGATGAACACTGAGTGAAACCCAGGTCTATAGGTAAAATCATAAATATTTAGAAGGTAATTTGCATAACCATTTAGCACCTAGCAATAGCATGTTCAGCCTTAGCACCTATGATCTCCTCAGCCATGGGTTGTTGATTATGATCAAAATAAAAGTTATGAAATATATGCCTGTGGACCAGGCTGCAACTTCCATCTATAACAGTTCTGCCACTATGGTGTTGTAGGTGCATCTTGACGCATAGCTCAGTTTTGCAGTTTTCAAAAGTTGGTTCTGACTGAACACTGACTTCTTTTTTACTCTATCAGTCTGTGTTATACTTCCTGGCTCCAGGAAAGCCAGCCAGCAGGGAAGAAGTCTTCTGTGCACATTGAGATGGAATTCTCTGTTCCTGCAAGCAAAGTGTGTGGTGTGGTATGAGATCTTCTATGGTTGCTATAGAGGATAACTAAGCGCACTGGCAATTGACTAAGCCGTTTTGAAGAACTCCGGTGTCTCCTTGACAAAAAACGTATTAAGGGGCATTTCATGCCTTATAATGTTATTTTCATTGTGTAATCCCTGTCTTTTCAAAATGTCATGGCCCATGTATAAAAGATGATTTTGTTCTATCACTCCTTTTAAAGTATTACTTTAGAATTTGCTTCATAACTAGAGGATACACAGGAGATTTGTCCTCTTTTACTGAAAATGCATTGTTTCCTACAAAATATTCAGACTACTCTTCACCAAACTGCTACTCATCCAATTCCTCACGACTCTCCATTTCATCTGTATCCATACCTCTCATGACCCATTCAGAAAACAAATAAGCATCTGAGAAATAATAAAAAATAAAATAAAATGAAACAGACACAAAAGAAAAAACCCAAATGAATGGAAATAGGACAAACAAACAAACAAACAAAACAAGAACAAATATAAATGAATAAAAACAATTTCACACACTCAAAACTCCTATGAAAATCAAATACTGGAAACCACATTATATATGCAAAGAGCATATAATCTAGAAGAAATAAACAAACAAATTTAAGATGATGATAAAAAGAATCTCCAAAGATGCTAGAAAGTTCCTGTCTCCAGGAAAGCCAGCCAGCAGAGAGGAGGTCTTCTGTGCAGATTGAGATGGAATTCTCTGTTCCTGCAAGCAAAGTGTGTGGTGTGGTATGAGGAATTTTCTGTTGGTCATCTATAGTTGGGCATTTAACCTACACTTAACAGGGATTTTTTTCCCCTGTGAAACTCCTATGGAAAAGATTAGCATTTTATTTGCAGGGGTAAACAATTAGAGATACCTTCTGGGTTAGTGATGGGAGCATATCACTCATTTTTCTTTTAGATGTAAGATCCTATTGGTACAAATCCATGTAGACCCAGTGCACAGGGCCATAGTTTCTGTGAGTTCATATGAGCTCTGTTTCTGTTGTGTCTAGAAGGGCTTGTTTGTTTGATATCCTCTGTCACATTTGGCACTTAAACTTTTAAACCTCATATATTTTCTGAACAGTGAGGAGAGGGATTTGATAGAGATAACCACTTTAGAGCTCAGTTTTCCAAGGTCTCTCATTCTATTTATATTTTCTGACTATGAGTCTCTATGTTTGGCCCCTTAGGGTGCAAGATGAAACTTCTCTGATGATACCTGAACAAGGCACAGATCCATAAGTATAGCAGAATATTATCAGTACTCAGTTTATTGGCTCATCCCTTTAGCAATAGTATAATATTTAGTTTTCCTCTATGTCTTTGAGCAATCTAGTCTCAAGTTCTTGGTCACCTAAGCAGCTTTGAGTATGGGTTCTAACTTGTGGTGTTGGCCTCAACTCATATCATAAATTGGTTGGTCACTCCTACAAGTTTTGTACTAATATTGCAATAGTGTAAATTGTAGGCAGGTCACTTGATTTGTTGTTAGTGTTTACATTTCTCACTTGGTAGAGCACAGAACAACTTCCAGTGACATGAATATTTGTATGGCTGAAGGGTCTAGAGAGGAACCAGCTCAACTTCTCTGTATTCAATGCATAGGTGTTATCTTTAGCAGTAGAGCCTTACTATCAGTTTTGTTAATAGCCTGGGTTCTTTAAGGGTTACATTGTGATCCATTTGGCCAAAAACCTGAATAGCTGCAACACTTTCCCGGTGCTTGAAGCTTCATTTACCCACGGATGACCACCAATTGGAGTTCTGGCTCTTCAATAATTTTAATTGGCAATTCTATTTAGATAACCTTCACACACACAAACACATACACACACACACACATGCACACGCACACACACATGCACACACACACACATATTGTAAAAAGTGTTAATGTATTAGCTTTCCATACAATTCATTTTATGTTTCTCTCACTACCCTTCCCCTCTTTTTTTTTCCTCATTATCTTTATCCAGTGTCTGTCTGCTGTCAATCTGCAAATACCAATTCTATTCCCCATCCTAGGGAGATCCCTTCTTCTCAGTAGTTCCTCTACTCAACCTGTCTCATTATATAGATTGTGGCTTCCTAATCAATGTGTTAACAGCCAGTATTTACATTTAATTGAATAGAGATCATATTTGTCTTTCAAGATCTGGGTTACCTCACTCAGGATAATTTTATTTTCCAGTTCCATTAATTCTCGTGATAAATTTATTTTATTTTTTATCAGACAAGTAATATTTCCGTGCATAAACATACCACAGTTTTTATCCATTGCAGTATTGACAAACAACTATGTTGTCTCCAATTTCTCTCTCATATGAACAAAGCGGCAATGAACATGGTTGCACAGGTACCTGTGTAGTAAGATGAATTATCCTTTTGCTATATTCACAAGAATGGTATAGCTGAATCTTAAGGTAGATTGATTTCTATATTTCTGATTAACTGCCACACTGAATCCCATGTTGGTTGTTCAATGCTTCACTCTCACTGACAATTCATGAGTGTTCTCATTATTACCAGGTGACTTTTTCTTAGAGCTTAATTTGCTCAACAGATCTTTCCTATTTTCCTGCTCTTAATCCTGCTATATCTATCCTTGATGACATAATCCAAAATGAAAATACCTTTTTAGGACAAATATATTATCCGAAATATTACTGTGGTTACACAAATGAAATATATATTATTGTATTATATGATTTTTCTGTATATTTGCTATATTTTTCAATATATCCTATAAACTATTAGCATAATAAACATCACAATATCTTTCTTTTCCATCTTTGATTCATAAGGTACAGAATAGATTACAATTATTTTAGGAAAATTACATATTTCACATGCATAATTAGCTCCATATTTTACTTCGCATAACTAAAGTATTTAAAAATTCTTCTCAAATAGCAATGTCCTCTTTGTTCTTACTGGTCTTATTGTAGAGTTTTAGTCACATGTTATTTCAAAGCATAAATGAAGATTTAGTTTTAGTCACTTTAACAAATGTGCCCAGACTTTTTGTGCTGTCCAATGAATCTTGAACAATTTCCACTCTCTCTGTTTTCATTCTTTTCTCTGGAACTTATAATTTTCTAATTCTTTTAGTTTTGCTCAGAGAGCAATATGCTCCCTTATCTCTGTATGTCTTAAACTCAGCTTTGAGTGTCAGTTTGATGGTGTATAATACTAGAATTATGTTCTCTTTATTTCTGGCAGTCATTTATTCTTCATCATTTGGCAGATAGGAAGTCTGTAGTCAGCCTTATTTAATTCTTTTCTATATAATCTCTCCATTCCTTATGGTAATTTTTGATAGCTAATAGCCTCTCTTTATCACTGATGGAGTGAAAATTTCCCATAAAGCTTTGGTAATGACTAAAGCTATGGTTGCATGGTTATCTTGCTTCTTTTCTTATATATTCAACATATGCATCGCTGTTTTAAGTTCTGTATATCCAGCTGCAACTCTATTTTTGTTTGTGGTGGGAATATTATTGCTATCATTATTTAAAATATATTTTATTACTCTCATTATCTGTCTCATGGACACAGTATATATAAGCACATTTGTGAAATCCAACATTTATTCATTCCTTGTGCTAGCTTGTGTACATCCAAACTAACTTGTGCCTCTACCTGTTTGCTTTTTATTCAAATAGGCTTATGTACAAGATTCATATAACATTTTGATATGATACTTAGATTGAATATACGTTGTCATGATTGATCGCCCTGGCTGTTCCTGTTACTGCTGTTACTCTTGTAGCCACTAGAAGGCGGATTTCTGCATCAGTGCGTGGTATTTTTGTGTTTACTTTGTTTTTCTCATGTTTAGCTTTTTTAATATAAAATTTTCATTTTTCCCATGACTGTATGCTATAGCTCCTAGTCTCGAAACAGGGCGTGTGTACATTTAGGGTTTTACATAAAACAATATTAGCTGACCAGTCTAATGTTTTTAATCCTAATCTAGTCCAATATTTCATAGTGAAGTCAGAAAGTGTCTCCCTTTTTTGATACTGGTGATGTTCTCATACATGGTGAAGTAGGTTGACATGGTGGCACGAAACTTTAATTTCATCACCAATGATGCAAATGCAGGTGAATTTCTGTGATTGCAAGGCCAGCCTGGTCTATATTGAGAGTTCCAGCACAACAAGGACTTCAGAAAGACCTTGTTTTGTTTTTGTTGGTGGTGATGGGGGTGTTGTTGTTGTTTTAATGTAGTATTATACGGTGAACTAATTTCTTTTGACTTACTGTGAACAAATTGCCAGGTTGAGCACTAGATCTAAAAATCACGTATGACTGTTAAAGCTGACACCTGTTGAGTTACATCTACCAGGCACGTACCATTTGCTACACGATTCGACAGGATCTCTGAAGGGAACTGGTGACAAAAGATTAAAACAAGGACCTTTGGGAGAATATTTTAAAATGAAGCCATGAAGGAAATGGTGGCATTGGAGTTGCTAGAGTCATATCCTGAGACAATTCATGTTGTGTCACCTGTTCTCAATAAATCAATTAAAGAGACGAATGAATAATTAAAAACTGAAAAGGGAGCAGGTTTATTTAAGTAAAGGATTCAGTGACCATATCTTCTTTAGTCCATCTTATCTGGCCAAAGCATACATTCATGTTTAACTACAAAGTAATACATATGCATAACTAGAAGGGCTCCTCAATGTGTGACCCATTCCACTATTACTCTATCTCCTTCGGTTTCCTAACAGGTGATCTGCCCTTTGTCAGACTGGCTGTGACAATTTCTAAGAAAGAAGGTTTCCTGTGGCTAGCACCTAACTTCATTTTTTTCTTCTCCCATCTTTAAATGGGGGAAGATCCATTTCTGGGGTAGGTCTGGGATGTCTATGGTTTCAATGGTGATTGAAAGTACAGGTATATATTTCTCTTCTGAATGACTCACAGATTCCAGGTAGACTGTTAAACTATTTCTTCTTCTGTCTGGTTGGCCTTCATATCTTCATATCAATATCATTTATGTCCAGTGTTTTCCATTCAAAATACAAGGCTATTGCTTATCTACCTGCTAGAATAATTGGTTATTTAGTTCAGTTTGATCATCAGGGTCTCCTCTGATTTTATTGAGACACTTAGCTTGACCCAAATAAAAATTCAACTTATACTACAATTCTTTTTTTGTTTGTTTGTTTGTTTAGTTTAGGGCTCCCTTCTAAGACTATATATTTTAACTTTGAGCCTCAAATCATGTTTTCATCTCACTGGAGAATGATTTATCATTGACCTTCCACACACTTTTGGCCTCAGAAAAACTAAGTCTCTCATCAGCCTCTCAGAGCTCTCACAGTTTAGCAGTCCTTCATGTTTATTCTAGAGTTGATTAAATCTCCTAAGATGTGGCTCTACAATCTGAGATTTTCTTTTTTTAAACTTTTTATTGTTGGATATTTGAAACAGAGTACATATGTTAAAATATGAATCAGGAGTGCCTTTTAAACTTCTATAATTTTTGTTATGATTATGAAAAAGCAGCTTTCTGGTCTGTAAGCACTGAATATATTAGCTCCTCTCTATTTCCTACCTATGTCTGGAAGTCTTAGTTTCTTCTATCACAGTTTCGCTTCCTGATTGGGTATTTAATTTAGCAAAATGCAATCTTCGTATGCATTTCTGTAATTTATATCACATAATTACACCTATTATCAAAGCCTTATGTAAGTTAACTGCATAAAACACTCTTGCAATGCAGCTTTCAAGAAATATTCTGGGGTCTGGAGAAATGGCTCAGCGGTTAAGAGCACTAACTGCTCTTCCAGAGGTCCTGAGTTCAATTCCCAGCAACCACATGGTGGCTCACAACCATCTGTAATGGGAACTGATGCCCTCTTCTGGTGTGTCTGAAGACAGCTATGGTATACTCATATACATAAAATAAATATTAAAAAAAAGAATATGGAAGAAATATGCTGAATACAATGACATTGCCTATTTAATTGTTACCATCATGGATTTTATTTTTTTTCTCATTACTAATTATACGCAGTATGGACTTTAGCTCATCAGGGATCATAAATATTTCCAATTATCTGTAGTTCTTTATGTAAATTGTAATTTGTCTATAAACGTTTATCTTTGCTGCTATTGATTTTGAAAACTTATTTTGAAAGAATAACTAGTGTATTCTGGAGGGAAACTACAGAAAAGAAAGGAACATCTGGGGACAGGATGACTTCTGCATCCTCCATGACATATTTAAATTATAACTAACGTAATGTATACTTAGAAATTTCGTTATTGGACACACCCAATAGATGCCATATATTACTATCTATGCATTAAAATACTTAAAAAGTTTCAATGGTACGTAAGTTTATTCAAAAGTCTACCGATAATCAATATAATTAGAATATAGCATTTTTCTATATTTTGCATTATTTTTTAAAGATTCATTTTGTGTTATATGTATGTGTGTGTTTGTGTGTATGTCTGTGAGTGTGAATGAGTGTGTGTGTGTGTGTTCATGTAACTATCATGGAAGAGGGCATCCAATCCTTTGGAGTTGGAGTGTATAAGCAACCCATTATGGGTGCAATTATCTAAACTTAAGTGATCCTAAACCTCACTATTTTTTTCAATCCCTCGTTATAACAGTTTATCAAAGCAACAAGAAAATAACATAGCAGGACCTTTGTATGCAAAAACAAAACAAAAACAAAAACAAAAACCAAAAATGATGCTTTTTTTTTCTTTTTTCTCAGATCTATATTTCCTATTTAATTTAAAATATCAGAGCTCCCAGGGACTAAATCACCAACCAAAGAGTACACATAGAACTACCCATGGCTCTAGCCGCATATGTAGCAGAGGATGGCCTTGTTGAGCATCAATGGGAGAAGAGTCCCTTGTGTCCTGGGAAGGCTTGATGCTGCAATGTGGGGGAATTTGTGTGTCTCTGTGTGTGTGTGTGTGTGTGTGTGTGTGTGTGTGTGTGTGTGTGTGTTCATGCAGGGAGGCAGGAGTGGGTGGGTGGGAGGGAGAGCACCATTATAGAAACAGGGAAATGGGATGGGAATTTCTGGAAGGGAAACAGGGATAAGGGATAACATTTGAAACATAAATAAAGAAAATTATCTGAACAGAACACCAAGAGCTTATGCTCTAAGATCAAGAATTGACAAATGGGACCTCATAAAATTGCAAATCTTCTTTAAGGATAAGGACACAGTCAATAGGACAAAATGGCAGCCAACAGATTGGGAAAAGATCTTTACCAACCCTACATCCGATAGAGGGCTAATATCCCATATATACAAAGAACTCAAGAAGAATCCAGAGAACCAAATAACCCTATTAAAAATGGGGTACAGAGCTAAACAAAGAATTCTCAGCTGAGGAATACTGATTGGCTGAGAAGCACTAAAGAAATGTTCAACATTCCTAGTCATCAGAGAAATGCAAATCAAAACACCTGTGAGATTCCACCTCAGAACAGTCAGAATGGCTAAGATCAAAAATTCAGATGATAGCAGATGCTGGTGAGGATGTGGAGAAAGAACACTCCTCCATTGCTGGTGGGGTTGCAAACTGGTACAACCATTCTGGAAATCAGTCTAGCAGTTCCTCAGAGCTATCTGAGGACCCAGCTATATAACTCTTGAATATATATCCAGAAGATGCTCCAAAATGTTATAAGGCCCCATGCTCCACTATGTTCATAGCAGCCTTATTTATAGTAGCCAGAACCTGGAAATAACCCAGATGTCCTTCAACAGAAGAATGGAAACAGAAAATGTGGTACATTTACACAATGGATTACTACTCAAATATTAAAAGAGATGAATTCATGAAGTTCTTAGTCAAATAGATGTTACTATAAAATATCATACTGAGTGAGGTAACCCAATCACAAAAGAACACTCATGGTATGAACTCACTGATAAGTGGATAATAGCCCAGAATACTCAAGATACACTTCACAAACCACACAAAACTCAAGAAGAAAGACCACTGTGTGGATACTTCAGTGCTTCCTAGAAGTGGGGGAACAAAATACCCATGGAAGGAGATGAAGAGACAAAGTTTGGAGCAGAAATTGAAGGAAAGGCCATCTAGTGACTGACCCACATGGTGATCCATCCCATATACTGTTACCAAACCCAGACACTATTGTGGATGCCAACAAGTGTTTGCTGAAGGGAGCCTGTTATAGCTGTCTCCTGAGAGGCTCTGCCAGTACCTGATAAATTCAGAAGTAAATACTCACATCCATCCATTGGACTGAGCACAGGGTCCACAATGAAGGAGCTAGAGAAAGTACCCAAGGGGCTGAAGAGGTTTCCAGCTCCATATGAGGAACAACAATATGAACTAACCAGTGCCCACAGAGTTCCCAGAGACTAAATCATCAACCAAAGAGTACATAAGGAAGGACTCAGGACTCCATCCTCATGTGTAACAAAGTACTGCCTTGTGGGTCATCAATGTGAGGAGAGACCCTTGGTCATGTGAAGGTTTGATGCCCCAGGGTAGGGGAATCCCAAGACAGGGGAGTCAGGGTGGGTAGGTTAGTGAGCAGGGGGAGGGGAATGAAATGGGGAGATTTTCGAAGAGGAAATGGGGAAAGGGGATAAAATTTGAAATGTAAATAAAGAAAATATCTAATAAAAAAGAAAACAAAAAAACAAAACAAAACAAAACAAAACAAACAAACAAACAAAAAAAAAAAAAAACAACAAGCTTCTGCACAGTAATGGAAACCATACAGTAGAGAGGATGTCTCCAGAGGAGAGAGAGTTGTTGTCAACTATATGTTCATTTAAGGATTAATATCTGGAATATACAAAGAATTCAAAAAGCAAACAGTCAAGAAAAACAAATGACCATATTTAAAAATAGAGCCATGGGTCTAAATGGAGTCTTCTTCATTCACTGCTCATTGAAATGCAAGCTGTGGCAGCCTGCGCTGGAAATTACTGTAGAGAATTCTCAACACAATATATTTAGATATACTGCAAAAAAAGAAAAAAAGAAAGAAAATATCCAATAAAAAACCAGTTCATCAACTTTATCCTTCATATACATCTATATTTTGAAATGACTACTTAAGCATTCAGATTATACAAAAGTATACTTTTTTTCCACAATAACTACACTTAACTGAAGAACCCTACTTTTGAAAGACACTTTTCCAGAATAACAAGAACCAATATTTAAAAATTAGTTTTTCTTGGTATATATCTCTTATGATAGTCTACCAAGATAATTGTTATTCATCCATATTTCGATGAGGAAAATGAAACCTAAAATATTACATATGGCTTATGAAAGTACAGCCCGACTTTTAATAAGAAACTCTTTTTGTGTTGATTTTATTCTAGGGGAGTGTGTGTTTGTGTGTATGTGTGTGTGTGTGCTGGAGTGTAGATTCTCAGTGGAATCCAGGCAGAATCCAGAGCTGGAGCTCTGTGCAGTTATTTGCCTTCTGATGTGGATGCTGGTTATTAAACTATCTCGTCTTCAAGAGTAGTAAGCATTGGTAATTATTGAAATAGCTGTATGTCCCATGAGAATTTTATTACTGTAAATTTAATCACCAAAATTATACATTTCCTTGGACTTCATAAGAAGATTATTAAGAATGTGTTAGTAAGAAAAAATGTGAAGCTGAAGTTATTTGATCTCTTTAATATACTTCTTGTTCTGATAAAAATCACTTGGTGTTTATCAATGTTATTAAAATTTAAATACCTAATTGACTACTAATGCTAGTCTTCTCTATACCCCACATTCATAGAAGCCTAAAGCCCATCTGCCCAACGTGTTTCAAACTTCCCCTTAATCTACATTGATGTCCCCTATACTAAAATGCCCTCACCTCAGATCCTGATCACTTCTTATTCACATCATTTGTGATCAATTACCACATCGTCACAGCATTCTTCCTTGATTTGCTTATCCAAAATAGCTTTTTTACGTTGCCACCACTAACTTATCCATGTGTTTCAATTACTACAATCTCAATCTGTGAATAATTTTATATGCTATCTTGCCCTAATACTTGCTATATCTATTCTACATTAGCCTGTGGGTCACTGAGGGAACAGACATTAGGAACTGCTGTGTCTCTAACATAATGATTGGTCCATAGTGTCAAGGGGCACAAATTTAGTTACTATAGTAGACCTAAAGAGAACATAAGATTTCTGCTAAATAAACCTCTTGCTAATCCTCTGATATTGTTCCAATAACAGCCCCACTATTCCCAAAGTTGTTTTTCTATAGAATGGAAGATGAAGGAGTAATTTCTAGACTTCTTATTCCACGTTATTTTGTGGTTATAAGAGGAAAAAGCTTGAGCAAACTAAACAATATAGATATATGGCTTGTTATGGTTGCCTTAACTGACACTCCCTGAATGTTCTAAAATTATCCCTAGGGTTTGCATTTCAACAAAATTTAGAGAGTTACTATCATTGAAGGCTAATAAGTTCAACTATTTTTAACCCTAGTTTGCTGAATCTGTTAAAGTTTTATAATAAAAGCGAATATGCAATTGGATATAACAATGAAATTTAGAGAAACTGTGGAAGCTGCTGTGTATCCTTCTATGTGATGAGTAGGATATTTATTCTCCAGTGGTATTAGTAAAATACTCACTACACAAATATGTAAAGCTCAGTGTATAACATATATTAAATAAATGCTTCCCTAGGAGGTAAGTAGCAAAATTATATGATCATTGAAATATAATATATACACAAACTGTAGGCAAAATCAAGAAAGTTGTAGAAAAATATTTTTTTTATTTTGGAGTGAATTGAGTTTTATTCATCTAAACATCACCTATACTCATGTGGGATGCACAATTACATGGTTAAACTAATTCCATGCCATCCTTTCGCAAGTAGGATCAAAAGATGTACGAAGTTGATAGCAATAAAAACACAAGTGAGAAAAGGTGCTGGGTTCATTTTGTAGGGAATTCTCTGATAGAGGTGAGAGGTTCTAGCTGGAGAAGTAGGAAATCTGGTGTCAGTGCCCTTCCTGGTGCACCCCTTTCCATGCAAACTGTCCCATGCTTAGCGACGTCATGTAACAGTATCCATGATACTTTCCTAGATCTCTTCTTTCTGGTCTGTTTCTAAGGAACTGCCATTCTCTCTTTTTCCTTGGCATCTCACAAGTGTTCATTCCCTTGACTTAGAACAGTCTCAAGGCAGTTGTGGAGCACATACAAGTCCCTGAGTTCAATCCCTAGCAGATGAACCAAGTAAGAAGAAAATATTGCACTCTTTCTGACCTGTACCCACCTGTCTTGGCCTAGTACACCATAGACATCCTTTATATTAGAAAGATTTTTTTAGTTATAAGAGCATTTTGGCATAGTAGGAAAAAGTTGTGATCTTTTCTTTTCTTTTTTTTTTAAATTTTATTTTAGTTTTATTAGGTATTTTCCTAGTTTACATTTTCAATGCTATCCCAAAAGTCCGCCATACCCACCCCCCCAATCCACTACACACCCACTCCCCCGTTTTGGCCCTGGGGTTCCCCTGTACTGGGGCATATACAGTTTGCAAGTCCAATGGGCCTCTCTTTGCAGTGATGGCCGACTAGGCCATCTTTTGATACATATACAGCTAGAGTCAAGAGGTCCGGGGTATTGGTTAGTTCATAATGTTGTTCCACCTATAGGGTTGCAGTTCCCTTTAGCTCCTTGAGTAATTTCTCTAGCTCCTCCATTGGGGGCCATGTGACCCATCCAATAGCTGACTGTGATCATCCACTTCTGTGTTTGCTAGGCCCCGGCATAGTCTCACAAGAGACAGCTATATCTGGGTTCTTTCAGCAAAATCTTGCTAGTGTATGCAATGGTGTCAGCGTTTGGGAGCTGATTATGGGATGGATCCCTGCATATGGCAATCACTAGATGGTCCATCCTTTCGTCACAGCTCCAAATTTTGTCTCTGTAACTCCTTCAATGGGTGTTTTGTTCCTATTTCTAAGAAGGGGCAAAGTGTCCACACTTTGGTCTTCATTCTTCTTGAATTTCACATGTTTAGCAAATTGTATCTTATATCTTGGGTATCCTAAGTTTCTGGGCTAATATCCACTTATCAGTGAGTACATATAAGATTAAGCAACAGATTATTCTAGCAATGTACATTCCACTTTGGTTGATTTAGTAGGATTTCATACAGGGTGTGCTGCCCAACAACAAATATGTCAACTTTTGTGACTCATAGAAGATATTAATCATGTACATATGTCTCTTGTCACTGATGAGGACAGTTCAATATGTGGATGATTAAAGATAATTTTTAATTATATATCATATTATAGTATTTTATAATTTTACTAGGTTACACAGAATTAAGTATTCTTATGGACCTTAAAATGTTTGTCCAAATGGAGGAGTTAGAGGAAGGACTGAAGTAGTTGAAGGGGTTTGCAACCCCAAAGAATAAACAATAAAATCAACCAACCAGACCCACCCTAGACCTCTCAAGCACTAAACCACCAACCAAAGAGTACACATGGAAGGACCCATGGCTCCAGCTCTACTTGTAGAACAGTATGGCCTTATCTAGCATCAATGGGAGGAGAGGCCCTTAGTCCTGTGGAGGCTCAATGCCCCAGTACAGGGGAATGCTAGGGCAGTGAGACAGGAGTGGGTGGGTGGGAAGGCTCCCTCATAGAACCAGGGGGGGGGGAAGGGATGGAGGTTTGTGGAGGGAAACCAGGGAGAGATAATATTTGAAATGTAAATAAAAATAATACACACACACACACATTCTTTCCTTTCTATGCTGCATTCAAATTTAATTTAAAAATAAACAAATAACTTTTATTCTTTTTCTTTTTTATTGGATATTTTCTTTATTTATACTTCAAATGCTATCCCTTTTCTGGTTTTCCCCCTCCCAGAAACTCCCAATCCCATCCTCCCTTCCATTGCTTCTATGAGAGTGTTTCTCTACCCACCCACCACCCACTCACTCCCATCTCCCCAAATTGGGCTGTGATTTTATCATCAACAATGACCTAATGAAAGGATTCAGACACTTTCCAAGTAAGAAAATAATTAATGACTATTACCTCTTCTCCGTGACCTTGATTGAAGCAAGCCACATTTTAGAGTGCCTTTTCAAGCTTATAGGTAAATATAGTTAATCATATTTGTATGTTTTCTCAGTTTTCCTTCAAATATTAGGTAGCAGAGGTTTCATTTGAAAAAATTGTGTCGTGTGTGTTCTTCATACTATACAATGTGAGCTTTAAATTAATGGCAGTATGCATCACTATTCCCAGAGGCTACATCTGGAACAATTCTGTGTTTTTAATCAGTGGATAGTATTTTAGTCCCTTAATTCTAACAGTTTTCTTACTAACGTAATGAATCAGAAGAAAATTTCTAAGTTTCAATTAACATTAGACAATTTTAGTTATTGTTCTGTGGCCCAACGTCACATGTGAAAACCTTATAAAGGTTAATGTTCTGAGTGTCAGATCTTTATATAACTACTGAATTACATACAACATAGTATTTAAATTTAACAATCATATCAATGCATTTTATTACTAAATAAATAAGTGCATAGTAGCTTATTAATAAAATATTTTAATTATCAGTGCAGTTAAAATGATCAAATTTGCTTATAGATTCTCAGGATAAGAGTAAACAAGCATAAAAGAAGAAACAAAAAGATATATCAAACACACTAATCCAGTAGAGTAATCCATATTATTCATAAAATATATATGGATTTTACAAATTCTGGAATATTTATGTATAGAATACCGCCAAAAGATAAAGACAAGTCTTCCTATTTAATAAAAAAGAAAAATATTGGGAAATAGCTGAAATAAGAAATTATATTCCACCTGTTAAGAATGGTAGTTTTTGACAAGATAATTAGAAAACAAATAATGAAAGAGAATAAAGCTAAAGATGAGATTTGCAAAACAGGGCAGAAGTTATTCTATGGAATAGAAAGTAGCAAGGCTTTGCCATTGTTATATAACTATATAACTTCAATAAGTAGTTCAGAATATCTACAATGACAGCAGGAATGAGGATAGCACATTGATTTGATCAGACCTACTTTTATAAATAAAAATAAATAAGTAAGAAAGAACTCACCACTGCAAGTACAAAGCCTACTAAAATGAAGTCCTGAAATACTCTAAAGTTCTAAAGAAGCAAATGACTTTTTCTAACCAACTGGCTAGAGTGAGGAAGAAGAAAACAAATGAAACAATCAGCTGTAATGACCAGCAAAATATCTTTCCTATTAGCCCTAGTCATTATAGCTTTAATGAATGTATTCAATGTTGCAAGCTAGCCATTACCTACAGAATCTAGGGCAGAAATCTCTCCAGTGATGACCTCTTTGTTGTTGCCTCTTTGTCTGAGGTGTTATTTAACACATTTTTTTAAATTAATGAGGGTCGAGAAATCTCTCAATTAATTATAATGAGGTTGTCAGTTTGGGAGTAAATTGGAAGCATAATGTGCACAAGCAGAAAGTTATGAGATGGTCGCTTGTTAGGGCACACAGGAAATGCTGACCCACTTTGAGAAGTGTCATGAATACTTAGCCATGTCTTGAAAACTTCAATTTCAGGTCATTTTTAGAGAGAAAGGCAATAACTTAAAACATTTCCAAATAAGAAAGCGTGAGCATTTATTGCAGGTTAGAAGATTTCAAGGCATGCTAAGTGATTAACAGCATGTGACATGATGATGTAAGTGTCCTGGATATGTTTACATTCTGTAATGTCAATACTCTGCATTGCTGGTGACTGAAGAGAAAATAGGATTACAGAAGACATATGATCTTGAGTTCACCTTAGTTTTCAATTCCTTTTATTTTTTAACTTAATATTTTTAAAAATTTCAAAGAATTTTGCTTTAATTGACTTCAGTGGTTCTCTTTATGGATAGGTAAAATGTTATGCATGGGTACGTGCAATGCAGATGTGGGCACAGAATAGGGTACTTCAGGGTCTCCTATACTCAGTACTTCCAATAAATTAACCTCTCTCTCTTCCTCTCCCTCCCCCTCCCCTTCCCCTTCCTCCTCCTCTCCTCTCCTCTCCTCTCCTCTTCCTCCCTCCTTCTTTCCCTCCCTCCCTCCTTCTCTCCCTCCCTCCCTCCTTCTCCCCCCTCTCTGTATATGAGTGATTTGCATGGTATCTGTCTATATACCACATGTGTGCCACATGCCCTAAGAGGCCAGAAGAGCATGTCAAATCCTTTGGGATTGGAGTTAAGTTATATAGAGTTTTGCACTACCATGTGGGTCCTGAGAATTAACCTGTGGGGAATCCTTTGGAAGAAAAGCCAGTGCCTTTTTTTGTTTTGTTTTGTTTTCCATTTTTGTGTGTTTTGTTGTTTTTGTTTTTGTTGTTATTGTTGTTGTTTAAAATGGGGTTTCTCTGTATGCCTCTTGCTGTCCTGAACCTCAGTCTACAGACCAGGCTGGCTTAAACTCAGAGATTGGATTACTTCTGCCTCTGGAATCCTCAGGTTAAAGATGTGTACCACCATGCCTGGCTAAGCCAGAAGTCTTAACAGCTGAACTATCTCTCTGGTCCACTTTCACTTTACAGAAAGAAAACAGATATATTTTCTCTGTGTGTCTTTTTTTCCTGCTCTATTTTATAGTTTTGTAAAATACTATCCTGCATTATTTTGCATGTTTATATATACTCATCATTATTTACCACTGAGGCAGTACGTATGGTTATAATGAATGAAGACAGCTCAGAGTTAGGAGTTTTGTTCCAGTGTAGCTGTGAAGAAAGGCACTGGTTATTTAAAATTGTTTCATTACAATTAGTTTGTAATGTCTCTTTTCCTTAGTTACACTGTTGTATATCATAATAACCAACCACTAAGAGACTGATCTAATCAGTTTTAATATTTATATTATATAATACTAACACTAACAATCCCAATGTGTTTGTTTCCTTTCAGTATCTCACTAAAGCACTTTTTGGAAAATAGATATTCAAAATAAGTCTAATTTAGTCCATCAGTTCATGTTATTATTCAACTTTTTTTTCTTGACTGTACCTAACCTATGCAAATAGTGTGGTTTTTTTCTGATTGGCTAATGTTTAGTTTCCAGAATGAGACATCATTGAGAGATTCGTGAAATCCTAGCAGTAGAAATTCTATTGCTAATTAGAATAGACCAAGCATCCTACCCATTGCTTATCTTTTCAGTCGAATAAAGATTCAAGTTAGAAACTACATAATCTTGTCTTTACCACAGCTCAGTTTCTGGGTAAAGGATAATTATGATGATTGCAATCCAACTACAAGGAAGACTTGTTCTAGTCATCGAGAAAGGCCTCACACTTTCCAAAAGTTCAAACATATGTGGAACTAAGACAATAGAAAATAAATTAGATGCAGTAGGAACTTTCCATGATGTACTATCTTTTCTTTTTTTAACCAGAAGAATTATTTTCATGTGTTATAACGGAAGGAACTATAAAATGAACTTGCAAAGCACAAAAGTACTTCTGATACCATTTAAAAATCTGGAAATCTATGCCACTCCCAATAAAATTAATCTGAATAGTTTTATGTATTCAATCGTATATCAGGCATTGGTGTGTATTTCCTGTATTTGTAGCTTCTTGTATAGTCGTCGGTGATACAATTTTTGTATGCCCTTTTCCATCAGGAAACCAACTAAATTTCCAGTTATAGTAAACTTAATATATTGGGGTATTATACTACATTGATGAATTGTAAACTCTTAGTAAAAAAAAATCATTAAATATAAGGTAAAATATGATTGATATTTGTAGTAATATAGGTATTTTCTCATAAAATCGTATTTGACAGTGGCAAAATTATTGGAGATTTTTCTATTATATAAATTTTCATTGTATGCAAAACTGATTTTGTTTTCTTTTTTACACCTTAAGTGATTGTTATAATACATTACATAGTTCACAGATTTCACACAGCCTCTGCTGAGGGATACTTTTTTCACATTTGGATCATTAACTGCTCTGGAAAGTTGAGCTTTTTGGCTGCCTTCAGAAGAGTTTATGAGTGTTTTACGATGTTTCCTGGTTATGCTGTATTTTTACAACTGTTACAAATAGACACAAATGTCATAAATTATTGCAAAAAGTTATCTTCCATCCCTCTGAGTTTAATAAGGAACAGTTACACAAAAGGGAAGTTTGCAAGTGCCACTAAAGTTGGTTGATGGATTCCACATGTACAGCAGGTTCTCAGATCATGAGTCAGAATGGTTAAACTTCTAATGCACTCTCTGCTTTTGTCCTACACTCTGACACTCTTTTAAATGTACTCTAGCTTCTGGATGAAATAACTATTTGTTACTGAATATGGCTATTTGTCATAGCTAGAATATATAAAGTGCTTCTCTTTCCAGAAAAGAAAATATATACGCATTCTGCTCTAAATCAAGCCATTTGAGTAAAATGTGCTAGAAAGATCCTCATAACTAAAAGCTTTAACTCTATTAACACTTTGAATGCCATAGTTGAGACACTATATACATTTGCATCCTGACCTAAAATTTAGAATTTTTAACACTCATATATTTTTATAGCTATAAAGCAATTATCAATAAAAAATGTTTATTTAGAACCAAAATATATGCCCGGAATAGTTGTGAGTAGTATTGTTTGAAACAGCTCAAGGTTAGAATTTTAATGTATGGTGAATGTGTTTAACTATATTTAATAATAGGATAATTTTATGTAATCAATTAATGCTAGTTATAATGAAAGCAATGTAGTTATACAAAAAGCAAACTTAAAAAGAATGCTACTAAAGCTAAAAGGAAAAATGTAAGTTTATTAAATTCAAATACTTAGCAATAGGGACATACAATGAGAACAGCATTTTATGTTTGTTTCACTGCTTGGAGCACATCATATAATATACTGTATATCACAATAATGAATAGACTGCTACATATGTAAGGTGTATGATATATATTATTGTGTATTCTTTGCCATTGGTTAAAATATTGTACAGTGTATAGCCATAACTAGACCTTGGTTCAAAGAACTACATCTAGGAAAATATCTTTAGATACCTAAAGATTTAGCAACATAGGCTCCTTTGAAGACTGAATAACAAATTTTATGTTTGAACTCACCTCTTGGTTTACAAAGCAATGTCCATCCATGAGCAAATACAAGAAAATAAATTAATAAAAATTACTAGCTTCTCGGTATCCAATCAGATCTATCCTATTAATTTTATTTAATCTTTCATACAAGTTTTGTTAAGTAGTGAAGTCACTAGTGAATTAACTTTCTCATCTTTCAAAATTCTTTTGAACTAAAAGGGAAAGAAGGATTAATAATGAAGCCTGGAGTAGAGGGAGGTAGAGGCTAGTCAGCAAGAAGCATGGGCTTAAGGAATGGACATTAGCTAACTGTGACATGAAAGCAAATACTGCCTGAAAAGCCTTGGGAGAATTGTCTCATAACAATCTCCTCGACATTAATGCAGATCACATTATTAGTCCAGGTTGTTAAATAATGTAGCTGAGCCCTGACTACCATTAACACTTAATGAATGGAGGTCAAGATGTTAACTAAAGTGGAAGAAAACAGCCCAAACCATTATGTTTGACAGCCAGGCCTAAGTTTAAAGAAATAATATATAAAAGACTATACCTCCAAATACAGGTCTCATCTAAAGACAAAATTTCTTTTATTGATAAGCCAGGTTCAATAGTTCATTGTTTATCCAGTACTTTTACATTTGTTTTATTTTAAATAAATATAATTTTATAATTTCCTCCCCTTTACTCCCTTTGATTTCTCTTATCTCCACATACTTTCTCTCTCAAATAAATAACCTTATTTTTGGTTAATATTCTTACACATATGTGAATACCTATTCAAATGAATATAAATATAACCTGATAAGTCTATTTGGTGTTGCTTGTATGTACAGTCATAGGATGCAGTGCTTGATTTTGGATAACCAAGTAGGTGTCTCATTGCTCATTATCTCAATTTATCATCAAAGTGTACCCATGTTACCTGTAAATTTTTTATTCAACATTACATACTAAATGTAATCTAGAAATAAAATTTCTCTTGAAAGAAACTAATATAAAGAAGTTTCAACTGCTTAACTTGTATGTAGTGTTTATAACTTTAGCTGTAACTAATCATCCAGTATTTCACTGAAGATACCCCAACTTGATTTTTGAGTTGAGCTAAGAGCTTTGATTACCAATCATAAACAGTATTTAAAAACCTGTATCTAGTTGATTTAAATATGCTAAAAAAGATCCCAAAACAGAAACATCCTAATATAATGCATAAATACTTTTAACATATTTTAACTTTATTAGAACTTTTCTAAGATAGTTTGCACTCAGGGGGTCTCTTCTTTCTCCTCAGCATTAATGATATTTTATACATTCTATGTGACCCTTACTAACTAACATAAATGAATGTAACTCATGCACTGGCGTTTATATTTCCACATTTTCTATAGTAATTGGATAAGTATCTGATTTTAGGCAAATTGGAGACTTTTAAAGAATGCATATGGAACAGACACACCACTCTGAAGTCATTCTATTCTGTAATTTGTTCAAAGAAAACCAAAAAGATGCCTAAAGGTACATATAGGCATGCCTTCTTTTTCATGCGTTATAACTGTGCTCTTGTTCTATTCTTGCAGGTCTCACCATTATCAACTATTATATATTTGATGCTTGCCTATGGCGATGCAGTGGCCCCAACTTGTTTAAGATGAAGCAACATCAGGACTACATTAAGGAAGGAATGTTTTATTTAAAGCCTCTGTTGGTAACACACTACCATATTTCCCCTTACAAATTGCTCACTCTAATTGTTAAAACATTTCCTGCTATTTCAGAGCTGTAGAGACCACAAAAATGTACAGATGATGCTCAACCAGGTTTACATGGAAAGAACAAACTTGTTTTCCATCAGTCTTTTAAACGTATTTGAACCATGTCTTGTACTACTTCTCTCTCTCTCTCTCTCTCTCTCTCTCTCTCTCTCTCTCTCTCTCTCTCTCTCTCTCTCTCTCTTTCTCTCTCTTCATTGTTTAGAACTAACCTCTTTAATGATATAGGTTTTTAATTGAGTAATTAGTGAGTCATTCCGTCTCAAAAGGTTTAGAGTGAAATTTAGTGAGAAAGAATACAGACAAGTGAACACATGATTAGATGCACATGAGCAAATGTAGTCTGCAAAACTGATTGCAGAGTAAACTTGGGATTGTTAGACTATTTCCACTGATTTATAGTTCTATTTTAAAGATCAAAAAAATGCTACCTCCCTTTTAAATTTTGAGATATCTGCTATAGATTAACTTTCAAAATGAATTACAAACAAGTAGAAATTATTTTATCAGATATTTAGAAACAAATAGCATTCTCAATTATTTGACAAAACTTTTTAGGAACCTAAATGATATTATTAATATTAACAGAGTTCAGTTATATTTTAGGCATAAGATTCCAATTCCTGGAAACAATTACGTGTTAAGATTCAACTAAATTATCCTACTGCCCTGTGTTCTCAATTTACCATGTATATCTCATATCTCTCACAGCTCCCAACATGAGAAATGAGAAATAAAAGTAAATTAATATCCAGATGTGTCAAACATAGTTTAATAAAGGTGAGATCAAGTCCTTATTTCTAAATTCCATGTATTTTTCCATACAATGAACATTCATTGTACATAAAATGCTTCTTTTTTTTTTTTTTTTTTTTTTCTCTGTAGGAGAAACAGTAATCTTTTATTCCATTATTTATTTTTTTTTTAAGGACTTTTTTTTTTTTCTTAAGGTTTGTAATTGGATATAAAGTCTCAGCTAAATGAAAGGTATTCGAAACCTCCCTTTACCAAGAGAACAAGAAAAAACAGCTTCTATACAATTCGTCTATGCATTAAGTCCATGCCAGAGGAGGTAGAACTACCCCCAACTAGTTATGTTGTTTTTATTATCTTGGATGCTGGTGATCTGCCACACCATTTTACTTATAACAGACTTTCCAGACATGACTGCCTGTCATTCTGGCTTAGTTTCCCTTGTGGTGGTTCAGAACAGCCTGTGATTGCTACTGCTGGATCCCAGAAGGGACCAGGAGCAGAGGACACCTCAGGTGGCTGTGAGTACAAAGAGAACAGAATCTCAGGATACAGCTCCAGAGAGACAGCTCATTTAATGGGGGAAAGAAAAGCTACTTAAACCTTTAGAGAGTGGGTGGGGTCTTTCTGGGTGAGTATATATCATTGGCAGGTGACTGGGTGCTGGAGAAGCCTCATCTATTTAAGAAGGAATTCAAGGTGCTGCCAGACATAATCTGTAAGGGGAGAGGAGGTTTAACCTCGATATCAGTCTATGTAACCTGCTAGGCATGGGAGGTTGGCAACTCCCAGGCTCAGGGTAGGGGGCTAGTGATATTATTCATGCAGATATCAGGATGGGATTTCTGGGGTTTAGAGCTCCCTGTTGCTCCCTACCCTCTCCCCAAGTCCTACAGATCCCCGGTCACACAATCATCACTCAGAAATTCCCAAAGAGAAGCTAAAAAGATGGCTTAGCAGTTAAGGGCAATAGCTGCTCTTGCAAAAACCAGAATCTATATGTCAGCTCAAAATCCTATTCAAAATCTAGCTCTAGAGGATAAAATTACCTCTTCAGCCACCAATGGGCTTAGGCTTGGCATACACATATGTACTTACACACAGGCAAGAAAACACACCAGGGGACACACACACACACACACACACACACACACGATAAAAGTTTTAAGGAACTAACTGAATATCCAACAATATTTTACATATTTTGTATATAGAAATTTATGGTCATTTCTTATTATCACTAATTCTCCTCTCTAATCATTAATTCTCTACCAGGGAAATACACTCCTACTTTTAACCCTTTGAGTTTGTTAAAAGTAAGTCCATTGTATTATAGAATATTATTTGAAAAAAAAAAAAACACCTTTGACCTATAATAGTTTATCGCAACTGTTGCAAAAAATAATTAAATAATTAATTTGACATAGCTCAAATAGATGCCTGCAAAGGCACCCTTTAATATACAAGTTATATGTGAGTTATTGAGCCTCTAATTATGATTATTTGGCAATTTCTGTAAGGTACATTAAAGATTCATATTAATCACTTTTGAGAAATTCACCTTAAATTGATATTCACCCTATTTCTGAAAAAAAACAACCCTATGAATAATTCTTCATAAGAAAAACAAGCTCAGTGTGTGTGTAAAGCACTTTGGAAATCATCAACTTACTTAAATATGAGCTCTCTCTCTCTCTCTCTCTCTCTCTCTCTCTCTCTCTCTCTCTCTCTTATACTGCTTTGCTTTCTTGTTCGGATGAAATTGATGCTTTCTAGTTAGTCAAATATATACATTAAGGCTTTGGCATCTTAGGAATAGCTTGGATCAATAGAAATTTCATGTGAGGTAGGGACCTGCCCAGAACCCTCAGGACACAGGAACTGAGGAACAGCCTAGGACAGGAACCCACCACCCCCCAGCCCCCCGCCAGTTTCCTTCTGCACTGTAGCTGATGCCATGCCACAGTGCTCCATACCCAAATACCACTGGGATTTAGGAATGAGGGTCTTCCAGGAGTCCTGACATGCCTGTGAGTACAGGTAAAGCCACCACTTCTGCTCAGAGGAACCTGTCTGGAGCCCTCAGGACACAGGCACTGAGGAGCAGCCTAGGACAGGATCCTTCTGGTTTCCATCTTCACCCAGGAGCTGACTCAGGACTTGTGCCACAGAACTCCCAAATTCCTCTTAGAGAGAACTGGTCTCCCAGGAGTACTGACACAGAAATTTCATGTGATAAAGTATTTTATACCCCTTGAATGTGACAAATTTGAGAATTAAGGAGAATAGTTATCATTTATCTTTTACGTGGCTCTCAAGTGTCACCTGTCTGATTTTGTGGTCACAATTTCTTTTAGATCAATAGCAGACGTTCTTACCTAATGTACCCAACACAATTGATCTTGGTAATTATGTTTTTCTTCGCTTAAAAAATTAATATCTCAATTTCCCATTGTTTATGTACTTATCATCAAACATTATCAGAACCTAATATTATAAACAACAAATTTAAAATCTACCAAGAATTGATAATCTCTCTTTATCTCAGCCTCCATATCCCTCTTCCTTTCCCCCATCTCTCTTATTCTCTCTGTCTCTATCTCTGTCTCTTACTACCTTTGTCTGTCTCTGCAGCCCTGCTTACAGTTATTGGGTCATACCAGGGGTCACTTGTGTCAGACTGCTTAATATCCCTTCATGTCCTAATTGCTCTAGTTTCTCTGTGAAAGAAGAAAATTGTTTTGTGAAGCATTCCAAATGTATTGACTCTCTCATCACATGAAGGATGAGCTCCAGGGTCCTATTTATGTTTGACATTCTATAAAGCGCTGAGAAAACACTTTCTGAAGGAAGATCAACAAGATAAAAAGATAAGCCTTCAGGAATCTCTTTCAATTTCAATTTTTTCTCAATATTTCTGAGGTGCTTTATCTCAATAACATGAACAAAACAAAAGTGTGCGGTGCTGTTCTGAGAGAAAACCTGTACATAAAACACCACAGTCAACTGTACTGACTTCAAGTTGACTTCATTATGTGCCAATGAATTCACCTTGGTAGAATAGAAAGACAGTCTTTTTCCACCAGGTCCCACTTTGCATGATTTCCGATTGTAGTATGAGAACTTTGACACTCAAGACTGAAGGGCAGAAGGGCTAACCACACGAGGGTCCAACTGAAAGATGTTAAGATTTGTAAGTTTTGTTCATTTCTAATTCCCATCAGGACATGAGATGCTCAAGCACTCTAATGTGCTTGGTTAGAAACAGAAGAGAGAGCAAATGCTTATAGTTTTTCATAATCCCTCATAAATGGGAAGGGAAACATACTTGAACCTTTTTTTAATCAATGAAAAGACTGTTCTTTCAATGACTCTGTTGTGAGTCTTAGCCCTAAAGGACTACAGCCAATAGTGAAGTGACTACTGCTATTTTGGTCATAAAATACCTATGAGAACTCCAGATGTTGCCTATGAGGCCAGTTGTTAATGGGGCAAGTGAGGATTCATTCCACACCCATTTTGTACTTTGGTCCTGAAATGTGAACTAGTCTGTAGTTTGTATCCCACCCACATGCCAGCGTGCACCTGCAAAAGTTTTCAATTTGGGAACTTTTAAATCACAAACAGACACCATGATTCAGCCTTTTATATTAAAAATTCCATAGCAAGGAAAAACTCTAGAAACTTGGAGCTCTAATTCCTTAATGAATTATATTCCTGGAGAAGGCTATATGGCAGACATGACTGGATTTCCTGTCCACAATACTGGAGAGCACTTTGGAACGTGGAGCAATTCCATTTCTTGGATAGTGTTTCAGTCACAATGGAGAGGAAGGCAAAAAGTTATCAAGATTTGTTTTAATTGAGGAAATGGGGAATTCTAAACTATTAATAAAATATTGTTGACATTTAAACTCAAGACAAAATGTGCATGGCTTTTTACAAGTGAACTATAGCCTTCAGAGATAGATTCCACATATGTAAGCAGGCACCAATTCAATTTATTCATTTTCTGCAAGACTTTCCTTCTTATCTATAGAAACATGAATCTTTGCACACTCTGTCTAATCATCCAGTTTCATTTCAGAGTCTAGGTGAACAAGAAACTAAAAGCTGAATTTGTCTAGAGTCACAGCAATCTTGTTCTTTTCACCCGGAGTCATAAATCTTTTTTTTTTTTATTTAAATGTCTTTTGGGAAGGAGGGAGTTCCTCTGAAACATGGGCCAATTTCATCTGATACTTCTCATGAGCCCTATTTAGGGTATGCATAGAAAAAAAAGTCTCTAATGAAAATATATATTTTTTTTACCAGTTTTGGGTTTCATTTGAAAAGCACACAGACACATGTGTGATGTCCCCCAATCTTGAATGGCATCCTTGTGGACAAACAGAACTATTCTGGAAAGCCCACATTAGATGGCTCTATATCCCACACCCTGTTATGTCTCTGAGAATGAGGCCAAATGAAGGTTTTGTTAGAAGATAAAAGTACATGTGAACAATTGGGATTTAGTCATGTGATCATCACTTCCATCCATGACATCCTGTTAAACTTCGTTTCACTCCACCACTACAAAAACCCATTATTCTAAGTTGTTTCAACTCACATTGGATCCAGAGTGTCATGTCTCTGAGATCATTGATGAGAAGACACGAGGGTTGGGACCTGCCATTGGGCTTTACTGTGGAGGGTCCCAGTAGAAAGCACAGCCTAGAAAATGTACATGTGTATCTGATGCCTAGACAAGCATTATTATTGTCTCGCCATTAGATTTCTCTGTACCATCTACTTCTTCCACAAATTCGTATTGATGACAGGTGAGCTAAGAAAGGAGAGCTTTGAAAAGGCACACTTTGTTTAACCCCTAGGGTAGAAGTTAAGAATTCTTAGGGACTTAAGGGGTGGCTCAGTAGTTAAGAGTGCATGTTGCTCTCACAGAGGGATTGGGTCCCAGTATCCACATGATGGCTCATAGCACATATAACGCCTGTTCCAATTCCCTCTTCTAACATCCATGATCTCATGCTCACACACATTGCCAAGTATACACAGCAAATAACTACATATATTAAAGGAAAAAATAGGGATGGAGAGAAGATTCAGTGATTAACAGCACTGGCTGCTCTTAAATAGGACCTGGGGTTCAATTTTCTGCGCCCAGCAGGCTGCACCCAATTATCTGTTACTCCCATTTCAGAGAAACTGATACCTGCACACCAATGAGCATAAAATAAAATAAAATAAGTTATTAAAATACTGGAATTTCTAAGATATAGGTAATATCTTTTCAGTTGACCTGATTTGTAGCTATAACTTGATTTACAGCTGTAAATTAATCATGTGTGATGTTATACGGCAGCTATATTACAAACTATTTTTAAATGCACACATTTATGTTCTCTTTCCAGTTATCGCTAACTAGGTGATTCTAGCAGTAATACACACATAAGTAAAATTCTAGATATGGCTATATGATTCAGGAAGGAAAGACATTTGCTACAACTACTGACAACATGAGTTCAATGCCCAGTACATGATGAGAGGAGACAACCAGGTCAGTCATATTGCCTTCTCTGTTTGTTTATTTGTTTGTTTGTTTGGTTGGTTTTTGAGACAGGGTTTCTCTGAGTAGCCTTGGCTGTCCTGAAACTCACTCTGTAGACCAGGTTGGCCTCAAACTCAGAAGTCCACCTGCCTCTGCCTCCCAAGTGCTGGGATTAAAGGTGTGCACTACCATGCTCAGCACATTGACTTCTCTGATCAGCACATTCATACTATGGTGGAAGATGTAAACAAACAGGTAATTCCTTTAAGGATAAATCTTGTGAGAAAGCACTAAGAAGCCATGTGTATTGATGAGTTTGCAGGCCTAATGGAAACCTAAGTCTGCAGTGTAAGAAATGAGTCAGAGAGTGAGTCAGAAGTGACAAGCAGTCTGTGGAAATGGAGAAAACTGACACAGCTGTATTCAGTACATAAAATTTTGTGCTTGGAAATCTCATTCCTTTAGGGACTCACAATGTAAGATTCCATACCCAGGAGCCAGAAGAGAAAGAAAGGAGGACTAAGAGCTCACACCTGCACTGTAACACTTACATTCTTAAGGAAGAAAGGACCTGGATTACCCAATACAGCATTAATGAACTAGATCCTTAAAACAATACAGAATGCATGAGGACTCCAGGAAAAAAAAAAAAAAAAAGAAAGAAAAGAAAAGAAAAAAAAGAAAAAATTTGTTTCAGTAGTAGATAAAGAAAGCAAATGTGCCCTTTACAAAAGGGAACAATTTACAATTTAGATCAAGCCTATTTGGATTAACACAAATAAACAAAGAGACTGATACTTATTTTCTTAATAAAATTCCTTGTCTATCACAAGCAGGCACTGATTATGGAAGTGCCCTGTTCTGCTCACTTAAAATCCTGCCCAGATAAGAATCGGGAGAAAACCAACTATATATTTTCTGGAAATTGCAGTCACAGAGTTTTCTGAAACAAGAAAAGGTAAACGTTTTTAATGTGTATACACCTTAAAAGTTCTGTTTGTTCCATATCAGGAAATGTTACTGTGAACTATAAGTAATGACTCCTTCAAGAGAAGGAAGACAGAGAAAAGAAAAACAAAACAAAACAAAACTAAACTAAACTAAAAAACAACCAGCCAATCAAAACCAAATGTATTTTGTCAATGTAGAGAATATCTGATCCCTTTCAGTTAAGCACTGAAGTTAAAGAGAATTCCCAACTTTTACCTATTTAAAAGTTTGGGTTTCCAATGTCCCTCCCATTAAAATAAAAGAAGATATAATATACCCTGAGGCTACAACAGATACTGCTCTGTGAGTAAGAAGTCTACTGCATTTCAGAGAAGCAGAATCTAAATTTAAATTCCAGCATTCATCTCCTGTGATTAACAATTGTCCATAGAGTCTGACATCCTCTTCAGGCCTCCATTGGCACACACATACAGATACATAAACACCCCCCAACACACACATACAGAGAGAGGGGGGGGGAAGGAGAGGGAGAGAGAGACAGAAAGACAGAGAGACAGAGAGACAGAGGCAGAGACAGACAGACACAAACACAGACACAGACACATAATCTTTAAAATTAGTAGAACTATTATTTTTTTAATATTTAAATAACATAAAAAAGCGTCATGTTAGAAATATAAGTAGAAACCAAAATAACTCAAATACTGTTAGGGAATAAAAGAAAGAAAAGATGTTAAAATATGTGTTTATTTAGGGCAAACATATATTTCCAAGCACTGGTTTTATCTGACCATGTAGAAAAGGTAGCAGCCCACTTTGAAGACCCGGAGTGCAATGTGGAAAAAACTATTGGATGTTATTGAGCATGTTGTGGTGAGTGGACCCTTGCAGAGGATTTGTGGCTATGATGATCACTCTGAAGCATGCTATCACTCCCACTGTGTATTGAAGCTCCTGACTCCTTGCTTCATATTTGCTGCGAAGAACTTTCAAACCTCATTTCTGCTTCTTTCTTTTTAGTTTCACACATAAGTAAGCTGAGAAAATGCCCTCTGCCTCTTTCTGTGGTGTCAGGTAGAAATTCAAACAATGCCTACCCTTCTTCAAAAGCACCTGCCTCATCTATTGTCTTCTGCAGTAGCCACAGTGGGGATGGGGAAATAAGGTTAGTAATTTTGTTTTTTTTTCCAAAAATTACACCATTTTATCAAAAGACAGTGGGTTTAAGACCTTTTATCAATACTTTAGTGTGCCTGTGTTTTGGTAGCACTGCACTGTTTGAACATTTGTGTCAATCTTGGAGTGGACATAATAGCTAAGGCAGTGTTCAATGAGGTATAGAAATTATTTTATACACATACTTTCCTAGATCATATACTTCACTATATAAAATAAAATTAAGAAGGCAGGAAAGCATTCGAGTTTACTGCAATAACATAAGCCTTTCCTTCCCATTTTTCCCATTCCAGCAAAATCATACAGAAAGTAGATTAGAATATCTAAGTTATAATTATAGGAAAAGAATTAGTTTGTTCAGGGTGGTGCTTTATTTTTTGGTCTGGGTAACTTCTTCAGGTCGCTCTGTACAAAAGATTCTTCCTTATATTTGAGAATTATCAGGGAGTACAGTAGAATTATTAGGCATAGATGATGACAGTGTGTGTCTGTGATATAATCTAACCCTAACATGGCATCTAGTGTGATACCTGTTGTTTTCAGTCCAAAGGTTTTCAATTTTTTTCCTTTTTATAATATTAACACAGTGGATAACATTTTCCATGTATTTCTTTTTTGTTCAAGTATGCACATAACGTTTGAAACATTTTTATGATAGTTGTTCTGTTATCTTTGACATCTTATGACAATAATGATTCATTTTACTGTTGGCATCTGTTGATATGTTTGTTTGTCATATTGTGGTTTTCTTGGCATTGGGAAGGTTTCACAATTATATTCTTAAAATGCTGGATATTTTTAGCCTCTTTCTCCCATGAAACCTGTGGTTTGCAGCAAAACTCTCCCTGAGGAGTAGTAACAGGCCAGGCAGGAGCAGATGTTTGCTTACACTGGGATGCACAATATCCTAGGAAGTGTGCCGTAGTGGCTCACTCTGCTTTCCTGTAGACAGGTATGGTGAAAGATGACCTTATTCTCAGCCCTGCTGACACTTTCTCAGAGAAGTGAACACTAATTTGCACCTCCTTATTCCACCAGGGGTGAGATAGAATCTCAACCTGACACCTTCTCTCCTATCACCAGCCAGAGAGCAAGGGGTGGTTCCCTGGCTCTGTTGCTGTTGGATTTGAGTGCACATTTGACACATTGCTGGGTCTCATTGGCCCAGAAGAAGGAAAAAAGGAGAGTGGCAACTGTGCTCACCTTGAAAGACCTCATTCACCTTATTGATATTGGCTTGTGGTAGAAACTCAGCTCCCTACAGAGCCAAGGTAATAATAAAAGACAAAGAAAGAATGGGCTCTCTCCTCTTCATGGCACCTAATTTGGCTTTAGTTAGATGTCCAAGAGTCAGTTCCCCATTGCTCGTATGATTGATTTTGATGTTGGCTTTAAAATAAGGAGCACTGTGTGGCAATAATATTAGACACTATTTACATTTGTATTTTATAGTATTTTTACATATTTGTATAATTTATATAGTAGCAGTGATAGTATAGATTTGCCCTTTTTTCGTGTTTGTAACCATATTTCTACGTACCTAATCTTCATGACTATCATCCCATTATACAGAATATTCTATTATATACACATTATACTATAATATATTTATATTTTTAAAGAATTTTATGACATTTATTGGAAAAATCTTACATGAGAATTTCATCTATTATCTATATATAACTGTCTATCATAATGGCTAAATAGTCTTACTTTTATTTATTATAAAATATATGAATGCTTGTCTCTATGTAAGCTAGAACAACATCAGTAAATACCGATTAAAGATGCCAAATTATTATCAGATGCTGTGGGACTGCAGTTACATATCATTTGGAGCAGTTGTTGGCTCCTAGAAAGGAAGCCTGAATCCTTTGCAAAAAGAGTAAGCACTCTTACCTACTGAATCATCTCTCCATCTTTGATTTTATTTCATGAAAGTGAGTATATTAATTTCTGAGACTAGTGTAACATATAACAGGAAACAGAACAGCTTCCAACACTGTACATGGACAATAGTATGGCTTCATATTGTGAAAGTCCTAACAGCATGGATAGGCATAGAGATTTCTTAATGGATAAGGTACTCACTACTCTTCTAATGGACTACAGTTCAGTTCCCAGCAACCACGTAAGATAACTCACAACCTACTTCAACTCCAGTGCCAAAAGACCCAATATCCTCTCTTAGCCACTGCAAGAGTGTGGCAACACACACACACACACACACACACACACACACACACACACACTCACAAGTATGCAGGTCTCTCACTGGATTACCATCCAGCTGCTGCAGTGGCTTTGTTATTTTAAGCAGGCCAGTGGGTAAGATTCACTTATTTGCCTTTTCTAACATTTAGAAGCTAAAACACACTTTAGCTCATAGTGACCTTCAAAGACAGTAATAGATGTCATCTCTTGGATGTGTGTGGTTTAATGATCGTGAAGTCATTAATATTAATAGAGAGGACATCCCTCAGAGGAATGGGAAAATATACACATTATTACAGAAATAAGCCTTATGCCCTCAGTAGCCATCAACACACAAGGAGGGTCATGTCAGGTACAGAACCCTGGCTCTTGTCACACAGCTTCAGCCTCTTCCTCATCCCCCCCCCCCCCCCCCCCCGCAGAGAGGTATGTGGCCATCAGTCACACCAAGCCCTCCCACATGCAAATAAGGTTTCTTCAAAACACTCAGACCAATGAGAAGTACCTGTTGTCAGACCTTGACCCATCCCAAAACTGTATATAAGAATCCTATCTGTAAGGATTAGGAGTTCGAGAACCACTTTGTTGTTAGCCTTTTGTTCTAAGAGCTGTAACATTTTGAAGAGATCTGCTCTCCAGATCCAACTCAGTAAAGGACAGCATATTGAGTAACCTGGAAGGTATGGCAGAGATGGAGGTGGAGTCAGCCTCTGAAGCCGAAGTGGGGAAGTGACTTTCCCTCCCTGTCCACACTTGCTTCCCTTCTCTGGAACCCTCACACCAAGCCTGGTCAGACATCTCCAGGGAAAATCTCTCGTACAAAGGCCCACATATGTATATAAGTGATGTTCCAAATGCAGTCTTCTGATTATTCAACTTTAGTTTACTCTTTTTGGTGTGCAACCAAATATATTCACACGTACTATGCCCGAGCTGTGGGTCATGTTCATAGACTGTGATTTAATATGGAACATCTTTAAGGGACCTGTTAGCATTTTATTTGTTTCAGTTTTGGTTAAACCTTATTATCATTGTTGACAAGGAAAAGACTGAATTTTATAAATGTACTACAAAGTCATGATTTTACCACCATTTACAGATTGCAGGCTATAAAATTATGATTGATTCTGAATAAATGTGACTTTTAAGGTACAAAGTAGATGTTAGATTATCCTTAAGCTGTAGAAAGGTTAGAGATATTAAAATTTCAAATCGTGTACTTTTTGGATATTCCTAAATTAGAAAATTTCCAGGATCTTAGCATCAATTTCAATAACCTTTCTCTCATTTCCTAGGATAAAATACGTGGAAAAAATTTTAAAGTTTAGAATGAAAAAGATAAATATGTAGTTCTAGAAGAAATTGAGGCTTGTGACTCATGCCTTTGATCTCAATGCTAAGAAGGCAGAGACAGGATGTTCAAGACTTCTAAATTGTCTGTCGAGCCTGGCATAGCCCTGATGGGGACAGGGTGACATGGTTCCTGCACCTGGACTGTGCCCCCATGTGACCTCCCATTAGTGTCAATGGCTGCTGACAGCATAAAGCTTGTTTCTATAATATGTGTGTACTTTCACATTCCTCTGAGAAATGTCCTCTCTGTTAATGTTAAAGACTCCATGACAATCTGAAAGCATACATGCTGGGACATTCAGGACAGCCCTTGAAGCTATGGGAAAGAGCTCTAAATACGTGAGTTCAAAATACTTATAATTTCTAAACTATGCAAAATATATGAGGTGCTTCACAAATCTAAAGGAAAAAAGGAGCACTATTAGCAAGCTTGTCAGAAAGATACAAAGGCAAGCAGATTCCTGAGTTCAAGGTCAGCCTAAGACAAAGCAAGGTTAGGCCAAGGTGTGGTATAAATGGTAATTTCAGGGCAGGGTCCCACAAAACTAGTTTATTGTCTGTGCTTAACAAAGGCAGACGGATCTCTGAATTCTTTTGCAATGTTAACAGCAACAACAAAATGTTTGCTTGCTGTCTCTTAAGAATCAAAGCATGAGAACCCCCAAAAGAGGAGTTAAGAGAAGAACTGAAGGAGCTGAAGGGGTTTGTAACCCCATAGGATAAACAACAATATCAACCACCAGACCCCACAGAGCTCCCAGGACTAACAGCCAAATAAACAGTACACATGAAGGGAACAATGACCCCAGCTACATATGTAGCAGAGCATGGCCTTATCTGGCACTAGTGGGAGAAGAGGCCCTTGGTCCTGTGAAGGCTTGATGCCCAAGAGTAGGGGAATGCTAGTGTGGTGAGGCAGGAGTGGGTGGTGGGGAAGCACCCTCATAGAAGCAGGGGGAGAGGGGTGGGATAGGAGGTTTACGGCTGAGAAAATGGGAAGAGGGATAACATTTGAAATGTAAATAAATAATATAACCAATAAAAATTAAAAAGAAAAAAATATTCAAAGGTCACCTGATGCTGATTCATAAAATAATCAAAAGGAAACCTGGAGTACATGATTGGATTGGTATAAAAAATAAAAGATTGGGCCTGTGATCTGCAGAAGATGAGCTATCCAGAGAAAATTTTAGGATAAAAAGAGATAACTGGAAAAGATACACAGAGATAAACAGACACCCACACACAAGCAAGCAGGACATGGACAAAGAGATCTATTAGAATAGGAAGAAAGCAGAATATAGACAGAGAAATATCCTGAGAGAAAGCAGACCATAGAGAGAAGCACCCCAGAGAAGCTATATGAAGCAGAACACAGGTAGTCAGCTCCAATCCACTATTTGACTTCGAGTCTTTCTTTTCACTACTCCCAGATACCCCTTCTCTCAGATCTCCCCTCCCCCATTCTGAGGCTGGTCCTTGGCAGTCATCCTTGACTATGGAGCAATACCATATTTCAAAATTCGACAAAACAAACAAACAAAACTTTCTTTCAGAATGACGTTTCTATTTTATAATGGTTAATGACATTAAAGTTCAGATTTTGGTCATGTTCCTATCAATGCCACCACAGCTGTAAAATAAAGGGACATAGTTCCCACTGCATATGTAGCAGAAAATGGCTTTGTCAAGCATCAATGGGAGGAGAGGTCCTTGGTCCTATGAAGGCTTGATAGATGCCCCAGTGTAGGGGATCGAGGGTGGGGAGGTGAGAGTGGATGGGTAGGTGGAGGAACACCCTCATAGAAGCAGGGGGAGGGAGAATGTGATATGGTGTTTCCAGAAGGGAGGGAAACTGGGAAAGGGTATAACATTTGAAATGTAAAGAAAATATCCAACAACAACAACAACAACAAAAAGGTTTAAAAACGGGAACTGTTTGTTTTAAAATCCTAGATTTTTGACTATGTCACTGCTTTGTCATTCATGGATTTCAAACTATAAAAAAATAGTGGTATAATATGTAAAATTGCAGCCACAATAATACCCAGCCTCCTATTATTATGAGTAAATGTGATGTGCATGTCAGGCCTATTACTGGGTAGTAATTTCGTAGTCAGAAAGGGTAATTGTGTCTATTCATGTTGAGAAGTTACATATTTTCTTAAAGTGACAAATATGTGAGAGAGGTCAAATAAACTGGATTAGTTGGTTTTGAAGAATCTTTCCAAAGGACAATGAAAATCTCTTGGGCGTCAAAAACTGAATGAACTACAAATGGACTTCAGAACTTCTAGAGTAGAGACGTGTTTATTCATTATCATTTTCCTTTTCTTTTTGTAAATGCAAATAATTCTGGAAATGATTCATATATTAACGACTTCATAGGACTGTCTCCAATTATGTGCTATTGAGTAACTATAGTATAAAATAGCAGATTATATGCCTGTCTTCAGCTTGTTTCATGAATATGTTTGCACATATTATCATATATGAACGTAATATTACAACAGTTATGTTATCTTTGATTGTTTAGGGATAGAAACAGAACAAAGTACTCTATCTCAGAGAGTGATGGGAAGGAGGTGATCCGAATGCAAACTTGCGTATTCTGAATAGCAGTAGAGTAGATTCATTAAGACAAGGGGAAACAAAAGATGGATATTAGTTGCTCAATAGAAGGCTGTTTTAAGAGCAAATATGTGACATTTGAGAGGCTATGTCTGAAAAAAAAGTCATATGACAATGAGATAGAAGAATATAAGAAAAAAAAAAGAACCCAGAAGATAGAAAGATTTATAGTACTAAATGACAATCCAACTAAGAGTCATTTTAGATTCATTGAGCTCAGCCTCATTTGATGGCAGATACTTAGTGACTCTTCCTCCTGCTAAGATGTTCCTCTACCCTCCTACTCAGAGATTTTCTGAAGCCACAGCATGAAAAGCTCATTTTGGAACATCCTCAATGCTACAGATGTAGATCTCTGAAGTTCAGTGGAGTGGGAAAATTAAGAAGTCATTCTTTTCTTGAATAAAAATGTCACAGACAAAATTCTCAGAGCGACTTCAAGGCTCACAGGGGAAAGAAAAGGTCTTTTCTTTTCTTTTCTTTTCTTTTCTTTTCTTTTCTTTTCTCTTTTATATTGGTAATATTTTTCTCTCACTCTTGTTTAAAAAGATCAATACTCAAAACTCTTGGAGTGAAGTATTTATTGTCTAATCTGAAATATGAAATTATTCATGCGTTGAAAAAATTAACAAAAGCTAAGACTAACTAGCATAGACATGTGTCAGAAAGAGAGAAAAATCAGGGAAAGTTCTAGTCTACTTGGTCCAACTGTAACTGAGAGATGTATTGATTTGGAAACACTTGAGAGCTTTCTTGGATGGAATATCTTTTTGCAGCTGAGTTGTGGCAACTTTCTGAATCATGGAGTCATCTGTTCATTCACACTGGGATCAAACCCCATGGCAGATTTAAATGTAAAATTCTAGTTCCATTACTTCCATTAAAATGGAGTTTAATAGTTTTGAAAATAAAAGTAGTTATACCAAATTTAAACTTAATAAAGACTTCAAAAATCAAAATAACATATATTTATGTCTTAGTAGATAAAAGCAGATGGACCTATGAGAAAAAGCACACACATACCCCCAAGCCAAAAGCCAATGATGTAATAGCATTATCATCAGACTAGTCCTCAAGAGAAAGGGCTTCCTGTAAACTCTTCTTAGTGTTAGAAAAACAAACACAGTAACTACCTATTAATAATCTAATAAGTATTTAAGCTACTTATAATTATTGGAGTTGAGGGAAATAGAAAAGTCATTATTTAAAGTTCTTGCTTAGTTCATGAATTTTCATTTATAGTTTATTAAATAAGAATATGAGGAAGAATTGAGTTACTCAGTGGGTAGAGGCAGACACTATACATGGTAACTTTTGACTCACAAACTTATTGTATGTTAAATACTGCATGGAAAGGTTCCTTGGTTTGTTTTTTATAATTTATGACTTTTTTAAAAAACAGTTTCTCACTTTTAATTATTTAACATGTGCATTTTACAATTATATTGGTGATAAAAGTAGGTAGCAGTTGAGAAAAGAAAAGACAAAAAATTCCTTAAGAATGAAATATTATATTATTGGGAAACTATTAACTGCCAGTGTCTGGCATATAAACAAAGGCAGATGGGAATGTGGCCTTGTGTGTGTATGTGTGTGTGTGTGTGTATATGAGAGAGAGAGAGAGTGTTGTGTGTGTGTGTGTGTGTGTGTCTGAGAGAAAAAGAGAGTGTGTTGTGTGTATGTGTGTGTTTGTGTGTGTGTGTGAGTGTGTGTGTGTGTGTGTGTGTGTGTGTGTGTGTGTGTGTGTATGTATGTAATGTAATTTGCATGTGCCTGATGTAATAGTAATCTCAGAGGCTTACTGCTGAATAAACGCATCCTTTCTATCCCTGTTCTCTGGCTGGCTGGTTCAACTCAGCTGTTCTGGCTCAAACTCCTCTCCAAGCTGACTGCCTCACACTAGATTCTCTCAGCTTCTGAGTGAATTGTTCTGCTTGGCCTCAAAATAACTCTAGCAATCTGTTCTAATGTTCTGGCTCCTTCTCATTTCCTAGCTCATTCTATCTTCACTGGTGTCTAGCTTGTTCTCTATGTAAAGTATCTGTAAAACTGTCACAGGAAAAACTGGCTCTAAACTCTTCAAATTGAGCATCCCCAAACTGAACTGCCATGAACTCAATTCCTGCTCTAAACTGATTCCCAAATAACTGAATGAACTGAACAGAACTCAATTGCTCTCAACTGAACTGACTGCACTTAACTCAGAGATGTGCATGTCTCTGTTTCCTGAGTGCTGGGAGTAAAGCTGTGTGACAGCATGCTTGTACATGAACTTTTTTTTAAAATGAAAATTGTTCTATGTCAAGTTGACCTTGAACTCTCAGATCTACTTGTCTCTGTCTCCTGGAATTAAAGGCACGTCCTAATTCCAGCTGGATCATACAGACCTAGAAGGTCTTTGGAAGTAATCTATTGCCAGAACATCCATGCTGGATTAAAATTCTTCTCTCTCTCTCTCTCTCTCTCTCTCTCTCTCTCTCTCTCTCTCTCTCTCTCTCTCTCTCTCTCTCTCTCTCTGAAAAAGTATTCTTCTTTAGCCATCAATGAAACCCACAATGCATATCAATGAGAAACACAGTATTTCCTAGTTGCATCCAATTTTCAGAGTGATCAATCTGTAGGGTCTCTTCTTAGGATTCTTGGGTTACCATCAACAAAGGACCTTTTACTTTGTTCTTGAGAGCTGTTTGATGTATCAGTATCCCTTTCTCATCTTTCATCTTATATTTTATCCATTATTCTACTAGAATTATTCTTATAGTTTCTATATCTCTGGGTTAGTACATGTTTTATTAATATGATACATTTCCTAATATTATCAACTTATAAAGACAGTGAGGTTGGTTTCGACTCAGAGTTTTAAAGTTTCATTATGGGTCATTTTTTTGGTCCTGTCGTGGAGCAGTACATCAAGACTGGATAGTGTGACAGAAGAATCCAACTCAGACTCCACACAGTTCAAACAGAGAAAAACAAAGAAGAGAACATCACCTCACAATCCTCTAACATAAACTGATCTGCAATGATCTCAAACTTCCTTGTTGGTGTTAGTCTTATAGGTTTGCTGCACTTATCCATGGAGCCAGGCTGAGATCAAAGCTTTAAAGCATGGGTCTGTTTGAGTGGGTACTTTCCAGGTCTACACTAAATTGAACTTACATGGTCTCAGAGCAAGAAAATTAAAATTATATATACATATATATGATTTGCATATATTTATTATAATATATACAGTATTTATATTATATTTTTGTAATCATTATATATAATATTATATGTGTATATATGTATATATCCTTTCAGGACTCAGTTGTGTTTTAATGAACTCCTTATCTGTAACTTTCTCACTGGACCCCAAATGCAATTTCTGATTTCTGAGTGCTTGCTGAGTCACAGAATTAGCCCAGCTTATCTGAGCGGCACAGTTACTTCTGTAGCTTTCAGACTATCCAATGTGTTCTCTTTTCAGCATCCTATGGAGTACCACTGGACTTATGCAAATTCAGTTTCACCCATTCTGGAATGTTTAAATACCCTTTTTAATTTTTAATTTCTTTCTGTTTCTTTTTGTTCGGTTTACTTTTTTTCTGAGTGTCAATATTGTTTCTCCTCTTGTAAAAAGCTATAGTGGCTACTTCTTTATACTTTGTCGGATGGCCTATGTCAACTATTTAACTCTGAAGGTACTTATATATGAAAGGAAGAGATGGTGACTAATCTGCAAGTTTACCTTCATTGCAATCCAAACCAAAGTGGCAGCAGGCAATATCAATGAAGTGTTATATGGTTCTCTGACATTGGATATGTCATATTTTTACTTGAAATATTTACTTAATTTATTGTGTTTTTTAGATTAAATGCATCAGCTTCTATCTCATGTAATGTATTTTTTTTGAGCACACTTAATAACAAGGACATTCATAAAAGCCAATTAGCCTACTACTTCTGAAGAGAGAGCAATTCAATTAAACATATTCCTGACAAGCCTTTATCAATAATTCTTTTATCGCCTGGCTTACTAAAACCATTTTATTTTCAATGTGTATAATAATTTATTGACCATCTATATATTAGATATTTCCATAGGAATAAAATAATTTTCTTTACTGAAAGTGTACATATTTTTAGTTCTTAAGTGCTTGCTGAAGCACTTCTGTTCTTAATGAATGTCTAAATGAATGACAGATATATGCTTAATTCGTTTCCAAAAGACTGGTCTACCTGGCTATGAAAGCATATTGCATCTAAAATGAAACCGAGGCAGAAAAATATAAATAAAAAGAAAAGCGTTCACCCATAATTACTGAATAAGTCTTGTTTATACAAAATAGTGTTCATTATGCTATAAACAGCAGTCTTTAATATTTTTTTTAAGATTTGTGTGTGTGTCTTCGAGTGTACCTTCATAAAAATCTCATGGAATGTTTGTGGAGGTCAGCTGACAAACTGTAGCCTTTGGGTTATATTTTTGTTCATTGTGTCTCCTGTAATTGAATTCAGGTCATCTGATTTGGTAGCAAAGGCTTTACCCTGTGTAAGCCGCCTTGCCTGCCTTTAAGTACCAGAAAATTGTCAAACAGATTCACAGACAATTTTTGTAAATGAGAAATCTCAAGTCAACTTAAAATCATTTTTCTTATAAATTTTGTAGGTTGGATCCTTCAAAATAAATATTTGCTTAAGAAATGATTCCTTACATTAAATCAGTATGACTGAATGGGATTATCTTTGCCACATGAAGATGCCAATGCTATCTTCATTTTCTTTAAAGAAAAGAAGCATTAATAGAATTCATACTATTTTATAGATGTCTCTGTACCTCCAAGACATTCTCGCTTACATTTCAGAAAAGTTTGTGTAGTTTGCCCATCGATTTTAGACAAATATGGTTATGCCCCTATAGCATTATAGCCAAAAAGTCTCTTATTTTCTAAAAACTAAGTCTAAAGCAAAAATGTTTTCTATTATTGAAAAAGTGTAGTGTCTCGGGTATTCCAGTTCGCTTTGGTGATGAAATATATCAGTTTTCCTTTGTGCTTTCCTGCACCAGATGTTGGCTCTTTAAACGCTGTGTTGGTGCTTTGCACCGCTATTAGGTCATAGCTGTCATTAGCTACGAAATACTGGGGAAAAAGTAAAACTTATCAAGGGAAAACTTAGAAAAAAGAAGTTACCGAAAAGTCTGTCAAAAATGTTCAGTTTTGCTCAGGTAGTAGTTGCTAAGAAAACAGACTCCAGGCTCTGAGGGTGGGGAGAGCCAAACCCTTTACGACCAGTATGAACATTGCGAAGAGAAGCAAAACGCCACAGATGTTTCCAAGTTCGTGTCTGAAAATGTGGAAAGATGAATGATTTATGTACTTTTCATTTTTATGATGGGGAGAGTCACGTCAATTGTGCTGTGAGTAAGTCACAGAATGCTATAACATATGCTGAAAAGCTCAGTGGCCTGGATGCTGAGTCTGACAGCTTTGCTAGCCCTTCACAGCTACAAGACTTTACTTCCAGTCCATACATCCTCACCAATTAATTCAATTTCTATTCCTGTGGAGAGAAAATGGAAGTATGAAAACACTGACTATTTATATGTTAAGCAGGAATACAGATATTTCTATACAGAGAAAGTCAAATCTGAAAACTGATTTAAGATGTGCTCCTTAAAGTCCTTGCAAAATATTTTTAAGAAGAGAGGGAAAAAAGATAAAATTATAATACTTAATATTTTCTGATATTAGAATACTGAGATTTTGGGAAAGCAAAAGACCTACCTGCCTGACACTGTAGTTGAAAACTTGTTTTAGATAGACATGGTGACTCTGATTACATACCAGAAGTATGTTCCATTATAGAATCATTAGACTATTTAAACTGCTTCTTCCAACATTACTTAGAAGGTGGTTAGTTTTTGTTGTTGTTGTTGTTGTTGTTGTTGTGTTTTGAGACAGGCTTTCCCTGGCTGTCCTGGAACTCACTCTATAGACCAGGCTGACCTTGAACTCAGAAATTGGCCTGCCTCTGCCTCCCAAGTGCTGGGATTAAAGGCGTGCGCCACCACTCCCAGGGAGAGTGTTTATTCTTTTTAATACATTTATCTAGTTCTTAGGATTTTCCTTCCTTCCTTCCTTCCTTCCTTCCTTCCTTCCTTCCTTCCTTCCTTCCTTCCTTTCCTTCCTTCCTTCCTTCCTTTCTTCCATCCTTCCTTCCTTCCTCCCTTCTTCCCTTCTTCCCTCCTTCCCTCCCCCTCCCTCCCCCCTCTTTCTCTCTCTCTTTCTCTCTTTCTTTCTTTCTTTCTTTCTTTCTTTCTTTCTTTCTTTCTTTCTTTCTTTCTTCCTTCCTTCCTTCCTTCCTTCCTTCCTTCCTTTCTTTCTTTCTTTCATCTTTATTATTTGTAAGTGTGCTTTTATTCTCTGTTTATCAACAAAGGTTTTTTGTTTTTGTTTTTGTTTTTTAAATTGCTCAAGCCTTTATTAAATCAAATCAATTATTCTGAGCAGTAATTAAAATGTACCCTTTTTAGAATAGTCTTGACAGGAGTCATAGGATAGTAATCTAGGTTGAAAATCACCCAGGAGTAAAAAATACCAAATACAGACTAATCATGTGATATAGCTAATTAATTCAGTTGTAATGTTTTCAGCCCAGGAGAAATGTATATACACCATAATTTTTGAAAATTTTGCTTGTTTTGCAAAACTTTTTATGTTTTCTTGTGTGTTAAAAGCTGCCTGTATTGGACTCCAAAAAGAGATTCAACTATCACCAAGCATTAAAGTAACATGTTAATACAATTTATCAATGAGATTGTAATTAGTAACTAGGTAACTCAAAAGATAAGTCAAAGCATAGGATATAAGAAGTTTGTTGTTTCTGCAAGTAGGACCTCGTCTGCACTGAAAACTCCCTCAAATGCTGAATATATGCGATTTCCTACTTATTTCACTAGTAAGTATTTTGCATTGGTAAGGATATGTAAGAGGCTGGGCAGTGGTGGTGCTCGCCTTTAATCCCAGCACTTGGGAGACAGAGGCAGGTGGATTTCTGAGTTCAAGGCCAGCCTGGTCTACAGAGTGACTTACAGTCGGGGCTACACAGAGAAACCCTGTCTCAAAACAAAACAAAACAAAACAAAACAAAACAAAACAAAACAAAAACAAACAAGAATGTGTAAGAGAAGACATTGACAGTTATCAGTGGTTTTGAACGTAAGTCCCTTCTCTCTGAAATCATTATTACTATTAACATCATATCTTAAAATATTCAGACTTATTGAATAGATATATTGATATATAAAAATAGAGAGAGAGACAGAAAAAGAGAGGGAAAATTAAAAAAACGTAAAATGTTGTACATTAATTAAAATATTGCTATGTTCATGAAAATAAAAATAAGGATTCATAAATATTTCCATATGATACAGGCCTGATCTTTGGTCTTGTTCCATGACATCAGGATAAAGATGGTTCTTCCCCTACTCGCAATCAGTTCCCTAGGTGGAGATGAGGATTTCTTTTATACCTGAATCTGTGAGCTATGCTTCTTTGTCTTCACACGCCTGGACATGGTTTAGTGCCATACTTCTTCAACATTGTAACTATGTGTTTGAACTTGTAATAATGGGATTTTGGATTGTTTTTTTAAAATTTTCAAATCAAAGGTTTCCTCTATTAATTTGCCAATATTGTTGAAAATGAGAATACTTTTTTGTTTCTGATTCTGCTGGACTTTCACTGCTCTTTAGTATATTATCTAGAACGGAGATAGATGCAAAAACATTTCTTGATGGAAACAACACAGAAAGGGAAGGAAGCTGAATCAATATTTACCAAATAGGATGTCTTAAAGTGTCTTTGAAGCATCAGTGTTGAAAAGGAACACTATTAATGGATGTTATATCATAAGATGACTGCCCTCCTAGAAGGATCTTTGACATTATCACAGGAAGAAGTTGATTATCCTGGAGGACAACTCCTGATAAAAAAATGACCTTGCTTCCTTTTCTCTCATCTCCTTTCTCTCCTCCCCTTCTTTTCTCTCTTTTGATAATTTGTCCAGTCCTTTTTCTTTCCCCTACAGGACTATGCAGACATAGTCTCCTGCCTGTGGTAATTGTTTATAACTTGACTTTCCCAACCAAAAAAAAAAAAAAAGGAAACAATATCAGTTCTTTCTTTCCAAATATTCGTCAGCTTTGATTGTTCTTTAATTACAATGCAAAACAGACCAAACCATCAAAGAATGGCTACTCCATTGGAAAACAGTGAATATATGGAATATATTGATAATATATTAATTTCAAAAATGTTATCAACATTATTAAATTATTAAACATTACTACAATTTTAAATATATTTTAATTTTTCCATGACATGTAAATAGCAAGATATATAGAGTATTGAGAACAACTAGTTTCTTTTAATTTTTTAAAAATTAAATATCACTGTCATTTATAAACAACAGAATAAATATCATAAGTTCAAAATGTTTGATAGATTTACACATATACCTATGTCTTAACATGCAGTTACTCAGTTTATAGACAAATCATGATGTATTTTTGAAACAAGTTCTGTACAAATTTCCCACATCATAGAAATTTCAACCCAATTGGTGAACAGATCCCTCTCACTCGATACTTATTTTCACGCCACAGTTCTTTCCCTAATTCCTCCTAGACTCATCCCTATCTTCATACAAATACATTGTATGATATTTTCAAATTAATAAAAAGAAAAATACATCCTGGGCTTTTAAGAGGGTGTTAAGAAGAATTTTCTATCAAATAATATTTCTATTTTTCATAAAATATTTTACACTTCATTATGGGTAAATAATTTGATGTTTATAGATGGTCCCATGATCATCAAACAGGAACTTTTGCTTAGTGGCTACTATAAGTAATATGGTTACACATAGATGCTGTTGCCTTTATAAAGCTCATTCTCTATAAAGTTCTTTAAAGTACTCATCAATGAGACTTCTTATTTACTTAGGATGAACTATATAGTCCAGACTGGTCCAGAGACTACCTGTGAGGGAGAAAAATCCTCCACTCATAATCTTCCTGCCTCCAATTTCAAAGCGTTGGGGTATATCTATACATTACCATACTTTACCTTAGATGTGACTTTCCTTCTTTTTTTAAAGGAAATATATATTCTGATTATAATTACCTTCCCTCTATTTCTCCCAGTTTCTACACAGACTCCCTCCTATCAAATCTGGTTCATTTCTATCTCAATGAGATATTTAAATGAAGTTTTATAATACAGCAATACATAAATATTTTTGTTCCTCTTGTAGGAAATCTTTACCAATGTGAATACATATCACACAGAAATATTCCATTATAAAATGTATTACTTTATAAAGTGCTTCATATAAAACTACATTCCCCTTTCTTAGAATTTTTGTAGCATTAAAGATATTTTACTGATACAGATTTGACATATTATATTATGTAACATTCACAATTACAAATTATTCCTGAAGAAAGTAAATGGACTTTATAAGAGAATACATATCATCCTCACATATCTTCTAATGATCATGTTCATACTGGGTTATATTCTTTGTATTTCTTCATTGTGGTTCCGATCAAATCTGGGAATTGTACTCGAAAATGCTATTCGACTGAGATACTACCCAAGCCCCTGTCAAAAGCCTATTCTTCCTTGAAATAAAAATATTCAGTTAGAGATATACCCTTAATAAAAAGAACAGATGAATAATGGTATGGGGAAAGAACCCTAGGTGACTTGTTTTCCTTCCTTCCTTCCTTCCTTCCTTCCTTCCTTCCTTCCTTCCTTCCTTCCTTCCTTTCCTTCTTTCTTTCTTTCTTTCTTTCTTTCTTTCTTTCTTTCTTTCTTTCTTTCTTTCTTTCTTTCTTTCTTTGTTCTTGTTGTTTTGATTTGTTCTGCTTTCAGTTTCCTCAAAGATCTGTGATAGCTGATCAAACAATGGGCATGAAAAATTGAATTGTGGGATTTTGTGAATCTCTTGTGCTTCTCTGAGGTTCCCACCTTAAGCTTTAAAGGAATCTACAGAATGGCAATGATCTGTGTTCTGGTGAGTATTGTGGATTTTCCCTCACTGCCTTTTCTGAATTCTGCCCAGTAAATCCATAGAAAAGATCTCTAGCATATATATACACACTGTGATCAAATATCTAACAAGAAACAATTTCAGGAGGAAATGTTTATGGTGACTTTCAGTTTGAAGGTGAGGCTAGTGGGGAAACCATGACTACTATAAGGGCATGTGCTCTATTATATTATAGCATCCTGATTTGCAATAGATAGAAGCTGGAAACAACCCAGATGCCCCTCAACTGAAGAATGGCCACAAAAAGGTGGTTAGTTTACACAATGGAATACTATTTAGCTAGTAAAAACAAGGACATCATGAATTCTGCAGGCAAATGAATAGAACCAGAAAATATCATACTAAGTGAGATAAGCCAGACCCAAAAGGACATGCTTGATATGCACTCCCTGATAAGTGTATGCTAGTCAAAAAGTACAGAATACCTAGGATGTAACACATAAACCATGAGAAGTTTAACAAGAAGGAAGGCTCAAGTGAAGATTCATCAATCCCACTTTGAAGTCACAAGAAAATAATCATGGGAGGCAGAGGGGAGGAGGGACCTGGGTGGGAGAGGAGAGGTGGGGGGAAGGGGAATAGGGTCAGGTACGGAGATCAGGGAACAGGAGGCCCAGAAGGGCAGGAGAATGAATGGAAATATCCAGCTCCTGGAGGTGGGAGGTGGGGAGACCCTCTAGAATGTCCCAGACAGATTTAAGAGACTCCCGGGTCTCAATTTTGGTGACATTAACCAAAATGCCCAGCAGTGTGGAAAGGGAACTTGAAGAGTCCACATGGAGTAGATAGACAGGGCCCCAAGTGGAGGCTATACTTCTTAATGGCCCTTTAACTTTTTTTCCTAGACAGCTTCACTAGCTGGCAACCAAGTGTTCAAACATGCAAGTGTATTGAGGAAGCTGTTTACATGTAATACATTATTTAAATTATATGAGTATAGCATTTTCCCTTTACATTTCATGAGAATCTCTATTATGAAGCCAAAGGTTGAAAGACTAATTCTATGACCCCAGTTAGGGCCATTTGACAAATATCCAATACTTCAAGATGAAGCGATAGTTGCTACCATGTGACTGCATATCATATACTTTTTTAGGATCCTCTTCTTTATTGGTTGTATTTTCCATCTTTCTTTTCTCATTCCCTGCAAACCCTGTTTTATAAAAACATCCACTGATAGAATTGAGTTTTGCTGATAAACAGTAAGGTACACAACATTTTACTTGGAGATACTTAGGCTCTTGAAAGAATCCACTACAACATTTTATCTCCTTTTGTAAAGGATAGTCTGTTCACATCTCAGGCTGATAACTTGAATGGATCATGTACCTTCCATAAGCATCACTGCTTAATTACTACATTGTAAAATATGTTCATTCGAAGCATAATTAAGTTCTACATATCAAATGTAAGACAAAACTTTGTTTTACAAACTACACAAAATAATCCCATCTCCACAAACACATTCAAAAAGGATTAAATATACAAAATTTAGGTTTGTGGTTAAATATATAAACTTTAGGTATGACAAAGTAAATTTAAGTCTTAGAAATTACCACTATTTAAGTGTTACGTTCTTCAGAAGGATTTGGAAGTGCCACTTCTTTCATTCAGCCTTGCAGTAAAAACATCAAAGAGGACTTACTGTGAATAACAATGTTGTGTTTCAGGCACTCTTTGTGTTGAGGCAGAGAAAAGTAACATAAATGAATAGATAAAATGTACATCCTAAGATTTAGTATGGTGGCAAGAAAAATGTAAAGCCATGAAAAGCTCATCTCACAAATCTGTACACATACACAGAGATACACATATTTATCTAATCATTATTCAGCAGAAAGATTTTTTTTTTTATTTTTTAGAGTAAGTAGTATTTAATGAAATTTCCTTCTTAGGTAACAAGCACAAGCCCTGTTACACAGTAAGCAAGGGGTCCTGGTTTTATTTCTTCTGTCTAAAATGTTGGTTTCTGTATGTGTAAAAAGGAGCAATAATCTACCAATTTATTAAAAGGGAAGTCCTAAAATTTAGTTAAGATATGAAAAAAGTCATGGTTGCCCCCAAATTTCAGTTAAGAACCACGCTTTTGTAAGCCCAGCTACAATAGTAAGAAACATAGAAACATAAAAAATTATACCAAGTCTGTGTTATTTGACTCCTCCTGACTTTGACATCCTGTCAGCAAGAGTTCTTGTGTCCTATGTGACACCCTCCCTTCAGCACAAAAGGCATTTTTTTTCTCATACTAAGAGCATACTATCATGTTAACCTTTCTCACATATTTTGGAACATCTCTAGGTGGTAGTTCTTTTCCTTCGAATTTGTTTTCTGTACATAAAATAAGAAATTCTACCAAAGGGCATAAGAAAATGAAGAGTTTACTAACGAAACAGGGATGGGAAGATCAGATGAAAGATCTCCATCACATAAGGCTTGGCTATATACAACAAAATTTGCCAATCATGTGGAAGCCATGTTTGTAGCACATACTATTATAATTACCATAAAACAGAATTTGACATCTCAAACTCTTAAAATTACTGAACATAGGAGAAAGAGTATGTTATCATTATTTACTGAATGAAAACTTTATTAATTTTTGTTATAATCATAAGTTAATTTATGACATATTGTGATAATTAGACAAAGTATTTGCTTCAGTCATATATAAATAACATAAGGTAATGTCTATAAATCAGTACAAAAGGCATTAGGTGTGAAATAACAAAAGCCAATTTTCTCCATATTATTGTTTTTCCATGTTTTATGACTTTTAAATTTGTCAATGAAAATACTAATTTCATGAAGTAGGTTATTTGGAAATCTAGAGGGAAGTATAGCAAGCTACAATTCATGAAAAAATTCAAGTTGGAACCTGGAGTATGAAGACAGCCCAGGAGCCAAAATCTATACTTCCAGGAGCCCATTGTTTTTCTCTAAAGTGATTGAGGTAGTTTGAACATGTTCTGTAAACTAATATACTTGTGCAAACTCTACTGATTCAAAGTAATACACCTCAAAAATGTCTCCCATACAGGCACTTATAAGTTCATGCTTAAGCAAACAACTGAATCTTTAACTCTGTTGAAACATAAAACTAGCAACTGAAGTAGCAATTTCAGTGCGTCTAATTTTTTCCATAAACATGAAAAATATATACTATTATATTGTCCTTATAATAAAAACTCACCCAAATATAATATTTACCCAGCTATATACAGTACTAACGAGCATTTAATATGAATGAATATTATACATTATTCATTGGAGATGGGAACTATATTCATGATGTGTAAGAAAGTAATGAAAATAAAATGCTAAATGATAACAGATTTGCTTAAAACAAACTAATGATTTTTGAAATAAGTTTTATCCCAAAGGTCTATATTTTGCTGTTACATGACTATACATTCAACAACCCTAATCATCAGGACAGTTGCATATTGAAACCACAGAGAAATACCATCACTTCATAGTGAAAATATTGATCATCCAAAAATACTACAGAGAAACTCAGAAATATAAAAATTGTTATATGCCTTTGTGGGAATCTGAATTAGAGTATAGCTATTATGGAAAACACAATTATTGCTCATCAGGAACCTGAAATAGAATGGCTTTCAGTTCTAGAAATTATGACTGGATGTGTGTCCAAAGGATGTCCAAAGACTATCATAGTATGAAGGAGGAATCTGATCTGTCTTGTTTATGTCAGCACTGATCATACTTATCTCGATATAAAACTTATAAGTTTGTGTGAAATTATGAAGGGATAATAGCAAATATGATTAGTCTACGTGATGGAATATTATTCATCCAAAAATATTTTTGTAACTAAATTTCCTACTTGAAATCATTTTGAGAAGGAAAACTAGGCCTACATAGGAAATGAACATTCTGTTTGCTCATTCAAATCTAGAAGATAGCTGGAAGAAAATAATTTTGATATTCCCAAGATGGAAAATAAGATGAAAGCTGGATGTAATGAATATACTGATATGACTGCTTTGCTCATTAAATACTCCAGAATGTCACATTAAACCCTGAAAGCATGTACAATTTGTGCTTCTCATCACAGATCGATGGCAGGACTTCTGGCCGCACTTCATGGTTCATTAATATTACAGAATAAATAAAACTGTCGTTTCAAAATTATAGATATTGCCATTTACAAATGCATTCATTTCAAGAATGGAGATGTTAAAGGCTTGTAAACCAGGAGACTGGTATTTGCTTTCAATAGAGGTGTATGATTACTGAACCCAGGAAGTGGAGGCTTTAGACACTGCATGATTATAATCAGAGTTTTATTTTTTGTCATAAATAACCTTATGATCACTAAATTCAGAAAAAAATTAGGTATCTCACTACGGAGGATAATGACTAATAACACTGCTCAGGAGAAACAAACAGACAAACTACAGTAGATATTGTAGCATTTCAGTTAAAGATTACCATTTTGTAAATTTTACAAAAATAATTTGGAAAACTACCAACAATCTTTCTACAATGGTTTTCTTATCCTGAAATGCTTTATATATATATATATATAAAACTTAATGCAGAAAAAAATCATCTTGGATCACTCTTTTGGAGATTTCAGGTTGTCATGCTTTGGAGTATGAACTTTTTAAATAGCATAATTAGCTAGCGTGCTCTGATTGCAGAAGAATCAATGAGATAGAGCAGCTTCTAAGCTTATGGTCAAATAAAAAAATAAACAAACAAAAACACGAAACAGAACAATAAAACAAAATAAAAACAACCAACCAACCACCACCAGCAACAAGATTCCCAGGAACTGGAGTCTTGGGACATGAACCACAATGTCACCATTCTCCTGCAATTTTTTTTCATTCTTAATACATTGAAGATTTAGTACATTTATTTCTTTTTGGAAACACTACAGATAAATAGCAAAAAGTTCTTTATTAATCTTTAAATATCTCTGAATCAATCAGATCAACAATGAGTATTGAGCATCACATATTTTTTAAACTCTCAATATCTCTCAAGTAAAGCTAAGAATTTATAAATTGTTTTGAAGAGAGGAGAATTGTAAGGATCTCTTTAACTTTTACAACTGCTGACAGGTAATATTCCTGTAATTTCCCCAAAAATATATTGAAAAGATAATTTTGGGAAAATCATTATTGATATTTGTGTTCATATTTGTCACCTTAAATACAATATAAGTTGAGATAGAAGTTTTCTTTTGATATGCAAAAGATAAAGAAAGAAAGTGAGAAAGAAGGAAGTTGGATGTGAGGCAGCAATTTGTCTTAGTTTTCAAAGAACAGAAATTTGAAAATTTAAAGATTATCTTATAGCATCTCATGTAAAACACTTTTTTTTGTAATCATTTCTTCATTAGCATATTTAGAATATATTATTTCAACACTTAAAGTTTATATATCAAATAAAGGTTGATTCCTTAAAGCTGTACTACTACCTTGCATAAAGGATGAGCAGTATCACAAAAACTCAAGTAGACCTAAAACACAAAGAAATTAAGATAATTTAATAAATGTCAATGTACTGGCAAATGGATCTGAGTTCATAGTTCTTTGTTTGCTTATTTCATGACTTTGGCTTGCAGAAAAGATTAATGGATGTGTTCACAACATAAAGATTCAATTAAATAAGAGAAGACCTATTGTAGGGTGATACCCACACACTAACTGATAAACCAATAAATTGACCTATCAAATAAATAGCTGCTGAATGAGCATTTGTTTAACTAACTGCTCAACAAACTAGCTAATACTGCCCGACAAAGTAAACAGGAAACCTGTTGAAGAAATATCTGGTTCATCAACCAGCCTGCTAATCATGAAAAAATATAATTTTGTTTGAAGCTGAAACAAACCAAATGAAAAAGATCTGACACAAGATTTCATTATATTTTCAAAACATATAAAAATATTTCATTATATCTCCTCTTCATAGGAGAGTTAGTGGTTAGAAATATGATTTTTAACTTATATTACTTAAAATATTATTAAATTATTACATTATTCATAAGAACAAGAAAAGATATAATTGTTATGAATCGCATTATTTGTGACTGTACATTTAATTTTTAGTTTTACCAAGAATATTCTAGATATATTTCATTTTTTTCTGCCTATTTTGGAAAGAACACATAAATGTCTCTATCACTTCTTTTCCTCAGTTTAACATCAAATAAAATTTAATGTTCAAATATTTTTTGAAGAATTGTTCATAAAAATATATTTAAACAGTTTTAAAGCTAACAGGCAGTTCAATATGCTTTATTAGGAAATTTTAATGCATACATGTTATGTCAATGCATCCTTCATTCTCTCTTATTCCCACTGCCTTTTTCGCTTCCCATAACTTTGCTTTACTGGACCTCCTGCCTCTATCCAGCAGTCTGTCTTCTGTCTTTTCATTTTTGCATATTTCATTTTAATGTATTTTGTTTATTCTCTGACGATTTTAAGATTGTTGACCTATGATTTTAATTTTATTAACACTATAAGTACATAGAATCATTCTCCTTTTTTAAGGAGAATGTCAATATACATTAACACAAGTCCAACTGCATATTTTTTCCCACATGTGAGGATTTGGGGTTATGAAAAAGACAGATAACCTCACTCAGGATGATATTCTCTAGTTCCATCTACTGGCCTAAGAATTTCATATAGTCATTGGTTTTAGTAGCTGAGTAGTACTCCATTGTATAAATGTATCACAATTTCTGTATCGATTCCTCTGTTGAAGGACATCTGGGTTCTTTCCAGCTTCTGGCTATTATAAATAAGGCTGCTATGAACATAATGGAACATGTGTCCTTGTTATATGTTGGAGCATCTTTGGGTATCTGACCAGGAGTGATATAGGTGTCTTCAGGGAGTACTTCGTCTAATTTTCTGAGGAATCACCAGGCTGATTTCCAGAGTGGTTTTACCAGCTTGCAATCCCACTAACAATGTAGGGAGTGTTCCTCTTTCTCCACATCTTCATAAGCATCTGCTGTCACCTGAGTATTTGATTTTAGCCATTCTGTCTGGTGTGAGGGGGAATCTTAGGGTTGATTTGATTTGCATTTCACTGATGACTAGGGATGTTGAACTTTGCCTTAGGTGTTTCTCAGCCTTTAAATATTCCTCAATTGAGAATTCTTTTTTTTTTTAATTAGATATTTTCTTCATTTACATTTCTTTTTTATTAGATATTTTCTTTATTTACATTTCAAATGCTATCCCAAAAGTTACCTATACCCTCCCCCCACCCTTCTCCCCTACCCACCCACTCCCACTTCTTGGCCCTGGCATACCTTTGTACTGGGGCATATAATGTTTGCAAGACCTGGGGGCCTCTCTTCCCAATGATGGCCAACTAGGCCATTTCAAATGCTATCCCTTTCCTAGTATCCTCTCTGAAAATTCCTTATACCCTCCCCACTTCCCCTGCACCTTAACCCACCCACTCCTGCTTCGGGGCACTGGCATTCCCCTATACTGGGGCACATTCTTTGTTTACCTTTGTACCCCATATTTTAATGGGGTTCTCTGGAATCTGACTTTTTGAGTCGTTTCTATATATTGGATATTAGCCCTTTATAGGATATGGGATTGGTAAATATCTTTTCCCAATCAGTTGGTTGTCGTTTTGTCCTATTGATATTGTCCTTTGCATTACAGGAACTTTGCAATTTTATGAGGTCCCATTTATCTATTATTGATCTTAGAGCATAAGCCATTGGTGTTCTGTTCAGGAAATCTACCCTGTGCCATTGTGTTCAAGGCTCTTCCCCACTTTCTCTTCCACTAGTTTCAGTGTATTTTGTATTATGTGGCAGTCCTTGATCCAATTGGACATGAGCTTTTTACAAGGAGAAAAGGATTGCCAGTTGAACCAGTACCATTTGTTGAAAATACTGTCCTTTTGGATGGTTTTAGATCCATTCTCAAAGATCAAGTGACCATAGGTGTGTGGGTTCATTTTTGGGTCTTCAATTCTATTGATCTACCTGCCTGCCTGTCTATGTATTATACCATACAGTTTTTATCACTATTGCTCTGTAGTACAGATGGGATCAAGGATGGTGATTCCTCCAGATGATTTTTTATTGTTAAGAAGATTTTTTCAACATCCTGTTTTGTTTTTGTTATTCCAAATGAATTTGCAAATTGTTATTTTTAACTTTATGAAGTTAAGTTGGGATTTTGATGGGGATTGCTTTGAATCTGTAGATTGTTTTCGGCAAGATAGGCATTTTTACTATATTGATCCTACCAATCTATGAGCATGGAAGATTTTCACATCTTCTGAGATAGTCTTTGATTTTGATCTTCAGAGACTTGAAGTTCTTGTCATACAGAGCTTTCACTTGCTTGGTTAGAGTCACATCATGGTATTTTCTAATATGTGTGTCTATTGTGATGGGTATCATTCATAATTTCTTTCTCAGCTTGTTTATCCTTTGAGTAGAGGAAGGCTACTGATTTGTTTGAGTTAATTTTATATCCAGGCACGCTGCTGAAGTTGTTTGTCAGGTTTAGGAGTTCTCCGATAGAATTTTGGGGATGACTGAAGTATACTATCATATCATCTGCAAATAGAGTGGGGAACAAAATACTTATGGGAGGAAATAAGGAGACAAAGTATAGAGCAGAGACTGAAGGAAAGGCCATCCAGAGACTGCCCCACCTGGGAATCTGTCACATATACAGTCACCAAATGCAGACATTATTGTGGATGTCAAGAAGAGCATGCTGTTAGGAACCTGATATAGCTGTCTCTTGAGAGGCTCTACTAGAGCCTCACAAATACAAAGGCAGATGCTCAGAGCCAACCATTGAACTGAGCATGGGGTCCCCAATGGAGGAGTTAGAGAAAGGACTAAAGGAGCTAAAGGGGTTTGCAACTCTAAAGGATGAAAAACAATATCAACCGATCAGACCCCCCCCCCCAAGCTCCCAGGGACTAAACCACCAACCAAGGAATCCACATGGAGGAACCCATGGCTCAATATGCATATGTAGCAGAGAATGGCCCTTTCAGGCATCAATTGGAGGAGAGGCCCTTGGTCATGTGAAGGCTCAATGCTCCAGTGTAGGGGAATGTGAGGACAGGGAGGGGGAGGGGGTGGGTGGCTGGGGGAGCACCCTCACAGAAGCAAGGGAAAGGGGGTGTGATAGGGGGTTCTGGAAGGGAAGATGGGAAAGGAGATAACATTTGAAATGTAAATAATATAATATCCAATATAAGAAAAAAGAAAAGAAAAGATGGACAAGCAACAACATGCAGAATTCATCTCTCTGAATTTGGGTTATATCACTCAAAGTCTTTTCCATGTCCATTCATTTACCTGCCAATTTTGTGATTTCATGTTTCTTTACAGTTACATTGTTTTGATTTCTACTATCCACTAATTCACTGATTGATACTTCAGTCGTTTCATTTTCCTGCAAGGTGTGGATAGAGTGACAATTCTAGGAAAGCATAAAGAGACCTTAGCTGAGGATGTATGTGAGTTTGAGAAAGGAATAGCAGCATACAGGTGTTTAGAAGTAGAAAATAAAAGAAAGCGTGGAAGAGGCTCTTAGGACAGATGAGGGAGTAACTTAAATGCAAAAAATGAAAAATGAAGGACAAATAACATCAAGGTTTTTCTTAAAACCTTGAGATAGTTATATTTACCTAAACTTATATAATACAAATGAGTACATGTATACAAACAAGTATATACATATATGGCATATAAATATACTAAAGGAAGTTGTATCCATAAGCTATTGGGTTGACAGGCCTTCTCCACAGGAACAATAGACAAAATACAAAACAAAGCAAATAAATAAATGTTAGGAACAAGAAGTCTCCTATCAAATGTTTGGTTGGGGTAATATAACTACCTCCAAAATAATAAATTTTATAGATGTATCCATTGCTTGCTTCTCAGAGGTTGAGGATGGGAGCTTGATGCGAAAATCAATGCATATTTACACATAAAACTGTTGATGCAAGTTGGATCAGCACAGATTGTTAGAATATGCCTGCTACCAGATAAATGCTTCAAAACCCAATGTGATTTTTAACGTGTGTTGTGTCCTTTAATTTTCTCACAGCCTTGAGGAAGAGCCTGTAACTGTTCATTGCTTCTGAACAAAAAGAAATCCTCACCTAAAAATAATATCATTATAGATGGAACCATGAGGTACACCACTCTTTTCACACCTGAAACTATACATACAATAAAGAAAAGAAAAATATAGGGCCTTTATCCTCATCCACATGTCTGCTGAAGTCTGAAAATAAGTATTCCTGATAATTTATTTTATTATAAATTTTTCTGTGTATTCTAGTGCTCATATTGTTTAGTTTAACATTTAAGTGTTTGTAAATATGTACAATAAATGTCATCACTTTTATATACATGAATTTTAGTGATGTAAAATACACTTTCAATTATAAGAAATCATCCAAAAAAATGAGAATTCTGTATTTGTATTGTTCATGTTTATATTCAATTTTTGACTGTGATAGTCACTGTCTAGATGAAACTTTGACAGTACTTTACTATCTTGAAGCATTTGCTTTTCTATAAGATGTGGAAATAAATTCTATCCCTGTTGGGTACAGCTATTTAAGTCAGCATGTTCCTCTGTGGACTGGCCTGCACCTTCCATATGGTGTCTGCCCCTTACTGAGCACAGACAGCTCAGGGAGAGTTTCAACTCCTCTCGGGGGGTGGGCTTTCAGACTCAGCTCTATGTAAATTCTCCAGTGAGCTGTTCCTCCAAGTTTCTCTTTTCTGTGAAAGTGAACAATTAGTACAGCTGTGTTTTTTAACCTACCTCATCTCCACCCTGCAGCCCACAGCTGGGTGGGGGAGGCTATTGCCTGTGCTTGCAAAGCGCCTGGGTCTGCAAGCAGGGTGCTGGCCTGTTGTGTCTCCTGTCTGTGCAATCTATTAAAGGACTCCCTCTTGGTGGGCCTGGCTGAGTCCTTCCTTTGTACTGATGGGGCTGTGGCCTTCCAGTTCTTAGCACCCCAAATAAACATCTAGATTTATTCAGAAAAGAAAAATGCTTCTAATTTGTTTCATAGATTTAAGTACTCCAGTTATACTAGCTAATTAGCTTCTGAGTAGATCACGAGATGCCACTCTTAGTATGCTTTTGGCCAGTGTATAATTCACCATTCCCTAAAGGAACATGGTTGTCCAACAATGGTGTTGTCTCCACTGATTCTAAGAAACTGGAAATTGTTAAGTGAAAGACACAAGATGTCCCCAATAGTCTTAACCTGTTGCTGTAATCAAGACAACTCTTAAAACGCTGCTGATCTTCAGTCTACACTGGAATTCTGAAGATGTAGGTTCTAATACCAGCAATGGAATGCCTTAGCCACAGGGCAGATGAACTGGCCAGTGAGAGTGAGGACAAGCAGGTTGATAGGAATAGCTTACTCTCTCATGCCCCTTTTATGTGAGCTGTCACCAGAAAATGTGTGCAAGACTTGGAGAGCATTGCATTTCCAACCTCAATATAGCCCGATTTAGTTTGGATCTTTTCACATTAAGAGATTAAAAAAAATCCCCTTGGGGTGTTCAACTCTTTGGATTTTAGTTCAGAAGTAGTCATGTTGACCAGCAAGTTCAACCAAAACAGTCTTTAAGTATTGATTTTCCATATTATAGTGTCATTGAGCTTACCTGATATACTTATTTGCTGTTCTATGTTAGTTCTGTAACATATCATATGCTGATCGATTTGATTTCTTCATTTTACTGACATGTGTCACATATATGACTGCTCTTAAGCAAATTTATAGACATTCATATGTTGCACCATAGACTGATGATAGAAAAAAAAGTAGTATATACTGAGGGAGTATTACTGATAATATTTTTAATTGTATTACTGTATTGATGTTATTAAAAATAAATTTGAAAATTCAAAGTTTCAGATATACTTTTCAGGCAGTAGATCTTTCCAAATTTTTTTTGAATGAAAATATCCATTAAAAACAAAGTATGCTCTCTTCTTACCTGACTCTGTCTCTCCGTAACTGCTCACTTTCTTTAGCTGCCCTCTGTCCTCTGTCTCCTTCCCCATGGCAACTTCCATGGCCTCATTCCTACAGGCAAGGGAACTTGCCCACCAGAGAGAGAACAGCTTTCCAATAAACTGTGCCTGTGTGTGTGTGTGTGTGTGTGTGTGTCAAAGTAAATGACACATTTCAGAATTAATTATTTTTTCCTGGGATCATGAGAATGCATCTTACAAAATTAACTATTTGTTTTTACCTGAAATGTTAGATGACAGTGTAATTATACTAGATAAATACACCATCTCATTTAGCTTAAATAAGTGACGAATGAGGCAAGCTCACAGTTTTAATTGCATTAAAGGTCAGACAGCTTTGCTTTACTACATACAGATTGTTCTCCATGTACTGGCTAGCTTAATTCAAATAAATCAGTCTGTTGGTTCCATTATTATAATGACAGTCATCTGCACCTGATGTTCATAATAATATGTAAACTTTTCCCACATTTATATATTTTTTAATCTAGAAAGAATATAAAAAATATAGAAAGACGTAAAAAGCTTTCATCTCTTTGTGTCTTGTAAAATGTGTACTTTTAACTTCGGGGAGTGGAATCGCATTGCTCATTTCATCTGAGAGGGAATAAGAACAGCTCTGTCTAGCAGTCTATGTGCCAGTGTTATTGATCTTAGGCTTCCCTTGTATTACTCCAAGAGGCTCACTTTGGGATCGTCTTTGAACACGTCATTGCCTTGTAGTCGCTTTCCCTTTGCCTAAGCTGTTGCCACCATGTGTTTCCTCGGCGGCTCACAGACAAGGAGAAAAGGAGCAATGGGTTCACAGGAACTAAAACGTACCAGTCAGGAAGCAGAGCTCACTGTTCACCTGCACACAGGGTGCAGCATGGGGGAGGTAGGGACAGGAAGTCGGATGAGAGTAGAAACTCTGCAAGCCCATTACTAGTGACTTGCTTCTCCTGGGAGGGCTGTACCTCATAAAGGCTCTGTAACCTTCCTAAACAAACAACTGAGATTCTTAAGGAAAGCTTCATATGTGTGTGTGTGCGTGTGCGTGTGCGTGTGAGTGTACACGCCCGCACGCGCACATGTTTTGCATATGTTTGTGTGAGCTACCTTTCTTACTGGTTTTCTCAAAGAAATAATACTAAATACAGTTTGTGTTTGTCTATTTTCGTTTTGTTTGGTTTCTAATTATTGATTTCAGCCCTGAGTTTGATTTACTCCTTTTGGGTGCTATTTCTTCCTTTTTGTTTAAGTTCTTTCAGGTATACTCTTATTTTATTAGAAGGAGAGGGGTTTTTTTTTTTTTGTTTTGTTTTGTTTTTTGTTTTTATTTTTGTTGTTTTTATCAGTATGTAATTAGTGCTATCAGCTCCCTCTAAGAACTGGATTTAATTTACCACGTAACTTTGAGTGTGTTGTGTTGTCATTTTCATTCAGCCATAGCAATTATTTCATGTCTTTGTTACTTTGTGGCTTGATTCATTTTTCTTAATGCCCTGAACTGTTCGATTTCCACAGTTTTGTAAATGGTTTATTGTTTCCATTGCAGCAGATATATACGTTTGATCCACAGCAGTCTGATAGGATGCAGAATCTAATCTCAATTTTTTGTATCTATTGAGACTTGACTTTTTTTCTCTTTGTGATCGTTTTGGAGAGAGTATCATGGAAGGTAGATTCTTTCATGTTTGGGTAAGATGTTCTATAACTATTAAGTCCTTTTGGTTTGTGATGTCAGAGAGCTCAAGCATTTCTCTGTTTAGTTTTCGCCTGATTGACCTGTCTATTGATGAATGTCAGATATGAAATTGCCTGTTATCAATGTTTAGGTTCAATGTGTTATTTAAACTATACTGGTCCATATTTTGTGAAAATTGTTTTCTCTCTTTTTTTAATTAGATATTTTCATTATTTACATCTCAAAGGTTATTCCATTTCCCAGTTTCCCCTTTGAAAATCCTCTATCCTCTCCCCCACCCACTCCTGCTTCTTGGCCCAGGCTTTCCCCTATACTGGGGCATAGAACCTTCATAGTACCAAGAACTTCTCCTCCCACTGATAACCTACTAGGCCATCCTCTGCTACATATGCAGCTAGAGCCATGAGTCCCTCCCTGTGTTTTTTTGATTAGTGGTTTAGTCCCAGGGAGCTCTGGGGTTACTTGTTCATATTGTTGTTCCTCCTAGGGAGCTGTAAACACCTCTAGCTCCTTCATTGGGGACCCTGTGCTCCATCTAAAGGATGACTCTGATCATCCATATCTGTATTAGTCAGGCACTGACAGAGCCTCTCAAGAGAGCTATATCAGGCTCCTGTCAGCAGACTCTTATTGGCATCTGCCATAGTGTCTAGGTTTGGTGGTTGTTGATGAAATGGATCCCCAGGTGGGACAGATCCTGGATGATCCTTCCTTCAGTCTCTGCTCTGAACTTTGTCTCTGTAACTCCTTCCAAGGGATTTTGTTCCCCCAGATGTAGCTGTCTCTTGTGAGACTATGCCGGGGCCTAGCAAACACAGAAGTGGATGCTCACAGTCAGCTAGTGGATGGATCACAGGTCTCCCAATGGAGGAGCTAGAGAAAGTACCCAAGGAGCTAAAGGGATCTGCAACCCTATAGGTGCAACAACATTTTGAACTAACCAGTACCCCGGAGCTCTTGACTCTAGCTGCATATGTAACAAAAGATGGCCTAGTCGGCCATCACTGGAAGGAGAGGCCCATTGGACATGCAAACTTTATATGCCCCAGTACAGGGGAATGCCAGGGCCAAAAAAAAAATGGGAATGAGTGGGTAGGGAAGTGGGGGGAGGTTATGGGGGACTTTTGGGATAGCATTGGAAATGTAATTGAGGAAAATATGTAATAAAAAATAAATAAATAATTAAAAAAAAGAAGGAATGAAGTATCCGTACTTTGGTCTTACTTCTTGAGTTTCATGTGTTTTTTGCAATTTGTATCTTGGGTATTCTGAGCTTCTGGGATAATAGCCACTTATCAGTGAGTGCATATCATGTGTGTTCTTTTGTGATTGGGTTACTTCACTTATAATTGTTTTAATGTATAAATGTTAAAAATAGCAATGATTTCTTGCCTGAGTCTTCCTTTGATGACTATATAGTTTATTTTCCTATCTTTTCTAATTTGTCTTGATTTTGGCATGGATTGAATTAGATATTAAATTGGCCAAATCAGCTTGCTTTATAGTGCTATTTGTTTTGAATATCTTTTTCCATATTCTTACCCTAATGTGGTGTCTATTGTTAATGTCAAGGTATGGTTCTTTGATAAAGCAGAAAATGGATCTTGGATTCATATATATTTTGTTAGTATGTGGCTTTTTATCATAAAATTCAGACCATTGATGCTTAGTGTTTACTGATTTCTATTCTTTTGTTGCTGTTGTTGTGGTGGTGGTGGTGTGTGTATGTGTGTATGTGTTTATCCTCTTTTAATTTGCTACTCTTGAATTATTTTTCATTGTGTTTTCTTAGGTGTGGTTAAACTACTTTCCATGTTCTTTTATTTTTGTCTTTTTTGTTTGTTTGTTTGTTTGTTTGCTAGCACTTCCTGTAGGGATAGATTTATAGATATATATTATTCTAATTTGGTTTTATCATGGAATTTTTTTTTCTTTTTCTATCTATTGTGACTTTAAGTTTTGCTTGTTAAGGTTAGCAAAACTTAAAACTTAAAACTCTAGATTAGCATATGGCCTCTTGATACCATATGGAAAGAAAGAAAGAAAGAAAGAAAGAAAGAAAGAAAGAAAGAAAGAAAGAAAGAGGGAGGGAGGGAGGGAGGGAGGGAGGGAGGGAGGAAGGAAGGAAGGAAGGAAGGAAGGAAGGAAGGAAGGAAGGAAGGAAGGAAGGAAAGAAGGAAGGAAGGAATATATGGATATATTTGTATGAACATTCTTATATTCAAAATTGTAATTTTGATTTCTCTTCCACTTAAGGTTATACACATCAGAGATTTTAAATTTCATTACAGACATGATAAGATATTTTATGATTTTTTGTTGTTGTTGTTGTTTGGTTTTTGGTTTTGGTTTTTGAGACAGGATTTCTCTGTGTAGACCTGGCTGTCCTGGAACTCACTCCGTAGACCAGGCTGGCCTCAAACTCAGAAATTCGCCTGCCTCTGCCTCCAAAGGGCTGGGATTAAAAGTGTGTGTGTGTGCCACCACTGCCTGGAATTTTTGTTGTTGTCGTTGCTGTTGTTGTTGTTGTTTTAGTCTCTTTTTGGATTTTATGTGATTGTATGAACACAAAATATTTTATGTGAATATATTCAAACACATATACAAACTCACTTATATACTTTCTATATGCTTATACATACACACACACAAACACACACGTGTATGTGTGTGTGTTTCTGTGTGTGTATACCTCTGTATGTGTATGTGTGAATCTGTATGTGTGGGTCTATGTGTGTGTCTGTGTCTTCGTTTATATGTTTATTTCCCTGCTACAAAAACTGAGCTAGCTTTTCTTAGGCTACTCTGAGAAAGTTTTTTATTTCTTTTTGCAGCCACTCTAAATTAAATGACCCATGGCTGGGCTGTATAAATTATAATTTCACTAGGGCATATCTGTACTTATAAACTTTAGTTAATGGATACTTTTAAAAAATAAAAACAGTTCAAGAGAAATTCATCCTTAAGATGGTCTACAAATTCACTTCCATTGCAATCAAATGCCAGTCATGACTCCACTCCATGATTTCTTGACTACATATTTTAGCATATTGCATTTTGCTCCTCTAATATTTATATCATAATATTTTTATAATTGCGGAGAACAATGTATATTAACATATATATGTACACTAATCCATATATATTCAGTATATATATATATATATATATATATATATATATATATATATATATATAAAATCTCAGTACATACATATATATCCGTGTCCGTGTTGCAATATGCATGTAAAGACATTTAAAAAGAATATAGTTGAGTCTGTATGTGTATAACCACATTCATATATAATACGTTATGTTCATACACTCACATAAAATATTTTAGCATGATTGTAATGAAATTTAAAACCTCTGAAGTATATACCCTTAAGTATGGGAGAGATGAGAATTGCTTACACTTTTGATTATAAGAATGGTCATATTGTGTAATTACATTTTCTAAAAATATAGTGTGTTCACAGATGAAATATTGGATCAAATATCATATATATTTATGTTTTCCATGTAAGAAATTAATTTTACCTTTAGATGAAGCTAAACTACTTGAAATATAGTCATGTCTCCTAAGTGTGCTTGCTAACTGGTTTTTACCTAATATTTCCAAAAGACATCTACTTTATGCCCTTGTAATTTAAACCTTGATAACAAGTACTGAGTTACTTTAAATATCATCCATTAAGGTGAGTAGATAGATAAAACAGTAATTTACATGATTATGTAAAACACAGCATACAGAGTTGATTTGGAAAACAACTGTTGATGAATTCTTCATTCAGGTTAGGCAATATTAAGCAGCATAATTTTCCTCAGCGAACTCATTACAATAGATTAGATTTGTAAACCACCTAGTGTTGAATATTAAGAAATGAGAGAATTTGGATTTTCATGCTTGATCATGTTCAAATATGAAAATGTGTTTACTTCCTTCTTGATGAGGCATAATATAAATGTATGAAATCAGAATAGAATGAAGAGTTTGTTGCGTCTTTAAATGGTAGTCAGAATACTTATTTCCGAAAATTAAAGAAAGCATTTTTCTGTCCACTGACCACTCTACAATGGATTGTGAAATGGTAGGAATGTACATGCATACTAATCTTTCTGTCAAAAGATTTGTTGTGTTTTTGTTTTTTACAGGTGGAAGTGGGGAGTATTTTCGAACATAGTGTGGAAACCTAGTGCATTGGAAATTTACAGGAATCTGTAAGGATGACCCTGGTAAGCATTCCTAGTAATGGAGTATATGGAATCTGACCTGACTGTCTTTTAAAGCCAGGCAAGGATTCTAGTGGTGAGATTGGGTTATAGTTGGTTGAGTTGTTGCCTGAGGGGTCACAAGGAAATTCTTAAACAACGCAGTGTAATGCTAGGAGAGAAGGTCACCCTCTGTAAACTAAGTGTGTGTGTGTGGGGGGGGGGTTACAGTTGAGAATAACTTCAACTCAGTTCACTAAGTTGAGCTTAATGTGCTCATGTGCTCATCATAGGTGGAGATGATGTGGACTTAGCAGCTTCACCTCTACATTTTAGTCTCTTTGGCATAGGAAGGTACTCTGCAGCTATAGAAAGAAAGCCTGCACCCAACCCATCCCCAAAACCTTCCACCTAAAATCTGTCCTGCCTATGATATGTGCTTGAGCAATGGGCACAGAACATGCGAGAGTAGCCATGCAACATTTGGTTTAACTTGAGACCCACCCTATGAGAGGGAGCCAGCCAGTGCTGCATGGCCAGGACATGGATAGAGGACAGCCTAGAGTCCTCGATTAAAGCCAAACAGGACTGAAAAACAAACAAAAAACAAACAAACAAAAAACCAACAACAACAAAAAAAACAATGGCGCTTTTCCTAATGATATCCTGCCATATTTACAGATATGTGCCTTTGGCAGCAGATAGGAGCAGACATGTGAAGAGAGAGTCAAAATTAGAAGTTGCCTTTAGTTCCCTTTTCTGAGCAACTGGGGAAACTTGACAAGGACAGAAAGGAAAAACTATTGGAGCTAGAGGGAAAGGAGTACACTGGTAGAATATGGCCCACGGAAAAGACTAAACAGAGCTCCCATGGGTTTACAGAGATAGAAGCAGAGAGCATGGGGCCTATATGGGTTTGCACCAGGTCTTATGTATTTATGTTATGAATGTTTACTTGCTAATTTTGTGAGACAGCTAATGGTGGGGCAGTAGGGAAGTCTGAGTCTTTGGTCTGCTCTTGAGACTCTTTTCTTCCTATTGGGTTCCCTTGTACAGTCTTGATATGGGTACTTTTGCCTTGTCTTGTTGCATCTTTTATTGTACTGCTTCGCTGCTGTCTTTCGGGGCCTTCTCTTTTCTGAAGAAAATTGGGGGTGGATTTGGGGGAGATGGGAGTTGGGCAAAATCTGGAAGGACTGGAAGGAGGGGAAACTGTTTTTGGGATGTACTGTACTAAAGAAGAACCTATTTTAAATAAAATTAATAAATTATTAATAAAAAAGAAAGTAACAGGCAGTCTCCTAGGTGACCGATTCCAAGTTCATAATAGGAGGGAAATTCAAGCTCCGGGATACTCATTAAATAAGGGTTGATTACTTAAGATGGGGATTTGGGAAGGAAGATGCTCTGCTAGACAAGTACAAACAGTCAAAGCCTCTGGAGTATCTGCCAATGGGAAAAAGAGAATAGGAAGTTTTCACAACCAGGGACTTTAAAAAGCACTCCCTCATTTAAACTAGGGAGCCAACCATTTTTTATTTCCCTCTAATCTGTTGTTCACATTTTCTGCATAATAAAAATAAATCTAATTAGTTTTCAAAAGAATTTCTTTGTCACCTATATCTAGCTATGTATCCCTCATCTATATTTCTGGCTGGTGTGTGTGTGTGGGTGTGTGTGTGTGGGTGTTTCTGGGAGTATTTGCACACTAACAACTCAAACACATGCACGGACTTCAGAACACATCTTGTGCCAGTCTGTCTTTCCCTTATACTATGTAGTTTTTGCTGATTGAAATCACATTGTGATCTTGTTGACACTCTTTCATGTATTTATTTGTGATGCTTACAATACGTTTAAATGATATGCATATGTGTACATACATTGGATATGCCCTCAAAGCCTAGATATGATGCACAACTTAGCAATAAACAAACAAACAAATAAATAAATAGAAATATATATATATTCTGGATAGAATCTTTAACAATCCACTACAATAAATAAAGGCATGCAAGTGTTAAGACTTGCTTTAGTTTATATGACTTTAGAAAAAAAGGATAAATGTCATGAAAGTACTATGCCAAAAACAAAAATGAAGCAAGCCTTTAGTTTCATTCCACGGTGTCAAAATTGTTGCATAATAATAAATTTCACTGCTATTCCTTCAGAGTTGGATATTGGCTGATAACGCATTTTTATTCCAATCTTTACTAACATTAACTCCCACATCTCACATTATATATTAAATAGTAATTATATGTATGTACGAATGTATGTATGTATGCATATACATGCAACATTTAAGTTATATAGTCATACACAGTGGGTATATTAGAGTTAAACAGGCCCTGGAAATGTTTTAGTAGTTAAAAAAGGAAAAGGAAGGTAGACCGAGATACAAAGACAATCTGTATGGAAGATTAGATAACACACTCTATTAGAACCCTGGAAGATTCCATAGGAAAGGCATACATCAGATAAGGACAAGTTTTAGTAGTATGGGTGCCAGAGAGGAAAGATGTGAGGTCATTCCAGGTGCACCAATAACTCTGCAGATAGAGAGCATCAGGGAAAGCCTTCACACTGTTTAGAACTGAGCTGAGACAAAGACGCTGGAGTCAGTCAGAAGTTCTTTCCTTGTGGTTGGGAGAGTGGGATATGCAAGTACTTGTCAGAAAACACTTAAGATACTGGGAGTTCCTTGTGCTCATAAGGATGTAGGTCCTTCTTTTAGGGGGTTGGTGTGCCCTTTCTCTGCTAGTATGCTGAATATTTCTTGGAACTGGTTTTCTGATATGCTTTTAGGATATTCTAAACTTATATGGTCCAAATCTGATTGTATACATTTATAAAATTGGAGTCGTTTTGCTTTTAAAAATAAGTAAATTTTGTGGCTCATTGGATGTGCTGGTTAAGTGCTGTTTTTGGTACAGAACAAGGCCATTCTGTCTGTGCAACATCTTGACAACAAAGATAGTGATTGCAGTATGAGTATAAATAATTGTTGGGATCATTCTTATTTTATAAGTCTCGTAGTTCAATTAGAATGGAAGATTTTGGTAAAGTGAGGCATACCAGCCATGTTCTGTGTCTTTTATAATGCTGAACAAGGTTCTGTAAGTCTCCTGTACTGATTGCTGATAAAAACACTCCCACTCCCTTTCTCTTTTGGCCTCTTGCCGCAGACCCTCTTGGTCCCTTTTCTGCATGGAATGAGTCTCTGGTGCAGGTGGGCAAGGTGTAGGCGGGAATTGACAGACAGACTAAGCACAAGGGAGTGTGGATCTGAATGTAATTTGTCAAATCGAGCATCAAACTTTTTATACAGAAGAAAATAGGGAAGTTGGGTGACACACCCGGCAAGGTACAAAGAGGTTACTGGATTCTTACACAAAACAGGAATACAAACATGGAAGAACTGGCAGGAACCAACTGGGGTAAAACTCAATGTTTAACAACTGAGATCAAAAAGAGCTCCACCTAAGGCCCACTTAATCTTAGAAGCCAGGGGCAAGGGCTTTGTGCCCTTGACATAGTTCCTACTCTAGTCTATTGTATAGTCCATCTTCCCCCTAGGCCATTGTAAATACTTGTTTGTGTATGGGTATAACTCAGCTATCTATAGCTCTAAGTATCTACTCTGGTTCCTCTTTAGGTCCCAAACTTCCTTCTTCCTAGATAATGGTAAATTTCTGTGTAGGGCAGTGACTTAGCTATCCAAGTCCAAGGTTGGATCAAGGACTGCCTAGAATCTAACTTGGCTATATGTCAAAATATCAATCCTTAGGAGCACTTATAATAAAGCAATATTAAGGGAAAGCTCACAGATCTGTTTACCAACTAAAGCAAGGACATTGGAGCATTCTTTATACAGGATGCCACTATTCCAGGAGACTAAGTTTCCTAGAATTTTTAGTCTTGGGACAGCACCCAGGTTTTTGGGGCCTACTGTGCTTGTCACTACTGGAGTGGGTGTAGCAGCCTCTCTCTCCATTCTCTCTGTCTCTGTCTCTCTCCCTTTTGTAAACAAATTTTATTTATATGTCTCCATTAACTAAAGATAGCACATTTGTCGTTACATGTGACTAAATTAGGATTATTGACATTTGAGCCATTTTTATTGGTTTGAAGCAAAACACACACTAAGCCTGTTCAAGATGTTACACAATAAAATGCCATAAACATTTCAAGTTCAAATGATATCATCAAGATTTAATCACTGGGTTTACTCTTGTTCTTTAGAAAAATCAACCATACTGTTAAAGATAGAATTTCTTCTTTATACATAGGTCTGTGGTTTTCTTTCCGTTTTAGTCTTTATCAAGTTTTGGTATCAGAGTGGTGCTGGCTCTGTAGAATACATTTAGTAATGTTCTCTGGCTTTTTACTCTGTGAAAATATTTGTGGTACTTCTTTGAAGGTGTAGTAGGATTTGGCTGTAAATCTGTCTGTACTTTTCATTGTTGGAGATCTTAAATTCCTATTTCAGTCTTGTTAACTGTTCTGAGTCTGTTAACATTGTCTGTCTCCTGATGTAAAATGAGACGGTCACAACTGTGTAGGAATTTATGCAATTTCAATTTTTGAATGAAACTTTTCACACTGTTTCCTAAAGAGACTCTAGATTCCACTGAACTCTGTTCATAGCATTCTCCTTTCACCTCTAATTTTATGACTTTATTCTTTCTACCTCTTCATTTTTGTTAATATGTCCAGAAGTTGTCAATGAGATCTATCTTTCAAAGAACTCTTTGATTGATTCTTAGCACTGGGTTTTCAATCTTCACTTAACTAAAACCTTTTCTCAACATATTTCTTCCATTTACTACTTTTGGGGTTTCATTCTTCTTGTTTTTTGTTTGTTTGTTTGTTTGTTTGTTTGTTTGTTTTTGTTTTTCAGAATTTGAGATGAGTCAATAGAACTTCTTTCTTTCTTTCTTTCTTTCTTTCTTTCTTTCTTTCTTTCTTTCTTTCTTTCTTTCTTTCTTCCTTCCTTCCTTCCTTCCTTCCTTCCTTCCTTCCTTCCTTCCTTTCTTTCTTTCTTTCTTTCTTTCTTTCCTTCTTTCCTTCTTTCTTCTTTATCCTTCCTTTCTCTCTCTCTCTCTCTCTCTCTCTCTCTCTCTCTCTCTCTCTCTCTCTCTCTTTCTTTCTTTTTTTCTACCATAAGTTTAACTGGGCCCCAGACCTTAGTGGCACTCAAACCCTAGTATAAATGACTACGTGACAGAAGTACCATTCAGGGCATAAAAAACTTCCAATATTTGGATTCTTTTTTAATAAAATGATCCAATTTACATCTCAGTATTGGTGAGTTGAGGATATTTATATTTCACATAATATTTTCAATACTGATAAAATATGATTATGGAGAGAATTTTGAGGCTGTTCCCAGAGTTTTACATATGAAGCTGAATGAAATAGGAGAGAGACTATGCACTTAACATTAAACCATCTGACAAAGACAATAGCTTAAGGAAATGTGTCACCATAGCAAGATCTCAATCGTCCACTTTTGGCCCTGGATACTAGACATCGAAGCCTTTAAATGTGGATCCATGACTAGCAACATCAGCCTCTGGATTGATTCTTAGACATGTTAGCTGAAAATATTGACTTCCCAAATAGCTCCAAGAGCATCATGTTTGGAATGAGTCCAGGAACTCTAGTTGAATGTAACCTGTCAGGAGATTTTTCAGCTCTGGTAATTCCCTGAACAAATACCCTAATCAGTGTCCACTGATATACCTGTCTGTCTGTGCTCTTGGTTCTGACTCACTGGAGAAATAGTGTGCCGCTGTTCAATGCCTTATGATTCATACTGTTACCTAGAGATTAACACTCATCTGGAGTTCTTTTTCAAAAAAAAATATAATAATACAGTGACATACACAAAATTTAAACAAATAAAGTTAATTATCCATCATTCTTAACAAATGTGCCAAACCACGATTGTTCATTGTGGTTTTGCCTAGAGGGTGTGGTGTGGGCACACCACTGGGCAGAAATGTGGAGAAGCTAGACTAAATTTACCCTATGCTCACTGTCCACTTCTGGAATTACAGGAAGTGCAAAACCACAACTCAGAGGGTGGGAAAATGCAGCTGAATATGAGGGAAGATGAGTCTGGGGTTCCCTGACTCCCGGGCATCAAGTTGCCTCTGGAAACTTTGCAGAGGATAACTGGACCACCATGAGCCTGTGATGAGGAGCCTTGGGTCAGGGGCTCCCAAACTTCTGGATATCCAGACATAACAGGGAGTTTGGAATGGAACTGGGGGTACAGGCTGTAGAGTCTGGGCCAGTGAGATGGTGAACTCCAACTTAATGTTGGGGATTGACTTTAGTTTAGCAGGCATTGTCTGTGACTCAGAAGGACCTTTAGCAGGAAAGTTAGGCAGCCTAGCTCTGTAGAGAAAGGATTTCTCCATGCTTCCCATGATGGTCCTTGATGAGAGTGACAGTCCTTTTTTCCAACCTGTTTATTGATTATTATTCATGGAAAAAGGGTGAACACTACCTCCTCAGGTGGACCAGAGATTAAATACCTTTTGCAGGAAGGGAAGGGAAGCTTATTGGCTAACTCTCAAGACCCCTAGTTACCTCATTATCGTGGAGAACTCTGTTCTGATCTTCCTGACCATAGGTCAAGCTCTTATGTAGGTCTGTGGTCATGTGACAGGTTCCTGATAAGAAGCAAGTGAAGCTCCAAACATCCTCTCTGGTTTCCACAGTTTCCATCCTGGTTAACCTTACCAAGTTGCTTGGCACAGTCCCCTGCCCCACAGTTCATGGTCATGTGGGAATATGAGTTGTTCACTGTTTTGTCCATTATAAATCACCAAATATGAGGATGACTGCAAAACTCACTTTAAGGATGTTTTCATTGGTGTGTCTCACTTAATTTCTAAGAACTAATACCACACATTTTAGATATACATATTGAAAACTTTAGCATAAGAATAAGGGTACACAAAATATGTGGTTAGAAGTACCTTCTCTAAGCACCTTCTTTTGTATAAACACCTGCACTTCTGCATGTCACACAAGCATGCAAAAAACATGTATGCAGCCAGGCCTGGTGGCGCATGCCTTTAATCCCAGCACTCGAGAGGCAGAGGCAGGTGAATTTCTGAGTTCGAGGCCAGCCTGGTCTACAAAGTGAGTTCCAGGACAGCCAGGGCTATACAGAGAAACCCTGTCTCGAAAAACCAACAAAACAAAACAAAACAAAACAAAACAAAACAAAACAAAAACAAAAACATGTATGCAGACTGTAAAATACACATCTGTCAGCAAAACTCTCAAATGGATTGTGGAAATCCATTCCAATTTCCATTTTTCTTGGAATTCAGAAATTATTTCTCTTTTCTGTAAGACATTAAATTTTATGTTAATTTTCTTAATATCAGGTTTCCTATTGTAATCCTGTTTTTGTTTCATAAGAGGATAATGCAATAATACATCCTTTAGAAAATGAAATGGCTTACTTGATATTTGTGCATTTCTTAGAAGTGTGATGCTTTGATGTTTCATCATTTAAACGTATTGATTTTCCTAATGATTTCCTGTCATCCACCATCTCAGTTTCTAAGGCTTCCTTTCCTCCATTATGGCTTTCTTTTTTGCAGTGATTAATATGGCCATTTATAAAGATATGGAGAAAAGTTCTCTTCTCGGCAGGCTCATTTTCTGTCAGCATTGAGTGTATTATTAACCTGAGTGTTTTGGAGAGAATTCATTAATAATTTACTTTAAATGTTTGACTGAAATGCTAATAGGTGATGTAGACAAATAGATGTTATATTGAAAACAATAATTAAATGTAAAAAGAGAAAACAAACAATGAAATAGGACAGCAAGCAAATGAAATAATCAGTCCTGTGCTGGCTCCTTGCTGGCAGTTACAAGCGGGAGGAAAGTGGTTCCAGGCCTGCTGGGTTCTCTCTGGAGTGGAGCAGAATGGCAAGTGTTGATGCCCCAAAGAAACATACCCAGGCCAACAGTTTGTCAAAGCAGGAACTCAACTGTATGGCATCAACCTCTTGCTTATATAAGTTCGGAACATAGGGAGGGGGATTTTTGGTGGGGTAAGATGATGTAGGAGGCAGGGAAGGGTATGAAGTGACTGACAGGGCCAAGAGCAAAGCTTTACATCAGCAATGGCTGGGCAGAGGCAGGGAAAACAGGTCTTGCTGAGTCATCCTGATATGAAAGTGAGATCCAGGCTTAGGCTCTCCTATAAGGCAGCAGAAACTCGGAGCCAGGCAAAGGTTTGTCCTCAAGGCCCAAACCAGGGCCAAAATGGGGCCCACAAGTCTTGCTGTTAATTTGTTAATAAGTGATTTATACAAATTGAAGCAGGATTAGAAGCACAAGGTAATCAATTTACCTAGAAAATAATTATTCTTATTTGTTTGTGTTTACAAATACATATTGCTTCATGTATATCATTTGCATGTCAGAATTTATCATGATTTGATAGAATCTTATTTTCATTCTTGAGATCTCAAAGATAAAGAATTGCTGTCTTACCCATTTGTCAGTGGACTTCAACCATATCATTTTTGCCTAAATATATTGGCTCACCAGTAAGCAAGGAAGGTCTGAGCATAAAGAAGTTGTAAATTTTTGTCAATGGTGGAGAAAGTCCTGCACTCTTTGACTTTCAACACAGTAGGAGATAAATAAACTTGCAAATATTTATTAAAATTTGCAAGCAGTTGAAGTCCTCATTATGTGCAAGTGCTCAGAAACAGCCCTCTGCCTTGAGGTCTAAAAGTACCATGAGAGGCCTGCAAGGGAAAGTGAGCAGTCATAATCATATACCCTAAATAGATTATAGCCACATATTTGTAGGTCTTTGAGAAGTTTAAAATATGTGCAGAGTAATAAGTCTTCCTCTATTTAGATCACTCCATAGATTTCACTTCATAAACTGCTAACATAAGGAAAATAATAAGGTCAACTTCAATATCATAAACTTCCTGGTCATAGATCATTTGAGTATCTATAGGTAGATAAAATGGTGAATCCAGAAACTGTTTATGTGTCCAGGCCTTAGAAACATGCATGTCAAAGAATATTAGGAATAAAATGTACCAAATGCTCCAGAAGTTTCAAATGTAATTAACATTACCCAAAAGGAAAGATAGTTGAACTGATATTAAGGTTATCTTTAGCACATACAATCAGAGAATTTAAAGGGTAAATGCATTTAATATCATTTCATGAGTAATATGCTTATTCATAAAATTTTCTAAATGTATAAAAATTAAAGTTATTAACAAATTATGAATTTCAATTAAGGAAAAGAATATACACACATCATTTTGTCTGTTATTAGTTTATAGTGGTAAATACAATTATTTATAACCACATTTACTTGGAATTCATGATAAAGGACTTAGGTATAGATTTTGCTTACAGATATGCACATATGTAATAAACCACATGTATATTATTTCTATGTAGTATTCTTATGACAGATATATAAACTGGGCCTGAACATTACCACAATCCTGTATGTAAGGGATTCAGTAAACTTGAAATAGCCACAGCATTTTCAGGTTATTCTCCCACTTCTATAAGAAAAGAGATATACCAGAGAGATATAATCCTTTATTCATATAAAAATTTTTGTAAGAAGATCTTATACTAACATTAATTTCTACTTAGCAATAAGAAGTACAGGATTAATAGGACTTAGAGGATATTTTCTAAATAGCTAGCAGTCATTTTCTGGTGGCATTTTTATATGATTGTTTATAAAATAAATAATTTTATATTTTATAGTTGGTTATTATTAGGCCATCTTCTGATATATATGCAGCTAGAGATGCTCTTAATTATATGTATTATTTTTGAAATGACCCATTATAAAAAAATCAAAGTTAAGATATATTAAGAGATTAATAAAAAACTCAAATTATTGTATGCTTTTTGACATGTGGCTTTTTTCTGTGTAATAAAGGAGAAAAGATATTCTACTATCCAAGTCTGTTTAAGTCCAAACACTGTGGCAGTCACTGGTGATTGTGGAGCCATGAATAATTTAAACTCCACTAACTCCCAGTTTGGATATACCAATCTTCATGCATTCTTTCCCTCTAATCAGATTCATTATTTTCTCTTATTGTAGCTCAGGTAACCAATTTGTTGTCTGAAGTTTCCATTTCAGTTTCTCAAATTGTATCATAGTGACAATACACAGCAGAGCAATTTTGTAAATAAAAATATAAAGACTTGGAATACAGAATGGAGTACTACTCAGCTATTAAAAAGAATGAATTTATGAAATTCCAAGGCAAATGGATAGACCTGGAGGGCATCATCTTGAGTGAGGTAACCCAATCACAAAAGAACTCACACAATATGTACTCACTGATAAGTGGATATTAGCCCAGAAACTTAGGATACCCAAGATATAAGATACAATTTGCTAGACACATGAAACTCAAGAAGAACGAAGACCAAAGTGTGGACACTTTGCCCCTTCTTAGGATTGGGAACAAAACACCCTGGAAGGAGTTACAGAGACAAAGTTTGGAGCTGAGACAAAAGGATGGACCATCTAGAGACTGCCATATCCTGGGATCCATCCCATAATCAGCTTCCAAAAGCTCACACCATTGCATACACTAGCAAGATTTTGCTGAAAGGACCCAGATAGAGCTCTCTCTTGTGAGACTATGCCGGGGCCTAGCAAACAGAAGTGGATGCTCACAGTCAGCTATTGGATGGATCACAGGGCCCCCAATGGAGGAGCTAGAGAAAGTAACCAAGGAGCTAAAGGAATCTGCAACCCTATAGTTGGAACAACAATATGAACTACCCAGTACTCCCCAGAGCTCATGTCTCTAGCTGCATATGTATCAGAAGATGGCCTAGTCGGCCATCAGTGGAAAGAGAGGCCCATTTGTCGTGCAAACTTTATCTGCCTCAGTACAGGGGAATGCCAGGGCCAAGAATTGGGGGAGCATTTGGGGGACTTTTGGGATAGCATTGGAAATGTAAAAGAAATAAATACTTAATTAAAAAATAAAATAATAATAAAAAACATACAGAAAAGCATACGTTAATATTGACTAAAAATATTCCTACCATCATATACTTAAAGTTATATATTATGCTTATGTACATTCTCACATTCATGTTCCCATGTCATAAATATATTTTAAAATACAATATATGATGCTATGTATAGCATAAGATATGTCCTCTTTGGATTTGACTGCCATGTCTATTTTTTCAATTCCACCTAATTTTGGGTTTTGCCTAATCTATCTATTAGGCAAAAATTAATTTTCAAAAATTCAGTGTACCTTGGTCAATCATCTTGTTAGTCTTCAAGAGGTATATCAATATTTCTGTATATTCTATGGATATGCTTTGGTTAGTAATCATTGATAGTTCCTAGCTATCAGTGCAAATAAAAACAATGGAACTTAAAATAAAATTTTCCTAGTAATGAACCTGCAATAAATACACTGTACCTATATGCACAAATATATTTGATATACTGCTATTAAAATATAATATATAGTTATGGGTATAATGAACACATATGTAATATATGTATATATACCTATGTACATATATTCACTTGGATAATAACATCTGTGGTTTCAGTGATTATATTAACAATTATATAAAACTTTTCATAAAATAGGAAACTTGGTTATATATTTTAAACTATACAGATGTGGCAGCAAGAAAAATAATGATTTTCCATATAAAATAGTCCTATTACTTATAATCTCTCAATTAATAATGCCAACACAAAGTTCCCTGCATTTTAAATGGTCTTATTATTAACTTAGCTAAACAATTTATAAATTTTATGAATTGGTGCCATTAGAGAGAGAAAGTGAACAGGAAAGTTCCTATCTGTATCTATATGTAAGGAAAAAATACAAAAAACTGCTAAGCATTTCTTCATTACGTATGAAAATTGACCCTCTATGTTTACTTAGGAAACAGTTTCTTCCTCTGCCTGGTAGGAGTCAGTGAAATTAGTCATATATTTATACATTTAGGTACACATAAAGTACTAAGTTATTACTTAATTTTAAAAGTAATAGTGTTCAGTGTTGTAAGTGTAATAAAACCAACTAATTCAAAATTTTAGAATAATCTAAACATAGTAGATATAAAATGCTTTTTATAAAACTTTACCAATCTTTCTGTATTTAGAAATTGGTTACAGTTTCTGACACAGATAATTACACACCTACTGTGTGAGTGTGTGACTATGTGTATGTATAAGTGTATGTATGTGTGTGTGTGTGTGTATATGTATGTATGTTTAGTACCAAAAAGGGAATTTTTAATACATAACTATTAAAAATGGATACAATGCTACCACATTTAAAAGCATTCAGTAATGTAGATATGTGAAATTCCTGAAAAATATTGACTTTTCAGAAAGAAAAAAAATAATTTACATTTTCAATACAGATGACAAGTTTGTTTAATATTTGAGCAACATTTTTATTCTATATATCTTCTAAATTAGATAGGAAAGACAAAGAAAAATAGAGTGATATTTACAAACTCTTAAAAAGGTCATGTTTACTGAGGTCTATTTGTCAAATATTTATGATTTATTGCAATAATACAGTGTGCTTTAACAGTTTCAAACTTCAAAGCTCCTTTGATGTTATAATAACATGAAGAGGTCATATGAGTTGCTCAGGATCACAAGACAAGATACTGAAGAGAGAAGATTGGATCTCACTCAAGTTCACATTTTTAAGTCCGATGCAACCATCTGCTGTTGTTTAAGTTACCCAGTCATGCTAATGTGAACCTACACTATCACAAACACCTATAAATACTTACTATGAAAGACTCTTTACATTATACTAGAATTCTTTTTTCTTATTCATAATCATGGAAACTTTATTGCATTTTTCTATATTGAAAAAATAATATATCTATTAATCAAGTTTAAAACAGCAGCTGCATACTCAAATATTCCACTCATTAATAATGGAAAATTAACTATAGACTTGCTAAAGTTGACAGGGAAAAATTGTAAGGCCTTGACCTTACTCAAGGAACTATAGACAACTAAGGAATGCTGATAGTGGGAGACATAGATATCTAAAGGGTAGACTATCCGTCCACCATCAAATACCAAATGGACATCTCTGAAAACATACATACAAGAAACATTATAAAAACTAAGCAGGTTGTATTTGAGAGAGAGAGAGAGAGAGAGAGAGAGAGAGAATATGTGTGTTTGTGTACTCATAAATGAGAGAACAATTAATGTCAAAATATTGTAGTTGTATTATAATCTCCATAATAAAGGAAATGAAAAACAAGGATATGGAATGTTTCTGAATATATTGTTCATACAAACCTTTAGTTGACCAAAAATTTTACTAATGTGGAGGCTTGACTTTGGCATATCATCACCTGCTTTATAGTCTACTGCTTAGAAAGAAAGCTGCACTCTCGTTTCTATCCAACTCAGCAAGAAGCAATCATGTAGAGTCAGTAAAAGCCGTCAGTGTGTAAATGTAACATGGGATATTTCATTAAGACCAATTCTTCAAATGTCATGATTTAAAGTAAGGACATTTAAAGTAAGAGTGACAAAATCTATGCCTTTGTTTCAACCAAATGTAAGAAATGTGATGGATCCCAAACCCTTCCCCCTGTACTGTGGAAATTGACTATTAGATGTGCACTCTTTCACATTCTCCAGAAAAGCCAGTGCTATAACTCTTAAACTATACCATGAGTTTTTGTTAAAAGATTTATTGGATATTCCTAATCTTCCTTCACTTCTCAAGCAGGGACCACCCATTCAGTAAGGCTTTTCCTACTGAAGCCCCTCTCCTCTGTTGATATCCCTGGGGCAGAAATCGGGGGCATAATGATAATTTCTATTTTTGATAGTATTCCAAACAGAAATAAGCTCTTTCATTTTTATTACTTTTTTTTTGGCATGTACTTGGTGATTAGTCTATCTACAGTTTTCCAGGGGTGTTTAACAATGTTCAGTCTGTGCACATAATTGTTACTTTAGAGATTGACAACATCTAGTGGATTGGGCATGATGACGTGGAGTAGAGATAAAATTCCTCATTGATTTGAATGTATTCATGATGAACTTACTTTAAATACTTTCATGAGTTTAACTTTTGACTATGATACTTTTAGGAATGATACAGCTATCATAACTGCTTCAGATTTTATACCTGACCATAACCATTTCCATTTATTTACTTTTCAAAAATTCTGTGTATGAAGAGCTTAAATATATTTACTCACAAAACATTACTGATCAAAAATTAGATGGAACACACACTAATAAGAAGATAATAGAAAACTTTGCATTTAAACACCTAAAATTTTTAGAGGAAATCAATGAAGGTACATAAAACACGGAATTCAGAGCACTTAAAAAACTTTAGTGTACTTGTGCTATGCTCATGCATCTAGATGCTTAATATATTATTAAATACAGCTCTAGGCAAAAGTTCTGTTCCAAAGACTGGAAAGACGAGTTTATGGACCAAAAAACACTGTGCATAATTGACCTCTGTGTGCCAATATGCTCAATCACAAGTGATACAGCATTTCAAAATATAATATTTTGTATTCAATTGTGTAACAAAATCTGCTTCTAAGTGACATACAGAAAAGCTTTATATTGGGCAAGGTGGCGAAGGCCTAAAATGTACTATCCAATCATTATTTTGAGACCTCTACTCTGGTCTCAATACTAGGTTTTTTTTTTTGTTTGTTTGTTTTTTTTTTTTTTTTACTTTAGCACTAAAAGAGTACAAAGATTAAGTTGAATACATTTTGTATTGTACATATAATTTGCTTACCGTATTTTTTAAATATTCAAAATAATTGTAATGTATAAAATTGCTGTAGTTTATATTTCAATTACAGAAAAAAAAAAAAACAAAAAACAATAAAACCAGAAGGACCCAGAAATTGAGGGTGTTGCCAAGAGTGTGAAATTAGTTCCAATTACTAAGGAAACTCAAAATGGTCCTCCATCACCCAACAGAGTTGAAGTTTTCTTTTTGAAAATCTGTAATAAAAAAAAAAAAAGAAAGAAAATCTGTAATATAATTTAATTTTTTTTTTACTTATTTGCTTTACTTCCTGCTCATTTTTCCCCTCTTGGTCACACCTTCCCACAATCTTTCCCCCATCTCCCAGTTTCCTTCTCTTCTAAGCAGGTGTGGCCCACCTGGATATTTCCCAACCCCTAGCACTTCAAGTCTCTGTGAAGCAAGGCTAAGCCCTTGCTCTCCCACTGAGACCAGACAAGGCAGCCCAGCAAGTAGAATGTTTCCCATGTACAGGCAACAGCTTTTGGGATAACCACTGCTCCAGTTGTTTGGGACCCCCATAAAGAGCAAGCTACATATCTGCTACAAATGTGTGGAGAAGCCTGGGTATAGCCAGAGCATGTTTTTTGGTTGGTGGTACATACTCTGAAAACACAAGGATCCAGGTGAATTGTCTCTATTGGTCTTCCTGTGGAGTTCCTATTCTCTTCAGGGCTTGCAATCCTTCCCCCTATTATTCAATAAGAATTTCTAAACTCCATCCACTGTTTGGCTGTGGGTGTCTGTATCTGTCTGAGTCAGCTGCTGGGTGGAGCCTCTCAGAGGACAACATGCTCCTGTCTGCAAGAATAACAGAGTATCATTAGTAGTGTCAGAGAATGGTTGTTTTAGGATGCAGAAGGTCCAACTTATCAACACAAAATGAACTCAATGACATCTTTGGAAGCCATTTCTCAGAATGATTTATCAAAGCATTTTTTTTAATCTTACAGATTCTTTGTATATATATTGGCTTCTGGTTTTGTGTTTTTATGAGTTTCCTGTGTGTGTGCATCTATGTGCATCTAAAGCTATATGTGCTTCTCATGCTTTTATTTCTTTGTTTCTGTTTCATCTGTCTTTTTTTTTAATTTTACATTACTTTGTCTTTGTTTTTCATTTGTGTGTGTGCTGCTTTTGTTGTTACTATTATTTAGATATATGTTTTGTTTATGTTGTTTGTTTTCTCAGAAAGGGAATGGTTTTGAATGGGACAGAGGTAGGGATGGCCTTAGAGAAGTAAATTATAATCAGAATATATTGTACAAAAATGTATTTTCAATAAATAATAAATAGACAAACCAAAACAAAAATCACACATAATATGGCTAAAATAATCTTTTACTGGATTTCAGTGCATCCAAAACTTCATGGTTGTTAGTTGACAGCTGTTTTTATGTTCCATTATGAATTAGAGCTCTGTAATATAGTAATAATAATGTCTTCAGTTAGCTATACAACCTTTACTAGACAACTAATTCAGCACAATTTGTGGATGGGGAAGTAGTTTCTCAAAATGGTAAACAATATTTCAATGTATGTGATCTTCAAAAACAACATCTGGGATGACAAGATAGTTTGCTGGTTAAGACTGCTTGCTGTTCTTCCAGATGGCACAAATTCCCATTCCAGGACCATGTTAGGCATTTCAAATAAATCTGCAACTCTTAATCCAGGGGATCTCATGCCCTCTTTGGTTTCTGCAGGTTCTTTCATTCACATACATACATCCCCTCACACAAAAATAAACATACACATAATTAAATAAATAATAAAATTTTAAAAGACTTTTTCATTGTAACATTCTCATAATCTCGTGTTAACAATACTTTCAGACAATGGGAGATTAGCGAGAGAATTACTGCTTGCCAGTGCTTATTGCACTAAGTGAAAACTGAACCATATTTTGGTAGGTAATGTCAATTGTCTTACAAAGCCAAGATCCAGCTTCTCTTCAAACACTCTTGCATTTCTTCTTTCTTTCTCTCCCTCTCTTTCTCTCTTTCTCTCTTTCTTTCTTTCTTTCTTTCTTTCTTTCTTTCCTTCTTTCTTTCTTTCTTTCTTTCTTCTCCTTCTTTTCTTCTTCTTCTTCATCTTATTATTATTATTATTACTATTATTTAGATAGATAAAATGGCTAGATGGATGGATTGAGATAAGTTAATATAAGATGGGGAAAAGTTCTGCTGTTTTGCCTTAATATTTACATTCAAGGTTATTTTATATAGTTTACCCTAACACATTGTCATAAGTATTAGAAAAATCATTTAAATGTCTGAAGTACAATATATTTTTATAATGTTCAAGTATGGATTTAAAACTACCAAAATTACACAGAGCATCCCACTGCATTTATGAATGTATAAAATGTATGATATATGTTTTATTCACTGTATTTATTTATTTATTTATTTACTTATTAACTTTTTAATGTTTCTTCATGAAATTCACATCACGTAACCAAATCCTACGTATCTTTTCCTTCCCTTATACCTGCTCTCCACTCTTAGTGTTCAAATGTGAGGACTCAAATTAAATTCAAACACCCTATATAAGACATGCACACACACACAGACACACACACACACACACACACACACACACACACACACACACATATAAACACACATGGATGTGCCAGGAAAAAATATGTAAAACACTTCTACAATGTCTGGATGAAAACAAATGTGTAAATAAATCTGTTTTCAGTATATAAGTGAAAAGTTAGATTTTTTAAAAAGTAATATGTGATATTTTCTGTGTATTTTCCCTTTAATTTCTCTATAAAATATTATTCCATTTGCAAATCAAAATGATCACATTCTTACTTTTCAACTTAAAAGTTTTGTTTACTCTTTTTACTAATTGCTCAATTCTAAAAATATCAATGAATTGCTTATTATAATTAACAAGCTAATTTACAAGAGATGTCTTTGTTCTGTTTCTGACTTGGCAATAATATTTTCAGGCTTTTACCATGACATGGCTGACATTATACTTAATAGCGTTGTCTAAGTAGGTTGTGTGAACTCAGTGTTACATACAATCAAATGTGATGAAATCACAGAAGCAGAGAGCAGCATAGATAATACAAAAAGCTGGACAAAGAAGAATGCTCAAGACATGTTGACCAAAGTTTCCAGAACTTGTGTTACACAATATAAATACTAGAGTGCTGACATAGGCACATCCTGCTCACGTGAATATTTCTAAAATTGTATTAACAATACGTTGTTTTTTAATCAAGGACTGTCTTAGTCAAGGTTTCTATTCCTGCACAAACATGACCAAGAAGTAAGTTGGGGAGGAAAGGAAGGAAAGGGCTTATTCGGCTTACACTACCACATTGCTGTTCATCACCAAGGAAGTCAGGACTGGAACTCAAGCAGGTCAGGAAGCAGGAGCTGATACAGAGGCCATGGAGGGATGTTACTTACTGGCTTGCTTCCACTGACTTGCTCAGCCTGCTCTCTTATAGAACCCAAGACAACCAGCCCAGAGATGGTCCCACCCACAAGGGGCCTCTCCCTCTTGATCACTAATTTAGAAAATGCCCCACAGCTGGATCTCATGGAGGCATTTCCCCAACTGAAGCTCCTTCCTCTGTGATAACTCCAGCCTGTGTCAAGTTGACACAAAACTAGCCAGTACAATCACTTAATTAGCATTAGTTTAACTGTTTAATAATTTGCTTCTGGAAACAGATGCGCACTTAGAAGAAGACAGAGTGCATATCATACCGTCATGAAATATTTATTTCACAATCTTTCCTTAATCTGCATTGCTTTCTAATCCATGCAAAGTTGAAGAAAATCTCAGTTAGATGGCTGCTCTTTGGAAATATGTTTGTCCAGTACATACAGTGCCTAGGATACACATGGACAATTGTGACTTGTAGCTCTAAAAATCATTAAAATAAAGGCCCTTTCTGCAATGAGGACCTTTTGATCTAGCATGCCAAGACGAGTCAGGTTTGGAGCAAGAGTTAAGAGAAAAGTCAATGAGGTTTCAGTAGAGAAAGGAGAATATGTTGTTATGGGTTGAATACATTGAAAAACAATTCTTTGAGAGGAGAAGGTATATTAATTGGATGTTTATTTCTGTCAAGATTTCTTTATGAAGCTTCCGTTTCACACATTGTCTTTGAATTCTGTTCTGTCTCAGCCTAGGAGTACAGGTGCATACATAATTTTCCCAAGAATTAATTGAATCCTGAACAGAAAGAAAAATGATCAAGTTGTGGATAGCTGGTGGATAACAGAAGGAAAGAAAATGGAAAAATTATCCTTGATTGATATTTCTAGAAGCCAAGTAGTAAGACCATAACATTGGAGAAAGGAAGGATCGGAGGAAATGATAGGTTATATTTGTTGAGTCCATGCAATCTCAGCCCTTAATTTTTCTGCTGAGTGAAAAAAAAATTACTGACCAGAGTAAGATGGTTGGCACAATTTTTAAGTTTCTCCAAGATACAAACCACAGTGTTAAGAATTAGAAGCAACAAATGAATCTTTCTGTAAGTATTAAAAATTCGATGTAGATACAAGTAAGAAAATATGTATAAATGTAATAAACAAGGGATTGTATTTAGTAATGAAATTGGTGGGAGATTGTGGGGATGCCTAGGGACAACATATAAGTTACATTGTTGTGCTATATTTCAGCTTGTTGAATGCGGATTCATGTTTGGAACATGGAAGGTGTAACAATCTCTGGCACATATATTTCAAGAATTCTTCAAAATTCTCATTCTGACCATCTTATCCTGGTTAGTAATTATTTTCAGTGTCATGGGAAAAGTTAAGGGCCAAAATTGCATGGACTCAACATATATTATTATTATTTCTTCTGACCCTCCCTCCCATGTTATGGTCTTACCCCTTAACTCTATGAAAGAGAGAAAAGAAATCATCAAAAAAGGAACAAAACAAAATAAAACAAACAAACCAAAATTATACACTTGGGAACAGACAGTAATTTCCAACAGAAATTATTTTTATTTATTATAAATATATCTGGAGCAAGAACACGGAGCTGAAATTTTAGCCAAAGGAAGCTCATCCATTTAGAAAAATTTCAGTTGGGAGTTTGAGCTAACTGCTTCAGTGTATCCAATCACCGTTAGGTGAATGAATATAAATACCTCATTTGATGATCTAATCTATCTATTCCTTGCTAATTGTTCTTTAATTTGGAAGCCTTACATATAGGAACACTATGCTCTCTGCCCTGCATATTTTTTTCCACTTGTTTTTCTTTGTCACAGTTCATACTGTGTAGTCCTGTTAGACTGTAACTCACTATGTTCTCCAGGCAAAGCTGGGCTTTACCTCACAGAAATCCATCTGTTTTAATCCTGAATGCTGGGATTAAAGGCATGTCCCTCATGATTACCCAGCTGACATGTATTCTTGATGATCCCAGCTGGCTGTTCCAATAAGTCTTTGCCAGACAATTTCTGCTTGCCTTTTTCATGCTCCTGATTTGATGATATTATCTTTCATTTATTCTTTCCTCTCTCACTTGGGTTACTCCAGCCATTTCTGCCAGATATTGTGAGCACCTGAATTGATCATATTTTCCTATCTATCTGCTAGCAGCTATTTATCTTTTTACTTTAATTGACATAAACTTAATTAGCACACTCATTCAAAAGAACCATTTCAGTAATTCTTTTCTTACTGTAAAGAAGGACACCATATTATTCCCAATCTTGATAGTGCCCTCAAAAGTCCTCCATTATTCTCTATTGATTTTCAACTCTGATCTTACTGCCGACCACACTCATCCCAAACCTGGCTATATTTGTAATCAACTTTTTCATGTTCCTCCAACACAGAAGGTTCCCATGGACCAAATACCCTTGTACTCATTTCTCTTTACCTGAAAAGCTTTTCCCAAATGAAAACAGAAATCAATTTCAAATCCTTCCAAGTTTTCCAAAGGAGGCTAACATAAAGTATATTATATGTTTCTTCTAACCCTCCACTTCTTATAGAGAATATTAATATCACTCACTGCTTACTCTATTCCTTATTTCTATATTGTGCAACTGATTAATTACACTTAACAGTGAAGAATTAAATTCATTCATTTTAAGGTTCCCAGAATCTATGTTGATTCTTCCTCTGAGATAAAAAAATACTCACAGCACTTATAATATAGATGATTCAGTAGACATCATTAGTTGGAATAGTGAGGAAAAAAACTGAAAGTACTTTAGCAGAATACTAGATTGTAGAATAGAGCTAAGCACAGTTATTAGACCCAATTAATTTTTCAATATCAGTTACTTTTCACTTGTCCTTCCAATCATGAAATTCATCTGATACTTTAATATCATTTTACTATGTATTAGTGCTAGAATCCCAGCAGTTGACTATGTTTTTACTTTGTGGTGATGGGAATCAGATGTATTGCAGGTAGAAGAGGTTTTAAACCACTAGAAAATAAGTTCTAGACTTCCATGCAAATTTTAGGATCCTACAATGGAATATCTTAGGCAGTGTTATTATTTTTTAATGCTTACCTGTTCATTTACAAATCAAATTATTAATATAACCTCAAACATCAGAGAAATAACCATTTTATACATGTTTTTATGTTATTGCCAAAGGCCTGCTGCTGCTGCTGCTTAACACCAAATTCATATAGGAAATAAATGGATTTACAGGCCAACTCTTACAATTACTAATGTACCTATTGCCTAATTGTGGATGCAGCACTATACTTTTTTTCAAAATATCTGTGTAGTTAAGCAGTATAATTCTTTGAAGAAGGATTTAAAAACACACATGCTGTATTATGTGTAGCTGTTATGAGACACAAAACCATCAAATGCTTACATACAAGCAGCTGCCTATAAGGGACGAGGTGAGTATTTATGCGGGCTTCATGGAGGGAGCCATCCTACTTAAAGTAAGTACAGTTTCTGCTTCCAAGGCTTTCATACATAAATACCCCCCCCCCCAATTTACAAAATTGTATTCCAGGTTCCAAACAGACATTTATAAGAGGTCATGGTTGAGGGTCCCTGGGCAGGCTTAGGTGATTTGAGACTGTTTACGAGGTAGCACCTTAAGTTTGGAAACATCCCATTGGCCCTGGTAGCACACTGTGTGTGCAAATAGATTTTCTGTTGTAGCTGCAACAGTAAACTACAGGAAGAGAGTTTTGCAAATTTGTTTCTAATGTGACAGCTTAAATATGTTGCCACATGGGTATTTCTGATTTTGAATTTACAAGCACTCAGAAGGATGCTGCATAGTGAATCAAGCAACCAGCCTGTAGTCATGAAGGGACACCAGGAAATGCCAAAGGCAGGTTTCAGGCTGATGTTTTTGGGAAAGAGGAGATATAACAAGGAATGTTAAATCCTTGTGTCACTTCAGAGGATTCTTGATGCACTGGTTTTGTGATTAGGGGAGAAAAACAGAATGAGAGTCCCCAGAGGTACTCCATTGGTGTGTGTGTCTGCCTGGTCCCCATTCTCTCAAGTATGATGACTGGTTTCTGAGTACAGTCCTCCTCATAAAACCAACCCTGAGTTCGTGGCTATAGGAAATCCCCAAGGAGGGGTAGAGTAACATGCTCTTATAGGTCCTTCCCGTACTGAAAGCAAACTCTAACTTCTTACCAGGGAATACTAAATTGAAATAACATTAAGCAGTAGACAGATGCTAGAGTCTAATCCACAGGACAGTTCCAAATAGGAAAAGACAAAGCTTTTGCTTACTTGTAACAATGGCTCACAGGTGGGTATTAGGGTCTATTGAGAAAGTGTGGGCTGATGAAGTGTTGACAATTTTAGGTATCTGTGTATTCTCACATCACCACACAGGCTTACTTAGTTACTCAGGTAACCAGCTTCTTTATAGTCTGATTAAATGGATACAAACACCCAGCTCAAAACCATCTATGCAACCCAGTCTTTAATGCCAACACACATAATACACATGGTTATAGAAAGAGACAAAGAAATATCTGAATGTCACCACAGAATACTTCTTTTAGGCTTACACTAAAGGAAATAAAAACGAATATCCTTATCTGACAAAATGACAGAAAAATTCCCCTTGAGCTAGTGGCTGTGAAATGCAATGTGAACAAGAGGACTCATAAGTAAAAAGAGATGATTTTCCACTTAACAATGGAAAACAGGCATCTTTAAAACAACTTCCAAACACTAATACTCATCCAAAATTGAACACTTCCTTCACAGCAGTAATGGTTAGTATTGTAAACAATTCCAACCTCAATCCATGGCTAAATATTTCTTTTTTGTGTTTGACACTTATACTGGTCTTTTAAAAATGTATCCTCTGTCATAATTTGACTTTGAGTTTCCAATTTATTCATTCAATCACAAACTATGTAAGAACATTATATTATACAGATTTACATATATAATACACATATATGTATATTGCTGTTATAGTTAACGTTCTAGTACACTGAAAAGACATCGTGACCTCATAACTTATAAAAGCAGATCGTTTAGTTGGAGACTTGCCCACAGTTTCAGAGGGTCAGTCTAGGATCATTTGGAAGGAAGCATGGTGTCAGACTGGTAAACGTGGCACTGGAGTAGTAGCTGAGTGATCACATCGGATCTGGAAGTTGCAGGTAGAAAGATCAAGGAAGGCATTTGAAACCTTACAGGTCACCACCAATGACACATGTGTCAAAATCCTTTCTAAATATCCCACCATTTTCAGGAAAATATATTTAAATATGTGAGCCCAAATATGGGGGCCATCCTTATCAAAACACAAGTGTCTTTTACAATAATGATTTTCTAAATGTTAATTAGATGACCAGATTCCTCAAATGCTTTAGTTCCATATTAGCTAAGATATTAGTCAGTTGATTTTTTGGGTGATGGTGGTGAGGGAACCATGATTTAAATTACCTATACTGGAAACTTTTGGTTCTTCAATCAACTTGGAGAAATAAGATGCTTATCTCAGATTCTAAGTAATCTTGTGTTTTTCCAGTATCAAGTTCACTCAAAAATTCAAGTGAGAATGGGGTAAGTACAACTAGATAATGTTGTAATGTTTGTTTGGATTTGGAAAATATCAATTGTTCAAATATATTTAAATATTTTGGTAACTGTTCTCACTATTGTCTTCTTACAACAAATTCAACTGAAGCACGATAGACATATCTTTTTGGTAAATAAGAATAATGAAGCCACAAATTAATGACTCATATGTCATACAAATTGTTGTCTACAGCAAGCTGTGATATGACAGAAAAAATATTTATTCTGTATATACATGCTGTGGTATCATAAAGAGATGGTGCATATTCTATCACAAATGATATATTGTTCTACAATATCACATCTAGATGGTACTATCAGTAGAAATTATACCCAGGGCGCATGTAGTTGGTACAGGCGACTATGTATGCATTGATCCTTAATGTTCTATCGTTAAGTGATAAATATTCATATGCTTCCTCTTATCACTGAAACTGGTGTCAGATATGTGCTGAGGCTCAGATGAGCTAGTTTTGTATTTAATATATAGAGTACAATAAAATTATATTTTAGATGAAAACAAGTAACTCTAGATATTTCCCAACCAAGTTAATATATGTTTAAAATTAACTGGAATGATAGAGTAAACTAGGTCCTTGAGATAGCACATAAGTACGAAGGGGACCGAGTACAAGAAACATGTTGCAAATGATGGATAAATCGTCTCTATAAAGATAATGAAATAATGAAAAATTATATACAAATCACTACAAATATTTACAGGATTCTAAGTATTATTTTTGTTATGATGCAAACATAATTTGATTATATCAAGAAAATGGCTGCATATTCATGAACATAGAAAATGTTGTGTTGTTGTTGTTGTTTTTAAATTGACACAATGATGCCATTCCTCTCTCAAAATATCTTTGGGGGTCTTCAAAATCAATAGTGATGAAATTACAGTAGCCACTAATAAACAAATTAATAACTCTACCAGTGAGATTACATAGGCTGGGTGCTCCTCAAGCATCCCTTCCCCAGTCATGCCAGTGATGTCAGATAAGGCGATCCTCTGCTACATATCCAGGTGAAGCCATGGGCTCCCCCTGCCCCGTGTACTCTTTGGTTGGTGGTTAGGTCCTTGAGAGCTGAGGGGGTCTGGCAGGTTGACATTGTTGTTCTTCCTATGAGGATGCAAACCCCTTCAGCCCCTACAGTCCTTGCCCTATCTTCCCCAGTGGGGTCATCATACTCAGTCCAATGTTTGGCTGTGTTCATCTGCATCGGTTTTGGTCCAGCACTAGCAAAGCCTATAGGGGAGAGATATACTGGGCTCCTGTCAGTAAGTACTCCCTGGCATCAGCAAAAGTCTGGCTTTGGTGTTGGCAAATGGATCCCTAGGTGGGGCAGTCTCTGGATGGCCTTTCCTTCAGTCTCTGCTCCACTCCTTGTCCCTGCAATTCTTTTCGACAGGAGGAATTCTGGATTAATATTTTTGAGGTGTATCTGTGGCCTCATCACTCAACTGCTGCCTATCCACTGAATACGTTCTCTTCGGGTTCTGTCTCCCTTTGATTGGATATTGTAGTTAAAGTCCTACCTATTGGGTCCTGAGAGCCTTTTGGGACCCAGGCATCTGGGACCCTCTAGTGGCTACCACCAGTTCCCCTTCCCCCATTGCTACATACCTATTTTCAAATTCCTTACCCTCTTTATTTCTACCCCCATCTTCCCCAATATCCAAACTGGACCCCATTTTCACTACCCCTTGTCTCCCTCTCCTAGATCTCTTTCTCCCTCTACCTCCCAGAAATGATTCTTCTCTTCCTCCTATTGAGTAGTACTGTAGCATCCACACTTTGGTGTGATTTTCTTTCTTCTTGGGTTTCATATGGTCAGTTAGTGAGTTGCATTGTAGGTACTCCAAGCTTTTTTTTTTTTTTTTGGCTAATATCCACTTATCAGTGAGTACATACCATGTGTGTTATTTTGTGACTTGGTTAACTCATTCAGGATGATATTTTCAAGTTCCATCCATTTGCCTGTGAATTTCATGAAGTCATTGTTTTTAACAGCTGAGTTGTTTTTAACTCAATTGTTTTTAACTCCATTGTGTAAAATGTACCACATTTTCTATGTCCATTCCTCTGTTGAGGGACATCTGGGTTGTTTCCAGGTTCTCGCTATTATAAATAAAGCTGCTATGAATATAGTGGAGCATGTGCCCTTGTTATATGTTGAAGCATCTTTTGGATATATGCCCAGAAGTGGTATAACTGGGTACTCAGGTAGACTTATTTCCAACTTTCTGAGGAGCCACCAGACTAGAGTAGTTGTACCAGCTTGCAATCCCACTGACCCATCCAGCAGGTCCAGTTATTCGAGGGTCTCATGGGGACCTTCTTCTAAGAACCAAATGGGGGGAGGGAGAGACGAGAACCAAGTGCAATGAAGGACACACAGAAGCAGTCTGATTAGCATCAAGGTCTCACTGTATTCAGCAAGGCTCAAGGCTTAAATGCACAAGCAAAGGGGGAAGTACTTCTCAGCAGGAGGGATGGGGCAGCGGAAATTTTTCTTTTGGAGACTACACTGGGAAGCAGGAACTTGGTGGTACCAGGGTACATCTTGTGGTCAGGACATCCGATGCTGACTTAGGGCTGGAACAATCTGTGGGTCTCGGAGCAGTTCGTTGGTGGCCCGCTTTTGACACCCTTTTCTTCTGGGGGGGGCAGAGAGGCCCAATTCAGAGATCAGGACAATTGCATTGTCTTAATAGCTCCCAAAATCCCACCAGCAATGGAAGAGTGTTCACCTTTCTCCACATCCTTACCAATATGTGCTGTCACCTGAGTTTTTTTTTAAACAATTTTTTATTAGATATTTTCTTCATTTACATTTCAAATGCTATCCTGAATGTCCCCTATACCCTCCCCCTGCCCTGCTCCCCAATGAACCCACTCTGGCTTCCTGGCCCTGGCATTCCCCTGTACTGAGGCATATAATCTTTGCAAGACCAAAGGCCTCTCCTCCCAGTGATGGCTGACAAGGCCATCTCCTGCTTCACATACAGCTAGAGACACAAGCTCTGGGGGTACTGGTTAGTTCATATTGTTTTTCCACCTATAGGGTTGCAGACCCCTTTAGTTCCTTGGGTACTTTCTCTAGCTCCTCCATTGGGGGCCCTGTGTTCCATCCAATAGATGACTGTGAGCATCACTTCTGTATTTTCCAGGCACTGGCATAACCTCACAAGAAAGAGCTATATCAGGGTCCTGTCAGCAAGATCTTGCTGGCATATGCAATAGTGTCTGGGTTTAGTGGTTGAGTTTTTTTATCTTAGCCATTCTGACTGGTGTGAGGTAGAATCTCAGGGTTGTTTGATTTGCATTTTCCTGATGACTGAGGATGTCAAGCATTTCCTTGAGGGCTTTCAGCCAGTTGAGATTCCTCAGTTGAGAATTCTCTGTTTAGCTCTGTAACCCACTTTTAATAGGGTTATTTGCTTCTCTGGAGTCTAATAATATCTTGAGTTCTTTGTATATTTTGAATATTAGCCTTCTGTTGGATGTAGGGTTGGTAAAGATCTTTTAGCAACCGGTTGGATGTAGTTTTGTCCTACTGACAGTGTCCTTCAACTTACAGATGTTTTTCAATTTTAATACATTCTATGAAGCAAAAGTTACACTAACACCTAAACAATACAAAGACTCAACAAAGAAAGTGAACTTCAGAGCAATTTCACTCATGAATACTGGTGCAAAAATACTCAATAAAATTCTTGGGTACCGAGAATAGTATACACAAGTGCCCCCACCCCCCAAAAAAAATCCATGAGAGAATGCCTATAGCTGATAAACAACTTTAGCAAAATTGCTAAATATAAATTTAACTCAAACAAATCAGTGCCTTTAATCTACACAAAGGATAAATGGGCTGAGAAATAAATTAAGGAAGGGACACCCTTTACAATAGTCACAAATAATATGAAATATCTTGGTGTGACCATAACCAAGCAAGTGAAAGATCTGGATGACAAGAGCTTCAAGTCTCTAAAGAAAGAAATTGAAGAAGACATCAGAAGGTGGAAAGATCTCACGTGCTCATGGATCAGGAGGATTAACATATTAAAAATGGCCATCTTACCTAAAGCAATCTACAGATTCAATGCAATCCTCATCAAACTTGCAACTCAATTCTTCAAAGAGATGGAAAGAGCAATTCTCAAGTTTATCTGGAATAAAAAAAAAACACAGGATATCAAAAACCTTCTCAACAATAAAAGAACTTCTAGGGGAATCATCGTCCCAAGCTATACTAAAAAGCAATAGTGATAAAAAAAAAAAAAAAAAAAAAAACAATCAAAAAAACAAAAACAAAAACAAAAACCTATGGTAATGGTACAGTGACAGGCAGGTAGATCAATGCAATAGAATTGAAGACCCAGAAATGAACCCACACACCTATGGTAACTTGATCTTTGACAAAGAATCCAAAACCATCCCATGGAAAAAAAGACAGCATTTTCAACAAATGGTGCTGGTTAAACTGTCAGTATGTAAAAGAATGCAAATCGACCTATTCTTATCTGCTTGTATAAAGCTCAAGTACGAGTGAATCAATGACCTTCAAATAAAACTAGATATCATGAATCTAATAGAAGAGAAAGTGGGAAAAAACCTAGAACACATTCACATAGAGGAAAACTTCCTGTAGAGAACACCAATGGCTTATGCTCAAAGATCAAGAATTGAAAAATGGGACCTCATAAAACTGAAAAGCATTTTTCAAAAATGGTTCCAAGAAATGGTTTAAATTTTCATTCTTGAAGTGGAGATTACTTGTGGGAATTAATGAGAAATTTCCTGAAATTCATTAAGAACTCTTGAACATATTGTTGGGGACATGGAAAAGATGTAAAAGGAAGGCTCTGAATTTTATTATAGTTTTGCCATAATCTATACAAATGGGAAGGTCCCTTTGTGAACTCAGACAGTCTTTGAGTATGTACTAATTCCTCACCTATAGCTGGTCTTAAAACTGTTAAATAAAGATTAACAAAATTTTAAGCAGATTGTTTTACTCTCTGCCACATTCAAGGCATTTAAAATATTATATATCCAATCAAAAACTGAACAGTAAATAGAGATTCAATAAGTGGACAAAGAAGAACTATAAATTTCCCATAAATAGTACAACACAGCTGCAGAGAAGAGTTAGCAACTAGAACAATTGCCAGTTGGGTAAGCATATCAGGGTGCTCATCAGCTCTTGATCAATTGACAAAATAACTCAGGTAATAATTTTAGGAGAAGAGATTTTTCCTCCCTGACAGTTTGGGGGCTGGCGTCCATGTTCTCTTGACTCATCTCCAAATTAACATGGCTTTAGATGTGGGAGAGCTTACTACATCATGAGCTTTGAGGAGGACTAAACACTTGGCTGAGAAGCAAGGAGACAAGTGCCCAGAAGTTACATTCAAGTGTCTATTGGCTATGATTCACCATTCTGCAACCTGTATCCACACTTTCCCTATTTCAGCACATCACTGTAACACGATTGTCATAGTATGAATCTACAAGGACACTACAATTTGTTGATGGTTTTAATCCATCTCCTAGAAATTACATTTTAGAGAATTCTAATAATTAAAATGATCTACTGTAAAATAAAGGGCATAATGCATGCAATATTGGTCCATTTCCAAGAAAGGTAAGGAATTGATATATGAAAAGAATTTTACTGTTATACCATAGAGTCAACCTAAAATTTTGTGATGAATGGAAAATGAAAATTTTAAGTTTATTCATTTTATAGTGTTGTAATTTTCTAATTTTTAATACTTACCTAGAATACTTTTTAATTTCTTGGAAAACTTTATTTGAAGATTGAAGACAATACAGTTATCTTTAAAAAATATTATCCACTAATAATTGTTTTTTAAAATAATTTTCACTTTTTTTCAAATCATCTTTATGGTTTATATGATAGTTGTTCTTAAAAAAATAACAACAATAGCCTCATGAGTCACACAGTAAAAAAAATTAAATCATAGTACTGTGCTAGATGACTAATTAATCTTAAAATACAAAAGCAGCCATTAACAAGCAATTTTGAAGTTTGTAATCCCTCTAGGGCTGTAAGATACTTGTAAAGTTTTTACTGCTGTAGGAGCAAATGGAAACTCTTTCCATGTGCAACATGTATTAAAATTTGCATACACAAATATTGAACATCTGCATAAGCTTCCTATAAACAACTGCAATCTGTTTTGTCTTATGCATGCCTATCATGAGTGTAGCATGTCATCTATATCTCTTCACATACAAAATCATGAACTAATGAAGAATTTCTTTCAAATGCTGATGGTTTTTGTTTGTTTCTTGGCCCATGTTATAGCTTAATGAGTTGTATCCAAATAATTAATATGAAAGAATTAAAAGAGAAAATAAATTAGAATATTTGTATGATTAATAGGAAAGCAGTTTCACATCATTGTATCCTTCATAGCTTTAATTACATTAAGTTTATATAGTTGTATAAAGTAAGAGGACTGCTAATAACATTCATATATTATTGATTATTATAGTAATTTACATGAGATAATAAATAACTAATGCACCTTTTCACAATATTATGCATTATCTTAAAAGTAAAATATAAAAACCTTACTTAAAGCTCAAATGATTGGGAAATAGAGTTGATTTTTAAAAATGAAATTGTAACTCAGTATATTAAACTCTAATTTTATCATGGAAAAATATAACATTAAATAACAGCTTGAATCATTATATGATTTACCTAACAAATATTAAGGAGATTCATACTAGCACAGGACATTATCCAAGTCTCTATAATCACAATTTTATGATTCTCTCATCAATTTGTGTATGGCTTTCCACCTGTATTCTCTCTCTAAAATGTATCCTTTTCCCTACCATGTCTATTATCATTGTACAATGTGATCATTCTTGAAAGTTATACCCTTTAGTAATCATCTACACACGACTGAAATCTCTTAAGGTCTTCTCTAAAGTTGTATTCCTCAACCGTATTCCTCAGCCACATACTCTCCTTAAAGACTGAACAGCTTCCATGGCATCAATGTCTATGGGATGGCTCACAAGTCTTCCTGCACTTGAAGAACATCAGTGCCATCATTGTTTATGCAGAATAACTGCAACAAATAAAAATGCAGCAAACATAGCTGCCGTTCCCAGGTTTTTACTCTCATTTGACATTTATTATTCCACTTGCTTTCATTTCTTAAAGGAAGCCACTTGACAAGCAGCACAAAATATGTAGTATCTGAAATGAATGTCTTCTCCAAATGCATGGTTGAATATTTTATATTGGGTATTTAAGAATTCAGAAACCATTTAGATCAAACCTATAGCTTCTAAATGTTTACTCTTTCTGAGGAGAAGAGAAAGTCAACTGATTGTACAAGTAAGCATCAACATCTTTTCTTTGACAGTGTTTCATGTTTTTAGACAGTGAGAAAATATGTGCATCTTCTTGTGTCATTTGTAAAGGTGAAGTTAAAATAATACAAAAATAAAAACAAACATAATAAAAAACAAACTTAAAATCTCATGTAAATTATCTAAATATTTTGAGAGAAGTTAAAGCCTTGGCAGTAAAGATCATGATGACGATGTTGGTGGTGGTGATGGTGGTGTTAGTATTGGTTAGAATGATGATGCTGGTGGTGGTGGTGAGGGTACTGTTGGTGGTGGTGGTGGTGGTGGTAGTGGTGCTGGTGCTGGTGGTTATAATGATGATGATGCTTGTGATGATGATGAATGGTTGTGGTAGTGGTGGTGGTGAAGAAAATGAGAACACAGAAAGAGTGTATATATATATATGTGTGTGTGTGTGTGTGTGTGTGTGTGTGTGTGTGTGTATCTATATGTATCTATCATATATATATGTATGTATATATGTATAGATATGTATAGATATCTGTACGTGTGTATATATACATCTGTATATGTATCTATCATATATATATATATATATATATATATATATATATATATATTACACACATATGTATAGGTATCTATATGATAGATACATACACACATAGATGATAAACACAACATACTATAAAAAGAAAGTTATTAGATGATTAACCCTCTCATGAACACTCAGGTTCAAGTGTCAGAGAATTGACCAAACTCAAACTGGAACATTCTGGGATATTTATTGTTTAGGTTAGTATAGTTTTGAAAGCCACAAACTTGATATGCCTTTTAAAATAAAGTTTAAAGTGAAAATTTAGGTAATCTTATTGTAACCTTTTCTCCCTTAGGGTGTGATATAAATTTTATCAATTTACAGAGTATCGGTATATGATTGTATGATATAAAGACACTTTAAAGTTTTATACAATTTTCAGGACTATTTGTTTTAAAGTTCAATACTATGTGTTTGATTGAGTTACTATTTTTTTAAGAGTCTCTGTTTCATTGACAGTAATGGAAAAATAGGTCATGAATTTGAGGGAAAGTACAACTAAAAGTTTAGATAAAAGAAAGGGAAAGGAACATGATATAATTATACTATAATCTCCAAAATAATAAAAATAATTAAATAGGCATTAGAAATAGTTTTATATTATATATTTTTGTTTTATAATATTTTTAAAAGATTTCAAGGTCATATTGTATACACAAAATATAATAAGATATACCTTATTATCTATTGTTCAACTGTTTGTAATTTAATTGAAGCTTATTGGTGTTTAATATTTTTTTGCAAACAACAAACTTAAGATTTATTATATTACTTCCTCAATTGTATTTACTCTATATGATTTTTGAGAGAAAATGAACTATTTTTGTTTTTCTCCTAATTTTCTACTTTTCATGTTTTATTGACATCTTAGTCATATTATGCTTCTGCATTAAGAAATTAATTTATGTATTTTACTGTTAGATACATTTTAGCTTCCAATACTTTTTTATCACTTTTAAAAATGTTACTTATTTCATTTTGTGGGGTAAGTTCATTATTTTATTCTTGATATAATAATTCTTTAAGTTAATATATGGCCATGTCTTTATAAAATATATTTCAAAAGTTTCTTATTAGTGTCCCATTATTGTTGGATATACTATCTATGCACATATACACAAATTACAGTAGACACATTTATATATACCATAACGAATTGTATTTTAATTAACTTGTTTCTTATTTTATGTCCTTTTATTGAAAAATACAGTTTTTACATATGTCTTAATTATGCTTTTGTCTCCCTCTACTCCTCATAATTCCTCCCCACCTCACCTCCCGCTCGCTCTAACTCACCCTTTTTCTGTCTTTCATTAGACAGAAACAGGCTTCTAAGTGATAGTAAGATAATAAAATGCAATCTAGCATATCACAATAGGACAAAAGAAACAAACAGAAGGCAACCAATCCAAGAAAAGAAACAAGAAATAAATAGAGATGCAAAGACCCAAATTCTCACACTCAGCAGTTCCATAAAAATAGTAAAATTAGAACCATCACATCTATGAAAATGACCTGTGAGAGTTCCCAGAGACTAAGCCACCAACCACGACACACTGTTCCAAGGCCCCTATCACAGATATAGCAGAGATCTGCCTGGTGTCACCTCAGTGGACGAAGATGCAATTAATCCTCAAGAGACTTGAGGCCTCAGGGAAAGGGGAGGTCTTGTGGCTGGGGGAGTACCCTCTCTGAGCCAAGGGGGAGGAGGACTGTGATAAGGACCTGTGGTAGGGGATCCAAGAGAGAGGAGCAATAACTGAAATGTACATAAATAAAATAATTTTTAAAAAAGAAGAGAAAAATATAACTCAATTAAAATACATGAAAATAAAATTAAATTAAAAACAAAGAACAAAAAACAAAAACAGAAAGTCCCGAGATAATCTTTTAAGAGTAGGACAGACCAAAAGTGCCATTTCGTTCATTTTATTGGCCATCTATTGATGGTCATGCCGCCTAACCTGAAGAGTGGTTCCATTCTGTAATAAAACTCCATTGGAGAAAACTAAATAAACATTTGCATGTAGTTATCAATTGCAGATAGCTCGTGGGTTTGGGGTGTGGCCTCTCTCCACATCTCATTTCAACCCCAGCACCCCATCTGGTGCAGATCCTTACAGGCCTGGTATATGCTTCTTTTGTCTATGGGAGTTCATTTGTGCTTCTGTTCTGCTGAGTTACAAGGCCTGTTTCCTTGACCCCCATCACCTCTGGCTTCCATACTTTCTGTTCCTCCTAGTCCAATTTTGTTGTACTGTTTATTTTATCGGTTTTGTTTTTATCATTTAAGGTGAGAGAAATAATATGAAGTTAGGTGTCTGTATAGGGGGACTGGGAGGATCTGGATGGAGTTGGATTAGTGAGAGAATGGAATCAAAATAGATTGTATGAACATTTTTATTATTTAAAACCAAGGAATATTTATCTGTTGTTGGCCTGGTTACAAAATATGAAACTTCATTTTATCAACATTAGTATCTTTTATAAAATTTAATGCCTATATTTATTTTTTCAAGCCACATCTTTACCATTGATTCAACTGATCCACAATGTGATTGAAGGCTGGGAATTTAGTGATAGATTTATTATTGACAGCAACACCATTCTGCCTGTTCTTTCCTTGAGCAATGTCATCTGAACATTATGAATCAAGGAAAAAGAAAGTATTCACTTATAGAAACTTTTAAAAATAATTGCTTCATTAAAAATTAGCTTGTTAGTATAAAGTTTGTTTACATAAAACTACTGATTCTTTATTTCATGATCTATTTAAAAAATATCACAATATGAGGTTTCCCCTGGCAGTTAATGGGGAGCAGAAAAACACAGACAAACATTAGGCACAGAGAGAGTCCAAAATTAAACATTTAATTTTATAATGATGCCAAGAAGTGTTTCTCTTAGATCATTCATAAGGAATTAAGTCACATAAGATAGGAATAAAACCTCTGGTGAGCTGTAGCAGAGTGAAGTCATGATGTATTTGTGATTGTGTCCTGTATATTTTGAAATCTAGAAGCATTTATCACAAATGTTTTCACTATCACTCTATGAGAAATGTTGAAAGTCATAGAGATGTTCACTCTTATTGGAACATTCCCAAAGTATAGCCACATGGGACCCCACAAATTTATCTAAGTTATTATATCATATGCTTCAGGAAAAATAAAAACAAAAACATCAATAAAACAGTCAGAAAAACCAAAAGAATCCACATTCCCATAACTGTTCTCTTTACAGCCTGACCTAAGTCGACCTAAAAGTCAACAAAGAATTTTTAATTAGGTATTTTAACCAGTTAAGATATTGATAATATAAACAGAAAATTCATTCAAAATTGCATCTACTGTGAATAGAAAGTCCTTGCCTAAAAGCACCTTTTGCTACCACTATCATGAACCTTCACAGGCCCTTCAAAATGTTGCAATTGAGGTAAGTCTCTTAAAATAGCATCATGAATTAAACCCAAAATGCATCTGGAAGCCAAAACATAAATGGAAAACCTGTCAAGTGCTAAGACTATTATGCTCAATCTTTCTCTTAAGGGCACTTCAGTAATTGTAGGGTACCGCCAGCAACAAAGTCTTATTTTAGAAATGCAAACTGGAGAAGGAATATTCATCATTTTCATGGAATGAATTGGGGCATGGAAGAGTCAAGGATTGAAGGTGGTCAGGAAGGATGTTGGTACCACAGTCACAAATTTTGGAATTCAAGATCTGTTTTCTAAAGTCTAAAAATGTATTTGAGTCCTAAAGATTATATGATGTGGTTAAAGTAGTTAAGCATATTTTTGTGACACTATGGTAGTCTTGATTAAAAAAAAATGAGGACATACTTAGGAGAAAAATAAAAAATAGAAGAGCTTTGTTACTGGGGTAGCAGAGCTCATCCCTTCCCTAGTATTCATTCATGTCTACGGGCTGCACCAGAGTACCTCATCTTCTAACAGGACATTTATTTTCACAGTCAAAGAGATCGGAACTCATGGTCTTTGGAAATATGTCTAGGTCAATCTGTTAATGTGTCATAGCAGGCAGTACTTGTTAGCTTCATTATATTTAGTTCACTAGTGTGAAATGCTATGTATTACTGACAATGTTTTGTTCATAGAAGCAGAAGGAAGGGGGGTGGTATCAGGGGTTTCCAATGGTGGGGTGAGGGGAGACCAGGAAATTGGATAATATTTGAAATGTAAATAAAGAAAATATCTAATAAGAAAATGAAAAAAAAAGAGAGAGAATGTGGAGGAACCCCTGTCACTTCAAATATTCATCATGCTTGGTACTGTATATGGAAAATAATTCATATTGCAGTCATAGAATATTTGGTTGACATATAATGACCTTTAATCAAACTGAGCTCTTTACCATTCTCATAAGTAAGAGTTAGCATTAGGGCCTCATCTGTCACAGGACAGTAATGATTCCAGGAGCTTTACTGGCCAATTCATTCTTCTCTCAGATATTTAACGGGAGCTGAGATTATGAAGACTTTAATATCAAATCACTGTTATAGATGATTTCTTTTTCATCCTTTTACAACTGCCATTTTCCATCCAGTTTTAGATTCCACTTAATTGAGAGTAAAATCTGGAACATGACTATCACAAGGAATACATTACTTTTGAAATTCTCAAGTACCAGATTTGTTTTTAATCAGTGATTTCTCTTTTCCATCTCTTTTGCATTAAGAATATGCAAAAATGCAAGGGTAATATTAAATCTATATAATTTTAATGAATGAGAGAATGTTATATAAACTGACTTACTTACTTAGCTAAACTGCTTACTGTAGATCCAGAAATATACACATGTAGGTTATGTTTTTTATGGCACAGTATGATATTTACATTATTATTCTATTTAGATGTGTAGTTGTAAGGCTTCCTGAAGACATCATAACTTATCACACACACACACACACACACACACACACACACACACACACACACACACACAGGGGATTTTAATGTGAGAAGAAAGAAAGTAGTAAAATACTCTCATGGAAATGATGAGAAAGAACATGGCCCAAATATCAATAGTTTAACTAGAGCACAAATCTATTTATGATAAAATTATTTGTGAATTGCAATAAATATACTTATGTAATTGGAAAGTTGGCAGAGTGGTCAAGAGAATTTAGAGTTTACAGAGAGCTAGATCTCAGTTCCCAGCACTCACCATCACTGATAACCAACACTAAGGAATCTCTTACCTTAATTGTATGTCACATTATGAGCTCTGGGCTTAGAACTTTCAAGTTTTATTCCTCTAATAATATCTCAAGGAATTTGAATTACTCTCAAGCACATATGCATACATCACAGCATTTTCCTTGGTTGATCCCTACATATGATAAAATAGAAGTCATCTTAACTTCCAGCCCTATATCCTCAACTTGGACTGCATGCATTTGTTTCTGTGCTTGTACATCATAGTCAAATATCATAAAAGAAATATCTAACAAATACATTGATTATGATTAGCTAAGTGTTATTTTCACATACTTTAGACATTAATTTTATAAAGTAATGAATATAGACTTTCACCACCAATTATGGAGCTTAAATATAGAGACATTATCTCATCATAGCAACAGAAAATGGAAGTATGAGACAAATCTACAGAAAGACTTTTCCTTCTGAATTATTCAAGAAGTAACTGTTACTTACACTTCCACTTTCTAGAGTTTGATTGCACTGTGCAGCTTGTGATTTCATTATTCCATACTCTTTCTGTGAACATGTTATGAATCTCCTAATTACATAACTAGGTTTGTTGCAGAAATTAAAATCAATAATTCTGGACAATTCATGGGCCAAAAAAATAAATGGGAGGAAGTAAGGGAGGAAGGAAGGAAGGAAGGAAGGAAGGAAGGAAGGAAGGAGGGAAGGAAGGAAGGAAGGAAGGAAGGAGGGAAAGAAGAAGGAAAGAAGAAAGCAAAAAATGAAGGAAGGGGAGAGAGACAGAGGGCAGTGAGTAAAAAAATGTATACAATTAAAAATTACCTGGAATAATTTTCATTGAATATGTGTTCTGGAATAAAATAGTGGTATGTGAAAAGATTAAGGAGTTCCTGCCCTGAAATAATGAACTATGTACAGTTGATAGCCTTTGGGGAAGAATGATTCAGATTCTTAGTGGGTGAGGATCCACATTCCAGTGGATGCCCCTAAACTCATAAAAACACCAAAACTTGAAGTGTAATTAACTGTTTAAAAGGACACAAGTGTTAAGGAGGTGGGGCATATCTGTAAGTAGCTAAGGGGAAAATTTGTCATAAATGTGATCATATCACACATATCCATACAATCAAATGTGTTCCTCAATCTGAGCATTTTCAATGTCTTCTAGTGATTTCTATGTAGAAGTTTGGCTAAAGGTAGACAAAGATGATGTCATGACCTTCTTTGTGTCCTGCTGAGACTCCACATAGTTGATAACACTGGTGTGGTCATTGGCTTGAGACAGCATCAATCCCATTTCGGCTATGAACTTGGAGCTTTATTTTATTTTTTTAAGGCTCCCGCAGAACCATTTTGCAATAACTCAAATTCCGTGTTTCCCATCTACTAACTTAGTATATATAGAAGGATTTTATTAACAAAAGTTATTAGTCTGTTTGCCAAAGCAATTACTAATCTTAATAATAAAATTTAGAAATTATCTAGGGATAATCTATAAATATTATCTCTGTTATTTCCTGAGTGAGTATAACAATCTAACACAAACAGCTTGGCTTGCAACAACAAACACTTACTATCTTACAGTTCTGAGCAGAAAATGTCATTCCATGAATGCAAACATTAAAAAGAATTGTAAATTAACAGAAGCAAGTAGAAGGCCAGGGGAGGACATGTCACCTGTGATATTTCTTAGCTGATGACTACCCCAAGGTTCAGAAAAAAAATCTTAGAAGAGAGGAGTGAAGCAATGTAAAAACACATAGATGGAGATGCACTCTGTGAAGTTCTGTGTTCTAGCCATGAAAGAACAGTTACATACCTATACAAACTAACAACTGTGGGATGGATAAAACATTCCCAGTTAAAACCAGAGCATGGATAAGAGAGCATCACCAGTGACCCATCCTTAGCTGATGAGCCATAAAGTTAATGGAGTAGAGAGTCGCTTTTCTTTGCAACTGTACCATCTGGTAGGTTGCTGATGCCCCAAGTGGTTGTCACTACATCTATGTGAATACTAGCAAAACTAACTTTGCTCTTATATATATATAAAAAATTGAAACAGGAAAACATATATGAACCTTTTAAACAAAATGCAAAACAAAGAAATAGACTAACACAAAACAGAAATTTGACCACACATTTGGTTTGAAAGATCTAACTACAGTCAAACACATTGCTGCATGTTGTAGAAGACTGAGAACAATCTCAAACAGCATAAATAAATAAATAAATAATCAATCAAATCAATTAATCCAGAATTGCAATCCCTTGATGAAAACATATTTATATTAGTTTTAAAAATAAAAGGTCTCAGTGTGAAATTAGAAAAGCAACTACAGCGAGGATAAAAATGAGTTTTGGGGGGAGGTCATAGTGCATATGAAGTATGAGTGCAGAACACAGGATACGCACAATGGGTAGACACAAAGGGAAATATCCAAGGCACAGGGAAGAAAAGAATGTATTGAATGAACAATAATAACAGCAAATTGAAAAAAATTATGTTTTGTTTGAAAATCTTATAATGAACCTGATATTTTATATTCTACATTAAAAGTGTATGAAAGGAAGTATGTTCAGCTGATTTATATTGTCTTTTTGTCCTTAAAAGACTGGCAAAGTAGTTTTATAAAATTAAGCTTCACTTTTAAAGACAATTTATTTTAAAATAAATTAAGTTGGTCTCAGAACAATCAGCAATGATATCGCCGCCAGTCATATTGCCCATTTATGTCATTTATCAGAACCATGCATTAATCTTAAAGCATTTGGAATCAGACATTTGTTTCTTTCTCCTCCTGTGCCCATGTGCTTAGAATTAAAAGGAAGCACATGGTGAGGTAGAGGCCCATTTTTCTCTGTGCATCCTTTAGTACAAAATTACAAAAAGTAGATTCTTTCATGGGATAATATTAGATGTACTACAGGACACTTTGGGTTTCATCTCTTTGCAAAAAAAATATATATATCATGGCTTATTAATGAATTAGGAAACATGATTTGATCGATTGCTAGGATGTGCAGAACAGCAGTGTTCTACTTTAAAGTTAATGAACACTAGAACTGCCTGTGAGATTCCACAGCTCTTGAAGTTCATCTTTTCAAAGGAGCAAGCTGTTTCTCTCCACAATACATGCACAGATTGGATAATTCTCTAATGCTCTTCAGTTTGTTTTGTTGTTTTTTTCCATCTCCTATATTCAGGGTCAGTAGGATGATTCTGAAGATTCAAATTCATCAAGTACAAGTTATGTTAATGAATTCCCTTGACTCTTTGAACCTCATAAAACTGAAGATTGTTTTCACAACCAAAAACAAACTTAAAACTAAATGTCTTAAATAAGTAAACACTTTATTTGCCTGACTGTAAAAGGAGTCTAGAATCATCAATTCCTTGTTATTTCAAATGCTAAAAATGTCAGCAGGATAACTTTTGTCTTGCTAAACACTGCCAGCCCTCTCACTCAAATTTCACTCAGGGTCTGTCTGTTTGTTGTAAACAAGTAGTTGTGGTGTAGCTCAGCCCTTGTGCACATGCTTAGCCCAAGAGTGTTCTGTAAACACTAAGCAACAAACCAGTAGATAGGTAGTGAATATAAAAAAAGTAGAAAGGAATGAACATTGAGTTGAAGGGTATTGAAGACAGTGTGGAGAAAGAGCTTTTTCTTTCTGCTGAGCAGGAAGGTCAGCCAGCTGATTTCTCTGTCCCTTTGAGCTTTATAACCCTGTATCTGGCTTGAGTCTTCATTGCTAAAATTAAATCCTTGAAGTTTTCCTTTAAAAACACCATTTAATTTCTACCTTATCCTCATTTAACTTTGTAGCATCATTCATCAAAATTGGCCACACAGTTCAGTTCATGAAATATGTTCATATGAACACAATTAAAAGCTATTCTCAGTTCCAACTTTTTTCAAAATAAATGACTGAACAAGACTTAATTACAATTTCAAAATTCATATGAACATAAAGAATGCTATTCTAGGTTCCATAATGGTCTTAATCAAAGAAAATTTTAAAGATAATTGAAAAAAGAAGCAGCTGTAGGTAAATAAAGTCTCCCCTTGTTTCCTACCATGTACTTATCAACAGCAAAGGACAATGAAAAATAATTCTTACTTTAATTTTAAATTTTGGTCAGAAAATAGCAAGAAAAGCGACTTGAAGTGGAAACGTAAGGCTCTTTGGAGAGTTAGTTGGATGTTGTTTTGCTGAGGAAAACATGTGGAGGAACATTCAGTGGAAGTCACACAGGTGAAAGACTAAAGCAGACTCCTGAAGGGATGTTTAGCTGAAGCAGACACAGGAGAGAGGATGTTCTGCTAAAGCAACCACGTGAAAGGATGATGAAAGATGCTTTGCTGAGGGCACACATGTCTAGGTCCACTTTACCCTGAGTGGTTGAGCTGCATTTGTCAGGACTGCTTAAGGAGAAAGGCACCAACATCTTCTGGTGGTGTGCTCTTGTTTCTTACAGCTTCCTCAGGCTGATTGATAAAGTGATGTCAGTTGAGACAGACACACACATGTGCTGAGGCAAGGTCAGTGGAGGACATATAATATTTGGAGAGAGTATAAAAAGGTGTCAGTGTACAGTGACAGAGGTTGAGCTTGGCTTGCTGGTACAGCTAACAGTGCAATACTTACAAGTATTACAAGTATATTGCATATTACAAAGTATATCTTGACTTATCTACCCTGAGAGAGGAATAGAGGAATCCTGGTGTTCCTCTGGGTCTCTCCTGCTTACTTGTGCCTGGAATGAAGACTAGCTTTCTCTGCTAAGTAGTGCCACAACTGCAGACTCATGTTTGCTACCCCAATTCTACAGAACTGGACTGCTGGTGTGTCCAAAGAGTGTTTGAAAGAAGATGAAGCTGCTCCTAACCTGTGAACTGAACTGCCATTTTCCAGACAACAGAGATAGCTTCTTCTGCACTGAAGAAGCTTTCTAAACAGGTCCACTTCCCATTTTCCGTTCTTTTCTACTACCTCTGTTCGGCGAAGGGCTAAAATGGAGGTTAAAGCATTTAAGAGCCATCATTAAAAATAAGCATTTGAAAGTATTAAAGTGACAGTGATGCTTTCCAGTCTAATCAGCAGGAGGGCTAAATATCCAGCACTGAAAGTGTAAATAATTATGAGCGTGGGATGTAAGGAATAAAGGTAAATTATGTGAGAGACGGTGATCCCTGTTCCCTCCTTTCCAGGGTTTATGTTGCAAACTCAGGCTGTTTTTGCCTTCTCAGTTCTCTCCTGATTTACATACCCCAACATTTTTTGTCAAAATAGAGTAGATTCATTGTTGGACTTGGATGACTTGAACTGTATAGAGAGAAATTGAGGAGACTGGTGAGAAGCACACAACAAGAAATATGATTCTTCTGAAATAGAATTAGTCCAAGGCAAAACTTAGACGCAAAAGAATATAGTCATTTAAAACAGTGGAAAGGAAGATGCAAAATGTCCACACAGACACATTGGTGGTTATGAAATTGAATGAAATTCCATTGCATTCCCAAATTAATTTTAGTTTCTTGGATTACAAGGTTTTTTTTCTGTAGCTTGTTTGCCCCAATTTTCAAATGAATGTACCCCCAACTGAAACAATATCCAGGAGGAAATCTGGTAGGCAAATAACATTTTCCAAATTTTCTTAGTTGACTGATGAGAAAAATGAGTTTGATTTGATTAGTTTTGATTTTCAATAACCAACAAGAAGCTTACAAGAAGTTTAGTCAAGATAAAGTGAAAAATAAATGCACTCAGTATCTTTTTCTTTTAAGATTTATCTATTTATTTATTTTATGTAAGTATACTGTTGCTCGCTTCAGACACACCAGAAGAGGGCATCAGATCCCATTAAAGATGGTTGTAAGCCACCATGTGGTTGCTGGGAATTGAACTCAGAACCTCTGGAAGAGCATTCAGTGTTCTTAAGCACTGAGCCATGTAGTTCATTTTTTTTTTTTTTTTTTTTTTATAATGGAATACTACTCAGGTATCCATTTGCCTCAGTTTTGCAGGAAAATAGATAGAACTAGAAAATATGTTGAGTGCAGTATCTCAGACCCAAAAGGACATGCATGGTTTGTGCTCACTAATAAGTAGATATTAGCGCGCGCGCGCGCGCGCGCACACACACACACACACACACACACACACACACACACAGTGCCGAATACCCAATATACAGCCCAGAGAACTCAAAAAAGTCAAGAAGCTGAAGGGCCCAAATGAGGATGCCTCAGTCCCACTTGGAAGGGAGAAGAAAGCAACCATAAGGGGGGAGGGAGGGAGGATCTGGAAGAGAAAGAGGATGGGGAGGTATGTGGAGAGAGGGGAACATGATAGGGATTGGGTGGGGGAAATGACAGAAATTCCTGAGGGCCAGCAGAAAGAATGGAAACATGCAACTTCAGGAGGTAGGAGGTTGTGGGTACCCTCCAGAATGTACCAGAGACCTGGGAGGTGAGAGACTCTCAGGACTAAAAGAGAGGGACTTTAGATGAAATGTCCTACATTGGGGAGATAAAACTTGTAAAGCCTACCTCCAGTAGAAAGACAGGGCATCAAGTTGAGGCATAGGGCTGTTATCCCACAGCCAAAACTCTGACCCATAATTGTTCCTGTCTGAAAGAACCGCAGGGATGGAAATGGAGAGGAGCCTGAGGAAAAGGAGGTCCAAAAACAGGCCCAAAGTGGGATCCAGCTCCAGGGGAAGCCCTGAGGCCTGGCACTATTACTGAGGCCATGGAGCACACACAAAAAGGGACCTATCATGACCATCCTCTGAAAGCCACAAAAACCAGCTGACGTAGTAGTCAGATGCAGATATTTGCACCCAACCAATGGACAGAAGCTGCTGACCCCTGGGATTGAATTAGTGGAAAGAAGGAAAAAGCTGAGGATTGAATTAAGGGAAAGAAGAAAAAGCTGAGGAGGATGGTGACCCTATAGGAGAACTAGCAGTCTCAATTAACCTGGACCCCTGAGATCTCTCAGATACTGGACCGCCAACTAGGCACCTGATATGAGGACCCCAACAAATATAAAGCAAAGGACTGCAGGGTCTGGATTCAGTCAGAGAAGATGAATCTTAACCCTCAAGAGACTGGAGGCTCCAGGGAGATTAGAAGTCTGGTGGAGTGGGAGTTGGGGTTAGGGACATTCTCATGGAGGCAGTGGGTCGGGAAGGAGGTATAAGATGTGGAACATTCAAGGGTAGACTGTGATGGGAATAAAATCTGGAATTTAAAACAAACAAACAAACAACAAACAAACACTTTGTATCCTCAGTTTTGGTAAGCCCAACTTTAAATACTAAATACAAGAATACTAATCCAATCTTGACTCTTCCCTTCAGAAAATTTCATTAGCAAAACATTTGGAAGACACTAATTTTGTAACCTTAATTATAGTTAATGTGATTATGCTAACATAAAGTAAAATACCTGTTCTAACATTATCCTGTGTGCATTTAAGATCTTATTTTTAAATGCTTATATTTATACCTTTTATTTTTAACTTTTTCCTCTTAAAAACAATATCGAGAATAATACATCTGATATCTCTTGAGAATTGCCCTGTCCTTTGTTCTTGTCAGTCATGGTAGGCTTATGATTATTTGTATTTGTGGTTGTATTTGTATTATTTTCCCTTCCATGATAATTGCACAATTCCTTATAAGGAATATAGCTAGCTAGCCTTGTGGTGTAATATGAATAAGATGATACTTTAGAGTGAAAAAGTATCTTTTATTTGCCAGAAGTAATTGCAGTCTTGGAGGCTTACTGTTTAATAAGCCACAAGTACTAGCTCTTTCTGAATTCTGGCTGGCTGGTTCAACTCAGCTGTTCTGGCTCAACTTCTTTTCCAAGCTGACAGATTCAAACTGTCTCCTCTCAGCTTTTCACTTAATTGCTCTGCTTGGCAAAACTGCTTCTGAACTGGACTGACTGCATGTAACTCATCTGAATTCCATTCAACTGAACTTCAACTGCACTCAACACAGTTGACAAACTCTCCCTGTTCTCCTCTTTTAAGTTGCCTCTCTTTCCTGTTCTTTCTTTTTTTTCCCTTTTCTTTTTTTTTATCACTTCTTTTTACTTTATTATCAGTGCTTAAATTTGTTTACTTCTATTTACAATTGTATGCTTCTAGTTTTTTTTATTACGTATTTTCCTCAATTACATTTCCAATGCTATCCCAAAAGTCCCCCACACACCCCCCCACTCCCCTACCCACCCATTCCCATTTTTTGGCCCTGGCATTCCCCTGTACTGGGGCATATAAAGTTTGCCTATCCAATGGGCCTCTCTTTCCAGTGATAACCGACTAGGCCATCTTTTGATACATATGCAGCTAGAGTCAAGAGCTCCGGGGTACTGGTTAGTTCATAATGTTGCACCTACAGGGTTGCAGATCTCTTTAGCTCCTTGGATACTTTCTCTAGCTCCTCCATTGGGGGCCCTGTGATCCATCCAATAGTTGACTGTGAGCATCCACTTCTGTGTTTGCTAGGCCCCGGCCTAGTCTCACAAGAGACAGCTATATCACGGTTCTTGCAACAAACACTTGCTAGTTTGGTGTACCCTATCTCTGATTCATTTTGTCAATTGTTTCTCTGGTTCATCACTTTGTCAGCCCCTTAATTAGTCATCACTTTCAAACATTGCCTCTTCCTAATTCCAACTAATTCTACCCTCATTTTTATGACTAAGGGCGTGCCTGTACTGCTAGCCGGATTAAAGGTATGTGGCCTGTTTGCATTCCAGATGGATCACACAGACCTAGAAAAGGTTTGTAGGTGATCCCTTTTCAGAGAAGTCATTTTGCTGGATTACAATATCTCTATGCTTTTTTCCCTTTCTGTTTAAGCTACAAGTTGCACAGAGCTTAGCTTTCACAGCAGAAACAAGTATCAGTTCCACAAATATAACACTCTGAATGTTTCTATGAAGATCCATTTATTCGACGACCTTTCCTAATGGCAGTCCTTCAGTAAATGTCCGTTTCAGCCTCAAGCTTTTCTAGGCTGCCAGGCTGATGAATGATATGTCCTTTTTAAGCCATTTGGTTGAGCTGTCCTAATGTAAGGGGATAGGGGGTATCAGCTTCCTGCATTATCTCTGTTGCTGCCATTCTGCATGTTTTCCTTCACTGGGTCATTCATTTCATGTGGAAGCTTCTATTATTCACATTATATCTTTATGAATTTTGGTGGAACATGTTAGGGTGTATGAATCACTGAAAAATGATACCTCAGACTCAAATAGTATGCAGAAACAAAGAGCATTTATTGAACAAATTCCTGCAAACAGGGGCCCAATTCCACTGGGATAGTAGAACCCTAACTGTATTTGTAGATTCGGTTTTAAAGCCAAAAGAGAAGAACATTAGGGAGGGGGAGGTGATCTCTGTCTTGACTCATGGGTTTTATCCCTGGGTGTCTGGATGATGCTGTGATTGGTTAGCGACTTGCTTCAAGCATATTTGACTTACTATTCATAACGACTAAACTGAGCTGGTCAGTGGTGGCACATGTCTTTAATCCCAGCACTTGGGAGATAGAGGCAGGCAGATTTCTAAGTTCGAGGACATCCTGGTGTACAGAGTGAGTTCCAGGACAGCCAGGGCTACACAGAAAAACCCTGTCTCAGATGAGAGAGAGAGAGAGAGAGAGAGAGAGAGAGAGAGAGAGACTAACCGTCATTAAAGATAGGATTTGAAAAAAAATTAAAGTTACAGGTATACAAAATATTATGAATTAGGCAATATTTACTTATCTTCACTTTTAAACATCGATTTCTTAATGATCACTATGTGCATTTACTTTGCTTTGTTCCTTAAATTATATAGGTGTGACTAGAGGTGTGTGGAGTTGATGTGTTGATAATGTTTGCCATAATACTAAGCTATATTACTTGATCAATATTTAAGGTAATTTTGTGTTTTGGGATTAGAAAGCATGTCATAAATGTGAACTCTCCTTTATTGCTAAGAATACTGGTTTCACACACACACACACACACACACACGTGTGTGTGTGTGTGTGTACATATATATAAATTATTACAGCAATAATATTTTGAAAAATGTTAGAATTTTAAAGTATTTACATTTGATATATTATTAATTTTTTACACCAATACTTTTCTTTTTCCTCTATTTTAGCTATTCATTTGAAAATGATCATTTCAAACCTTTCCTATCTGTATCTTCATCTATATCACCCTTTGATTTTGTGACATAATTTCTGAAACAAGACTTTGCTATGTAGCCTAGACTGACCTGAGCTTACAGTCATGCCTCTGCTTCAGCCTTCTGAATATTGGCATCATAGGTATCTACAACTGGGTTTGGTTGCTCATTACATAATAAAATAAAATCATTATTATCTATACATGAATCGCCCTATTATTCTTTTTATGCCTTATAATTGTTTAGTTTTCTCAATGTAAAATACTTTATTGCCTTTTAATGCTTTTCTCTTCTTTCTCTCTCTCTCTCTCTCTCTCTCTCTCTCTCTCTCTCTCTCTCTCTCTCTCTCTCTCCCCCTCTCTCTCTCTCTCTCTCTCCCTCTCTCTCTTTCTTTTGTTTTTTGTTTACTTTTTCAGATGGAGTTTCTCTGTGTAACCTTAGCTGTCCGGGACTTGATCTGTATAGATCAGGCTGGTCTTGAATTTACAGAGATCTTCATGCCTTTGCATTCCAAGTACTGTGTGAGATTAAAAGCACAAACCATCATTGCCTGGACTATATCATTCTCTCCAAGGTTGTGCTACTCAGTTCACGTGCTACTATCCGCAGGACTTAACTCAGATGCCTAGACTATTTTGGCAAGGCACTTGCTAACATACTTGCTCTGAAGTTAACTGCTTTGTTCTATCTCCTTGCTTTATACTACAGTAGGTCTCCTGTCTTCCATACACACTACTGTAGAAATCTTACACATGAGACTGAGTCTAACTGCTGAATGTACAAGATTAAATACTATTACATACAGCCCTCTTTTATAAGCACTGAGCCATGAGGATCATCTAATGTGATTTTTAATGAAAATCTATTTGCATTTTATAAAGTTTGTTTTACTACCTACATAAAATAAGTATCTTCAATTTAATACCTCTAATAAGATATATGTAAAACCATAGAGAATATGTAAATTTGTTTAAATAAAAACCAAGACTATTCTTTTATAGAAGATTCATACATGTATATAAACAGACTTCTTAAAAATTTGATATACAGACAGCAGCAGCGGTCGCCATCTTGGTCCGAGACCCGCCGAACTTAGGAAATTAGTCTGAACAGGTGAGAGGGTGCGCCAGAGAACCTGACAGCTTCTGGAACAGGCAGAAGCACAGAGGCGCTGAGGCAGCACCCTGTGTGGGCCGGGGACAGCCGGCCACCTTCCGGACCGGAGGACAGGTGCCCACCCAGCTGGGGAGGCGGCCTAAGCCACAGCAGCAGCGGTCGCCATCTTGGTCCGGGACCCGCCGAACTTAGGAAATTAGTCTGAACAGGTGAGAGGGTGCGCCAGAGAACCTGACAGCCTCTGGAACAGGCAGAAGAAGCACAGAGGCGCTGAGGCAGCACCCTGTGTGGGCCGGGGACAGCCGGCCACCTTCCGGACCGGAGGACAGGTGCCCACCCGGCTGGGGAGGCGGCCTAAGCCACAGCAGCAGCGGTCGCCATCTTGGTCCCGGGACTCCAAGGAACTTAGGAATTTAGTCTGCTTAGGTGAGAGTCTGTACCACCTGGGAACTGCCAAAGCAACACAGTGTCTGAGAAAGGTCCTGTTTTGGGCCTTCTTCTTCGGCCAGGAGGAGGTCCAAATACAAGATATCTGCGCACCTTCCCTGTAAGAGAGCTTGCCAGCAGAGAGTGCTCTGAGCACTGAAACTCAGAGGAGAGAATCTGTCTCCCAGGTCTGCTGATAGACGGTAACAGAATCACCAGAAGAACAATCTCTAAACAGAGTCAACTATAACTACTAACTCCAGAGATTACCAGATGGCGAAAGGTAAACGGAGGAATCTTACTAACAGGAACCAAGACCACTCACCATCACCAGAACCCAGCACACCCACTTCGCCCAGTCCAGGGAACCCCAACACACCTGAGAACCTAGACCTAGATTTAAAAGCATATCTCATGATGATGGTAGAGGACATCAAGAAGGACTTTAATAAATCACTTAAAGAAATACAGGAGAACACTGCTAAAGAGTTACAAGTCCTTAAAGAAAAACAGGAAAACACAATCAAACAGGTAGAAGTCCTTACAGAAAAAGAGGAAAAAACATACAAACAGGTGATGGAAATGAACAAAACCATACTAGACCTAAAAAGGGAAGTAGACACAATAAAGAAAACTCAAAGCGAGGCAACACTAGAGATAGAAACCCTAGGAAAGAAATCTGGAACCATAGATTTGAGCATCAGCAACAGAATACAAGAGATGGAAGAGAGAATCTCAGGTGCAGAAGATTCCATAGAGAACATCGGCACAACAATCAAAGAAAATGGAAAATGCAAAAAGATCCTAACTCAAAATATCCAGGAAATCCAGGACACAATAAGAAGACCAAACGTACGGATAATAGGAGTGGATGAGAATGAAGATTTTCAACTCAAAGGTCCAGCAAACATCTTCAACAAAATTATTGAAGAAAACTTCCCAAATCTAAAGAATGAGATGCATATGAACATACAAGAAGCCTACAGAACTCCAAATAGACTGGACCAGAAAAGAAATTCCTCCCGACACATAATAATCAGAACATCAAATGCACTAAATAAAGATAGAATACTAAAAGCAGTAAGGGAAAAAGGTCAAGTAACATATAAAGGCAAGCCTATCAGAATTACACCAGATTTTTCACCAGAGACTATGAAAGCCAGAAGAGCCTGGACAGATGTTATACAGACACTAAGAGAACACAAACTGCAGCCCAGGCTACTATACCCAGCCAAACTCTCAATTATCATAGAGGGAGAAACCAAAGTATTCCACGACACAACCAAATTCACGCATTATCTCTCCACGAATCCAGCCCTTCAAAGGATAATAACAGAAAAAAACCAATACAAGAACGGGAACAACGCCCTAGAAAAAACAAGAAGGTAATCCCTCAACAAACCTAAAAGAAGACAGCCACAAGAACAGAATGCCACCTTTAACAACTAAAATAACAGGAAGCAACAATTACTTTTCCTTAATATCTCTTAACATCAATGGTCTCAACTCGCCAATAAAAAGACATAGACTAACAAACTGGCTACACAAACAAGACCCAACATTTTGCTGCTTACAGGAAACTCATCTCAGAGAAAAAGATAGACACTACCTCAGAATGAAAGGCTGGAAAACAATTTTCCAAGCAAATGGTATGAAGAAACAAGCAGGAGTAGCCATCCTAATATCTGATAAGATTGACTTCCAACCCAAAGTCATCAAAAAAGACAAGGAGGGACACTTCATTCTCATCAAAGGTAAAATCCTCCAAGAGGAACTCTCAATTCTGAATATCTATGCTCCAAATACAAGAGCAGCCACATTCACTAAAGAAACTTTAGTAAAGCTCAAAGCACACATTGCGCCTCACACAATAATAGTGGGAGACTTCAACACACCACTTTCACCAATGGACAGATCATGGAAACAGAAACTAAACAGGGACACACTGAAACTAACAGAAGTGATGAAACAAATGGATCTGACAGATATCTACAGAACATTTTATCCTAAAACAAAAGGATATACCTTCTTCTCAGCACCTCATGGTACCTTCTCCAAAATTGACCACATAATAGGTCACAAATCAGGCCTCAACAGATTCAAAAATATTGAAATTGTCCCATGTATCCTATCAGATCACCATGCACTAAGGCTGATCTTCAATAACAAAATAAATAACAGAAAGCCAACATTCACATGGAAACTGAACAACACTCTTCTCAATGATACCTTGGTCAAGGAAGGAATAAAGAAAGAAATTAAAGACTTTTTAGAGTTTAATGAAAATGAAGCCACAACGTACCCAAACCTTTGGGACACAATGAAAGCATTTCTAAGAGGGAAACTCATAGCTATGAGTGCCTTCAAGAAAAAACGGGAGAGAGCACATACTAGCAGCTTGACAACACATCTAAAAGCTCTAGAAAAAAAGGAAGCAAATTCACCCAAGAGGAGTAGACGGCAGGAAATAATCAAACTCAGGGGTGAAATCAACCAAGTGGAAACAAGAAGAACTATTCAAAGAATTAACCAAACGAGGAGTTGGTTCTTTGAGAAAATCAACAAGATAGATAAACCCTTAGCTAGACTCACTAAAGGGCACAGGGACAAAATCCTAATTAACAAAATCAGAAATGAAAAGGGAGACATAACAACAGATCCTGAAGAAATCCAAAACACAATCAGATCCTTCTACAAAAGGCTATACTCAACAAAACTGGAAAACCTGGACGAAATGGACAAATTTCTGGACAGATACCAGGTACCAAAGTTGAATCAGGATCAAGTTGACCTTCTAAACAGTCCCATATCCCCTAAAGAAATAGAAGCAGTTATTAATAGTCTCCCAGCCAAAAAAAGCCCAGGACCAGACGGGTTTAGTGCAGAGTTCTATCAGACCTTCAAAGAAGATCTAACTCCAGTTCTGCACAAACTTTTTCACAAGATAGAAGTAGAAGGTATTCTACCCAACTCATTTTATGAAGCCACTATTACTCTGATACCTAAACCACAGAAAGATCCAACAAAGATAGAGAACTTCAGACCAATTTCTCTTATGAACATCGATGCAAAAATTCTTAATAAAATTCTCGCTAACCGAATCCAAGAACACATTAAAGCAATCATCCATCCTGACCAAGTAGGTTTTATTCCAGGGATGCAGGGATGGTTTAATATACGAAAATCCATCAATGTAATCCATTATATAAACAAACTCAAAGACAAAAACCACATGATCATCTCGTTAGATGCAGAAAAAGCATTTGACAAGATCCAACACCCATTCATGATAAAAGTTCTGGAAAGATCAGGAATTCAAGGCCAATACCTAAACATGATAAAAGCAATCTACAGCAAACCAGTAGCCAACATCAAAGTAAATGGAGAGAAGCTGGAAGCAATCCCACTAAAATCAGGGACTAGACAAGGCTGCCCACTTTCTCCCTACCTTTTCAACATAGTACTTGAAGTATTAGCCAGAGCAATTCGACAACAAAAGGAGATCAAGGGGATACAAATTGGAAAAGAGGAAGTCAAAATATCACTTTTTGCAGATGATATGATAGTATATATAAGTGACCCTAAAAATTCCAACAGAGAACTCCTAAACCTGATAAACAGCTTCGGTGAAGTAGCTGGATATAAAATTAACTCAAACAAGTCAATGGCCTTTCTCTACACAAAGAATAAACAGGCTGAGAAAGAAATTAGGGAAACAACACCCTTCTCAATAGCCACAAATAATATAAAATATCTCGGCGTGACTCTAACGAAGGAAGTGAAAGATCTGTATGATAAAAACTTCAAGTCCCTGAAGAAAGAAATTAAAGAAGATCTCAGAAGATGGAAAGATCTCCCATGCTCATGGATTGGCAGGACCAACATTGTAAAAATGGCTATCTTGCCAAAAGCAATCTACAGATTCAATGCAATCCCCATTAAAATTCCAACTCAATTCTTCAATGAATTAGAAGGAGCAATTTGCAAATTCATCTGGAATAACAAAAAACCGAGGATAGCAAAAACTCTTCTCAAGGATAAAAGAACCTCTGGTGGAATCACCATGCCTGACCTAAAGCTTTACTACAGAGCAATTGTGATAAAAACTGCATGGTACTGGTATAGAGACAGACAAGTGGACCAATGGAATAGAATTGAAGACCCAGAAATGAACCCACACACCTATGGTCACTTGATCTTCGACAAGGGAGCCAAAACCATCCAGTGGAAGAAAGACAGCATTTTCAACAATTGGTGCTGGCACAACTGGTTGTTATCATGTAGAAGAATGCGAATCGATCCATACTTATCTCCTTGTACTAAGGTCAAATCTAAGTGGATCAAGGAACTTCACATAAAACCAGAGACACTGAAACTTATAGAGGAGAAAGTGGGGAAAAGCCTTGAAGATATGGGCACAGGGGAAAAATTTCTGAACAGAACAGCAATGGCTTGTGCTGTAAGATCGAGAATTGACAAATGGGACCTAATGAAACTCCAAAGTTTCTGCAAGGCAAAAGACACTGTCTATAAGACAAAAAGACCACCAACAGACTGGGAAAGGATCTTTACCTATCCTAAATCAGATAGGGGACTAATATCCAACATATATAAAGAACTCAAGAAGGTGGACCTCAGAAAATCAAATAACCCCCTTAAAAAATGGGGCTCAGAACTGAACAAAGAATTCTCACCTGAGGAATACCGAATGGCAGAGAAGCACCTGAAAAAATGTTCAACATCCTTAATCATCAGGGAAATGCAAATCAAAACAACCCTGAGATTCCACCTCACACCAGTGAGAATGGCTAAGATCAAAAATTCAGGTGACAGCAGATGCTGGCGAGGATGTGGAGAAAGAGGAACACTCCTCCATTGTTGGTGGGATTGCAGGCTTGTACAACCACTCTGGAAATCAGTCTGGCGGTTCCTCAGAAAATTGGACATAGTACTACCGGAGGATCCAGCAATACCTCTCCTGGGCATATATCCAGAAGAAGCCCCAACTGGTAAGAAGGACACATGCTCCACTATGTTCATAGCAGCCTTATTTATAATAGCCAGAAACTGGAAAGAACCCAGATGCCCCTCAACAGAGGAATGGATACAGAAAATGTGGTACATCTACACAATGGAGTACTACTCAGCTATTAAAAAGAATGAATTTATGAAATTCCTAGCCAAATGGATGGACCTGGAGAGCATCATCCTGAGTGAGGTAACACAATCACAAAGGAACTCACACAATATGTACTCACTGATAAGTGGATACTAGCCCAAAACCTAGGATACCCACGATATAAGATACAATTTCCTAAACACATGAAACTCAAGAAAAATGAAGACTGAAGTGTGGACACTATGCCCCTCCTTAGAAGTGGGAACAAAACACCCATGGAAGGAGTTACAGAAACAAAGTATGGAGCTGAGATGAAAGGATGGACCATGTAGAGACTGCCATATCCAGGGATCCACCCCATAATCAGCTTCCAAATGCTGACACCATTGCATACACCAGCAAGATTTTACTGAAAGGACCCAGATGTAGCTGTCTCTTGTGAGACTATGCCGGGGCCTAGCAAACACAGAAGTGGATGCTCACAGTCAGCTAATGGATGGATCACAGGGCTCCCAATGGAGGAGCTAGAGAAAGTACCCAAGGAGCTAAAGGGATCTTCAACCCTATAGGTGGAACAACATTATGAACTAACCAGTACCCCTGAGCTCTTGACTCTAGCTGCATATGTATCAAAAGATGGCCTAGTCGGCCATCACTGGAAAGAGAGGCCCATTGGACACGCAGACTTTGTGTGCCCCGGTACAGGGGAACGCCAGGGCCAAAGGGGGGGAGTGGGTGGGTAGGGGAGTGGGGGTGGGTGGGTAAGGGGGACTTTTGGTATAGCATTGGAAATGTAAATGAGCTAAATACCTAATAAAAAAAATAAAAAATAAATAAATAAAAAAATAAAAAAATAAAAAAAATTTGATATACAGGTAAAATAAGGCAAAGTAGTATGAATATATATATATATATATATATATATATATATATATATATATATACATATATATATTATTTCTTATGTTTCAAGCAAGGATTATTTATTCTTAGGCAGAAAATATGTGATTTAATATCCCATTATGTATTAGCACTCAATGAGTTGATGGATGCCCAAATCCTGAATGTTATTGAATGTTTTATATATATATATATATATATATATATATATATATATATATATATACATATATATATATCTTTTTCTCAAGTATTCAGATATATATATATCTTTATACTCATTGAGTGATTAGGATTTGCTTCAGGATCCTGCATGAAGGGTTATATGCTGAAGCATTGACATCATCTCATATCTATAACAATGAGTGTGTATTTAAACTGAACAGTTACTTCTATATATATTCAACATATAATTCTATAAAGAAAGAAAAATAGAGATTGTAAAAGCAGGAGGATAAATATGAGGACCAGTAGGAGGAAAGGGCAGAGGAAGAGGCAGTGGCCTTAACAAAAGATGCAATCGCTAGTATTAATCAAAACATATGTCGATAGTATTAAAGAGCATAGCTTCCCCATGTAGGAAAGAGTCAGGCTCAGAGTTTGGAGGCATAATTAGCCCATTAGGCATAAGATTTCACAAACATAGTTAGAATTGGGACATTTCTACTTTTATCTTTCCACATCTAAACTACCTTGCACCTCTCAGATTTTATGTTCATCTTACTCCTCTCTCAAAGATTCAGGATTTGGGCATCCATCCACTCATGTACTGGAAGTAACGAATGGGAGATTAAATCACATATTTTCTGCTGAAGAATAAATAATCCTTGGTTGAAGCATAAGAAATAAAGAGCTTTCTATCAGCCAAGAGCCATAAACATTTTTTCTTTCTCTTAACGAAGAATATGCTTTTCACCCATATTCTTCTGTACTTCAGCCAGACACTGTCTCTCCCAAGAGTCCCTTTTGTCTGGCTTTTCCTTTCTTTGAAACACCATTTTATCAGTTCCAGCTGTTAAAGGTAAGAGGTTTTTTTTTTTTTAATTCCCTCTTTCTTTTTCAGTAGTTAACAAAGAGTTTTCAGTACAAAGAAAGTTTAATTACAACACTGTAGAGAGTCACCAGGATTGCTTAAAATGGTTGTTAGCATTATCTATTTTTTTTTTTTTTTGGTAGAGTCTACTTTGCCCAAGGATCTAGATCCTTGTGGTATGAGAAAAAGTGCTTTGTTATGCATTAATCTTTATAAAGGTCCCTCTTACAACATTAAAACATTGATGATGGGATGCATGTGATATCATCTACCTTCACTAGATTAAAAAACATAAAGATAGTAAATGTTACAGTTACAGGACAGCTGGGGAATAAGGTATAGCCTGCATATGGTATGGTCTTGGCATACGTTGGGAAAAAATTTGAAAACTTGGAAAGGAAGAAAGTCGAAACTTTGAAAGTGAGACAGAGATTTAGATGCATGGGGAGGAAGAAGGATATGTGAGAAGCAAAGATGTGAGAAGACAGCAGGATAATAACTAGACTGCTGAAAATAGTCTGAGATCTTCATACTTTGATGAGTTGGATGCTATTTTGGCCTTTGTTTTTCTTCCCCACATAAATTTTATTTTCAACTAATTCCTAAAAATTTAAGTCAGCCTTCCTGTCTTATTAATTCTATCTACTATAACATATCATATGTACTCATAAATTGGCTTATGATAAAATCTTGTTTAGGCATGCCAATTGTGAAATGCATATTTCCACTTTCTTGCTATGTGCTTATAAGATAGAAAGACGATGATAATTCTTCTCAGAATTCCTACCCCAATGTTTTGTCCTAATTAATGGACATTCCACCTTCCTGAGCTAATTAGGTCCTAATCCTTCCTGCCCCCCCCCCTGCCCCAAAGTGTCCATCTGGGAGTTAGGATTTCAGTGTCTGAGTTTTGGAAAGACACACTCAGAAAATTCCATTTTCCTATCTGGTAACTTACCTCTGTAACAAAAATAAAATTTTACATTTGATGAATAAACAAAGGAAGTGATATATCACATCCTCTTCAGTTCCCAGGATTTCCTAAAGGCTGTTCAAAACAGTAATTGAAATTTATAGTACAGATTTGTGATCTTTGAAGAAAAGTAGCAGTGAATTCTCTCTGAAATTACTTAGAAATTAAAGAGGACCTAATGGGACTCATGATTTAACGTCACCAAACTATGGTGTGGCATCAACTTTATGTAATGTCAACATAAGGTTGACTCAATAGGTGAGTTTCAGCTCTTGTCTAATCACAAATGTGAAAGAAGACACATAATATAGCTACCTTTTGTTTGAGAAAATTATATATCTAATAAAAAGTAATAAAAAGTATGCAGGATCTAGCATATGCAAGAGCCCATGTTCTACTATCCCTTTCTAAAGATTGGATGGAACACTGAAAAGAATCAAATAGAAAAGTGCTCATAGTCAGAGATCTCCCCTGCAGACCAGAAAGTTAATGTAAAGGTTATAGAAACACTTTGATTTCAACACAAAGAGAAGGCTGATCTGAGCTTCCCTATCACAAAGATGTTCCATCCTCTCCTTGATTCATATCCATTTATAATATCTATTCTAATCCCATTTCTTTCCAGTGAATACATATTGTCATGTTTTTTATTTATTGTGGTTTTACACTATATCTAAGCATTTAGGTTTGGGATGAGTTTAATTCTAACTGCTTATCTGTTCCTGTTTTTGCTAGAGAGTTCCTTTATTGCTGAATTTTTGTTGTCCTCTCTGGTTCTCAGGAAAGTGTAGCGGCTGGTTTTTGCTTTCTAAGGAATTTTTCTGGGATTCATATTCATAGAGCCACTTGTTGTTTTGGATAAAATGTGTTGCTAGCTATTGAAAACTTACAATTAAAAATGGAGATGGGATAGGAGAGGAAGCTGAAGGTCTTGATAAAGAGGGAAGTATACATAGTCTTCAGTCAATATCTGTTTAATATCCTTGGAATTGGGACAGAAGGTGAGAGGAGGCCATGACAGGTAGCTTACTACAGAGCCGCGGATGCAACTAGGAGTAGAAACTATATATGGAAAAGAAGAAACAAAGTAGAGACCTTAAGCTCATTTTACCTGCCTTTATTGCCTACTGGGTTCTCTGGTAGTCTTGGTTGGTGATTTATCAGAGAAAGTCTGCTAGGGATGGGTGTTGAGATTACAGAATGAGTGGGGAGGAAGGTAAGAGAACAAGAATTATATGATCCACTGGGATAGATCAGGGAGAAGGGTGGCTACAGTGGGTGTTCTGCTACAGAAAAGGGCCCCCAATGAAGGATCTGGAGAAAGTACCCAAGGAGCTAAATGGGTCTGCAAACCTATAGGAGGAACAACAATATGAACTAACAAGTACCCCAAGAGCTTGTATCTCTAGTTGCATATGTAGCAGTGGATGGCCTAGTCGGCCATCAATGGGAGGAGAGGCCCTTGGTCTTGAGGAGATCATTTGCCCCAGTACAGGGGAATGCTAGGGCCAGGAGCAGGAGTGGGTGAGTTGGGGAGCAGAGCGGGGGATGGATATAGGGGACTTTAGGGATAGCATATGAAATGTAAATGAAGAAAATATCTAATTAAAAAAAAGTGGGGGTTTGGATTTGGAGGGGAGTAAGGATCAGTGAAGATCTATAGTTAGGCTTTCTGTTTCCTGTCCTGAGTGGCCTCTGGGTCTCCAGAGAATTTTTGGTGGGGTTAAAGACTGAGATAAAAGCATGAGTTGACCTTAGAAACTTTGGATGGGAGCTGCATATTACATTACACTGGAGATGAGGTTAGGGAGGAAAGTAAGGCTGCAGCTATGAAGCTGGAGATATGATGGGGTTTTGACTTTCAGGAGTAGAGAGTAGGGTCAAGAGCTGAAATTAATCTGGCCTAGAGAATTATATTTATGATATGTTTTGATGATCAAAGATCATGCATATTTTGAAGAATAAACAGTGAAACTATAAGTTCTATCCTTCGTTTCTTTCTTCCAGGTTGCATTGGGTATTCCTATTTTCATATTCCTGCTAGTTTTATGATGAACTTTCTAAACTCCAAACTAACAAGACCAAGAAAAGAACTTCTTCTGGATTCTTGGGATTGTGACAAATGTAGGGCTAAGTTAGGGTATAATGGAATTTTTCAATCATTTCTGTTCATCCAGGAATATTCTTTATGTACTTGGGCTGCACTCATTATCCTTCAAGTGTCTTGATATTTATTCTGTGTATTTTGTCTCTTTGATCACAGTTTTCCCATTTTTTAATTAATTTGGAAACTTTGATGAGTTCTGGTTTATACCACTGTATAAATGGTATAAATTTTAAGTGATCATAAGTTTTAAAGACAGTGTTTCTAGAGAACAGTTAAGAAATAATCTTTATCGCCAGGTATGGTGGTGCACGCCTTTAATCCTGGCACTCGGGAGGCAGAGGCAGGAAGATTTCTGAGTTCGAAGACAGCCTGGTCTACAAAGTGAGTTCCAGGACAGCCAGGGCTATACAGAGAAACCCTGTCTCGAAAAAAAAATAATAATAGTAATAATAATCTTTATCTAAGGTCCCCCTTTGAGTCCTGAGAATCTATCACTTCCCAGGTCTCTGGTGCATTCTGGAGAATCCCCTCAAACTCCTCCTCCTTAGATTACCTCCTTCCATTCTTTCAGCTGTCCCTCAAGGCTTCAGTCCTTTCCCCCCACCCAGTACCACATCATGTTTCCATCTTCTATCCCCCCTCCTGGTCCCACTTCCCTCCCAGGTCTCTCCCTCCCTTCCCCTTGTGAATGCTTTCTTCCTACCAAGTGGGACTAAAGGCATCCTCACTTGGTTCCTTCAGCTTGTTAATCTTTTTGAGTTCCGTAGACTATATCCTGGATATTCTGTACAGTTTTGTTGTTGTTGTTGTTGTTGCTGATTTGGCTAATAACCACTTATTAGTAAGTACATACCATGCATATCCATTTGTGTCAGAGTTACCTAACTCAGGATGATATTTTCTAGTTCCATCCATTTGACTGAAAAACTCAGGATGTCCTCCTTTTTAATAGCTGGATGGTATTCCATTGTGTAAATGAACCACGTTCTCTGTATCTGTTATTCTGTCATGAGACATCTGTTTTTGTTTGTTTGTTTGTTTGTTTCCAGCTTCTGGCTATCACAAACAAGGCTGCTATGAACATAGTGGAACATATGCCTCTTTGGCATGATGGGGCATCTTTTGGGTATATATCTAAGAGTGGTATTGCTGGGCATCAAGTGGTATTGCAGACATCAAGTGAGGAAGGGGGTTGCTATCCCACAGTCAAACCTCTGACCCATAATTGTTCTTGTGGAAGAGTTGCAGGGATAGAAATGGTGCCTGAGGAAAGGAGATCCAGCAACAGGCCCAAAGTGGGATCCAGTGCTAGAGGAGGCCCCAAGGCCTAACACTATTACTGAGGCTATGGAGGGCTCACAGAAAGGGACCTGTCATTACTGCCCTCTAATAGTCCCAATAAGCACCTGAAAAAAAGTCAGATGCAGATATTTGTACCTGACCAATGGAAGCTTCCAACCCCTCTGGTTGAATTAGGAGAAAGCTGGAAGGAGCTGAAGAGGAGAGCAACCCTGTAGGAGGCCCAGTAGTCTCAATAAACCTGGAACCCTGAGATCTCTCAGACACTGGACCACCAACCAGGCAGCATACAGTAACTGATATGAGGCCTTGACACATATACAGCAGAACTGCTGGGTCTCGGGTCAGTCAGAGAACATGTACCTAACCCTCAAGAGACTAGAGGCTCCAGGGAGTTTTGAGGTCAGGTGGGGCGGAGGGGGTGTGGGAACATCCTTGTGGAGACAGGGGAGCAGGGAGGAGGTATGGGATGTGGAACAGTTGGAGGGTAGACCAGGAGAGGAATAAAATATGGAGTATAATAAAAAGAAAAAATGAAGAAAAAGAATTAATATTTATGAGTAATTAGCTATAATTATTTATGACAATTATAAATCATAATCTGTGGCATAATTAAATAAGTTAGAAAATTTTCATCTACACAAAGATATTAGAAATTGAATAGAACATTGTTCCATAAGACTAATAGAAATATAAAGAATCCATACACTAACTGAATAAAGCAAATATCCCATTAAAAATAAATGAGACCACAGTCATGAAAATTCACTAAATTAGATATATGAGTATCCATTACTTATTCAAGCTTAAGTATACAAGAATCCAAATGAGTTTAAAATTATATTGTAAATGGAACTTTGATAGATACTTTTAGGGAGTGATGCACAACTAATTCATCTTTTTATACATTGGATAGATCAATACAATTCACCAAATAAACTCTCAGTTATACAATGTATAATAGTAATGTTTGCTTGCCTCTTGTGCATTTTCATTGAATATTTTAACATATTAATGTGTGATATAGGTTGGATGAATTATACTGGTAATTTTGAAAATAAATAGAATAGAAAAGACATGTTCCCTGAACATGAATTAAATAGGAGCATCAGTGAAACCACATTTGTTGGGAAAGACCGAACACATCATGGGGTCTGGAGTCTTTGCATATATTTGATGAATGAGTCAAGAATTTAGAACCTTGTCCACTCTCTTCCCAGACCACTGATCAGAGTGTGTTTTTCCTGAACAGCTTCAAGAGATGAGGTAACGTCTCCCCCCCACCCCCCAGACAAAGTGCAGGCTTACTATACAAACAGAATATCACCCAAGCTCAAGGTTTTCCTCTTATAAAATAGCCCACTGTGTTTAGACATCCATCATGGGTCCTTTGTGTCACGCTTGTGAGACTTGGGAGCATGAGAAATTTACAGTAGCAAATGTAAACTGTAGCCATTGCTGTCTGGATGAATATTGAAATTCTTTGCCCTGACTTGGACATTTTTTGTCTCCTACCAGTATCCATGAACTAAAACCAGGCAAGGTTATAACCTGGAAAGAATGTCATACTACATTCTATACATTTTTTATTCACACTATTTTCATAGCTTTTATATAGACATTTTCTAGTTATCTACCACTATCAGGAAAAAACATTGAGTATATAACTCATGAATCACAGGACATATGAAATAAATCTATGTGAAAGAGAAACTAAGTAATACCCTAACCCTAACCCTAACCCTAACGCTAACCCTAACCCTAACCCTAACCCTAACCCTAACGCTAACCCTAACCCTAACCCTAACCCTAACCCTAACCCTAACGCTAACCCTAACCCTAACCCTAACCCTAACCCTAACCCTAACCCTAACCCTAACCCTAACCCTAACGCTAACCCTAACCCTAACCCTAACCCTAACCCTAACCCTAACCCTAACCCTAACGCTAACCCTAACCCTAACCCTAACCCTAACCCTAACCCTAACGCTAACCCTAACCCTGATTTTTTTTTTTTTTTTTGCCTCAGTGTTCTCAAAAGTGGGCTGAAGATATATCAAAGGTGAGCCCTATTATAAATCTGGTTAATTTCAAAATTAAATATCAGAATATCTCCTGTAGGGCATATGACTACTCAAAATTTGAACTAGAAAAGTAGTAAACTGTGAAATTCAACAATAGGATCTTTATCTCATACTTTGCTCAAAATTATGGCAAGCCTTCTGGCAAGAGCAACTAGAAGGCTGAATGGTTTTTTGTTGTTGTTGTTGTTTTTGTTTTTTGTTTTTTTTTGGCTTTCAGAGCAGCATGTGTTAGAGCAACAAAGTGAGGAAGACAAGACAAAATGTCTTAGTCCCTGGTTACAGGAGGATTTGGCAAAGCAGCAGGCAGAAGGGGTTTAAACACCCAATCTTATCCGCAGTAACCTCCCCACCAGGGCACCTATCATAAAGGCTTCATGGGCTTCAAAAGACCTCTCCAAGCTGCAGCCAACTGTTTAAGACATGAGGTTATTGAAAACATTCAAGATTCCAACCTCAACATGCAATATAAAATCTACATTGCAACCCCATAGGAAGAACAATGCCGACTGGCTAGACCACCCAGTGCTCCTTGGGATTAGACCATCAGCCAAGAAGTGTACAGGAAGAGATCCATGGCTCCAGATACATATGTAGAAGAGGAAGACCTTGGGTGACATCAATGGGAAGGGATGCCTTTGGTCCTGTGGAGCTTTGATGCCCCAGCATAGGAGAGATGCTGGAACAGCAATGGGGCAGGAGTAAGTGGGTGAGTGGGTGGGGAAGCACCCTCATAGAGGCAAATGGGAGGGGGAGAAGACAGATGTGAGATAGGTGGTTTGTAGAGGGATAGCCTGGAAGTGGGACATCATTTGCGATGTAAATGAATGGATTGCTTAATAAAAATAAAAATAAAGTAAAATAATAAAATAAAAAAGAAAAGAAATCTTATTGAAAGATGTTTTTCAATCATGATGTTTATTTTTCTTTCTTTCTTTTTTTTTTCACTGTTAATGATAAGTGTGTGGATATCTGTATGTATGAGTATATGCATAGAATGAGTACAACAATTTTTGCAGAGATTAAACAGAGGCACCCAGTCCCTAGGCAGTTGTAAGATGCCCTACTCAGCAGGTTCTTAGAACTGAATTAGGGTCCTCAGGAAAAAATTACACTCTCTTAACCATTGAGCTATGTCTCCAACCCCATTTTATTTGTCTTTTTAAATGGATTCAATGTCTTCTTTGATCACATATACTCATGTAGTGAATTCTGTGTATATCATTGTGACCCTTTTATATTTTTATTCCCTCCAACTCCTGACCTGTCCATTTTCCACATTCACATATTCTTGTTTTAATCTGTGACCCTCTGACTATCCAGGAAAATACATGTAGATATCGGTTTAGAGCTATCTAATAAATACCGATGGGTTCACTATTTTTTAACTGACAACTGATGACAACCAACCTGTCCCAGGAATCCTTGAGATGTCAGTAATTTAATAGCAATGGTAAGGCCTCATGAGTGTCTTCCCAATCCTTTATTGGTTGTTTATGGAACAACACATATCATTAAAATTAAAGACACAAAGCTATACTTAACATTAAAAGTGAAAAATAAGGTACTAAAAAAAATTAACATGATGGTTGGAAAAGTCCTTTCAAAGAAAGTCTTGATTGTAGAGGTTCTGTGGAGGGTACCAGAGCTGCTGTGAAATCATGGGTGCAGTAAATGTGTCATGACCTGAGCTATCAACCTACAATTTGTTCCCCATTTTCTGGCTCTTATACACTTCTCTCTCTGTTCCACAACAGCCTTAGATAGTTCATATATAAATTTTCTGTTCATGGTTGAATTTCTAAGCTTCCATTTATTCTAGGCATCTTAAATATCCACAAGTCTGTGATTCAGCTCTGTTTAGGTCAAAGTGAAATTCTGATTAAAGATTAGAGTATCATTTATCTATAGGTACTCATGTAAGCATATAGACAATGGTTTGGTGACATGTCAGTTTTAGTTAAACCATAGTAGTAAGGTCCCTCACAATAGTCTATAAACTCTCTAAGCTATGGTTCTGACGAGGTTTATAATATTTGTAGTTCATATATTCCCTCGTATGTTGTGAGCCACAATTTTGCTCTGAGACTGTAGGTTCTTTTGTGGTAAGATTTCTCAAGAAAAAGAAACTCTACATGTAATAATGTGAAATTGTAGCAAGACAATTTTTATAATTTATACTTGAAATACTTAATGAATATTAAGTCAGTTACATAAGAATGTGATGATATATATCAGTACACTTTAGGAAAATATCTTACTCATTTTAACATATATTTTAACACAAGCCAAGAAATATGCAGAATTGTATCTGATTAGCGCTTTGTATTTTGTAGTTGTTGTTGTTTACTTTGGTGGGTTTTTTTTTTTTGAGACAGGGTGATCAGCTCTTTGAATTATAAAGCATATTTCTCAGATTTTCAGCAGGTAGATACAGATTTTCTGTCTTATATAAAGAACTCCAAAGATCTTGAGCTTTCATTTTCACCTGCGTTAGAAATGTTTTTTTCAGGTATGGAGACTAGAGAATTAGTCTTTTTGTATTAGCATCTCCTTGCATAAAAACAAAACCTGAGATAAATTGGGGAATAAATATAATGGAAAGTTCCTAAGTCTGTAGGAGGCATCTCAAATACACACGCAGAAACAGAAAGTCTGGAATGGTACTATGGCAAATTCTATTTGATTCCAACTGAAAGCAATTCAATTGGCAGGCAGAAAGACAGGAGTCTGGGGGGATTTTATGGAACAAAATACATGATTCCATATTCCATTATGCTATTGCCAATATTGGTATCTGAGTCAGTGCAGAGCCTGCAACAAGGTGTGAACAGCACTAAGAAGATATGTGGTTGTTTTGTATATAAATCTTCCTGTGCCATTTTTTACATTTTTCTTAGTTGAGTGTTTGTTACCCCTATGTGTGTGTGTGTATGTATGTGTGTTTGCGTGTGTGTATGTGTGTATGTGTGTGAGTACTATTTCAAATTCATCAGATACAAAAGACACTGAAGCTTAGTTGAATTTGTATTGTTCTCAATGTTCACGTCAATATTTATAAGCAACAGAATTACCTTCCTTTTGAACATTTCTTCAATTACCTTTGACTTTAGAGTGTAAATAGTACTGTTTATTATCTATACACACACACACACACACACACACACACACACACACATATACATATGAATATATATTCATCAGGCCCTACAACTATCAGATACTTAATATATACAAAGCAAGGTATATATTTTTTATATCTAATAGGAAACAGATATTATTTAGCTAGGCAATACTGCTAAAGGGAAGATATGGATCTAAGGCAAGATATATTACATATGTGATACTACATAATACAATAATAACCTTAAAATACCAATAACTTAATCAAGTAGACATGTCTATACAGATATTTGAATTGATAACTAGTATGTAGATACAGGGAGAGTTTCTAATTTTTACATGCAGGCATATAGTGTGAGGGATAGTTGGCGATCTTTCACGGGAAGATTGTAAAATTTACCATCATTTTGTCATATCTGTGACTAGACCTCAGTTATACTTACAGACCGAACTTTAAATATAAATCAGGTGATGCACAAGTCAAGAAAGGCATTGTTTTAGGTTTGTGGTACATTTCTAGAATATTAAATAGATTTTTGCCTCTGGGAAATTATTAATTTATTAATAATCTAAATTAATTGGATTGTTGACAAGGTGATATAAGTTGAAGGGTGTTTTGTTTTGTTTGTCAGTAAGTAGGAAGTAAAAAGAATTGTGACTTAAATAAGTAAAACCTAGAAGACAGTTTCAATGCAACGTTTTGTTTTTACATCTCCCCATTTCTTTTTCTTGGATATTTTATTTATTTATATTTCAAGTATTATCCCCTTTCCTGATTCCACCCCCAGAAACCCCTTACACCAATCCCCCTCCTTCTGCATCTATGAAGGTGTCCTCCCACCCACCCACCCACCCACTACAGCCTCACTGCCCTTCCCCTACACTGGGGCATCAAGCCTCCACAGGACCAGGGGCCTCTTCGTCCATTGATGTCCAACAAGGACATCCTCTGCTACATATATGGCTAGAGCCATGAGTCCCTCCATGTGTACTCCTTGGTTGATGGTTTAGATCCTGGGACCTCTGGTTGTTTGATGTTGTTCTTCCTATGGGATTGCAAAACCCTTCAGCTCCTTCAGTCCTTTCTCTAACTCCTCTACTGGGGACCCTGGTATCAGTTCAATGGTTGACTGTGAGCATCAACCTCTGTATATGTCAGGCTATGACAGATCCTCTCAGGAGACAGCTATATCAGGATCCTGTCTGCATGCACTTCTTGGCATCCACAGTAGTGTCTGCATTTGGTGACTATATATGGGATGGATCCCTGGTGAGGCAGTCTCTGGCTGGCCTTTCCTTTTCAATGCAAAGGTTTTTTTTGATTGTTTGTTTTTGTTTTTGTTTTTGTTTTTCAAGACAGGGTTTCTCTCTGTAGCCCTGCTTGGCCTGGAAATCATTCTGTAAAACAGGCTGGTCTGAACTCAGAAACCTGCCTGCCTCTGCCTCCTAAGTGCTAGGATTAAAGGCATGCACCACCACTTCCCGACTACAAAGTTTTAATAACAATCATTTTAGCAAACATAGAGAAATAATTGGATATGATGGCTGTGATGGTTTTTATATGCTTGACCCAGGGGGTGGCACTATTTGGAGGTGTGGCCTTGCTGGAGTAGGTGTGTCACTGTGGGTGTGGGTTTAATACCCTTACCCTAGATGCATGGAAGTCAGTCTTCCACTAACAGCCTTCAGATCAAGATGTAGAACTCTCAGCTCTGCTTCACCCCATGCCTGCCTAGATGCTGTCCTGCTCCCACCTTGATGATGGTGGACTAAACCTCTGAACCTGTAGCTCAGATCAGTTAAATGGTGTTCTTTATAAAACTTACCTTGGTCATGGTATCTGTTCACAGTAGTAAAAACATAACTAAGATAATAGCTTAGATACTGTTTCTTTATTCTAGAACTCATCTTGGACATTTTACTGTGTGTCAGAGACTGAAGAATATCCTTCTTCATGTTGCTAAAAGTAGCTCTAGTTTTGTGAGGTGATAGAATGGGTAAAGACAACATCTATAAGTCTTGAATCATATAAGTTGAATTAAGGATTTTCCTAGCAACCTCAAGAGGAATAAGAACCAAGACATACTCTGAACTTAGTAGAAGAGACAAATATGTCTTAAAGTAGAAAAAATGGCCCTTTCACATTGTTGAGGACAATGAGTATTGCTGAATATACTCACTCAAATGCTAACCACATTTAGAAATATTTTCCTGACACACCTGTAAGTGAGATTTAATCTCTCTTGGTTATTTTATATTCAAATTGACAATTAGCCCAACATACTTAGCTCTTTAATGTCATAGGAAATTTCTTTAAACTCCACTTCCATGTCTCTTTTCCATCTGCCCTCTTATCATTATCATTAGGATATCACCTGGATTCTAAAGGTCTATCAGTTTGATGGAAACTGAAATATGAAATGACTTTTTCAAAGTAACTCTGTTATGTGAACTTTTTCAATATCGTTGATTAATAAAGAGAAATTCCTAGCCATGAGACATAGAACAAATTTCTAGTATTCTATCCTAGTCAAACATACTTATTCTAAACTGTTAAGATGTTTATAGAAAGAGATGGTATTCATACAAAGGATATAATTTTAAATGAAAGTTATAATAGAATTATATTTAAACACATGTAATAATGTAACTATAACATCTTTTATTTTCAGAGTCTGTGGATGGACCTAGTTAATATCTCTTGTATATAATATTTATTTTATTTTATTATTTACATTAAATACTTGTGTGTATGCTTATATATTAATTGCACATTAATACATTTTTACTATTTTACATTTCTACTATAAGAAAGAAACCCAACTTTTTTACCTGAATATTTTACTATATATTTTTACGTTTGTTAATGATTGTTACTTTCCAACGAGATCAGTAAGGGCCATGTGACATTTAAATAGTAGTACGTGATTCAGCTTTCATGCATGCATCTATCATCTTGCCCATATATGGTTCCTGCATCCTTTCACTTTCAGTCCCTTTCATGATTCTGAAGAGAAAGTATTATCTTTGATTTTCTCAACTATCATTAGGCTGACTTTGTCACCACTCACAGCCTAGCTTTTCCTTTGCTGATCTTTTGCTTCCAGTGAGTCAGACATTTTCCTTAGATTTATGTCCATTTTTTACTTCAGTATTCTTTGAATTTACTACTTGGTTCCTTACTCCTTCTGTTTCTTGGGTTTTTTGTTTGTTTGTTTGTTTTTTGTTTGTTTTGTTTTTTTCACCACTGCCTCTTCTTTCAGTCTTTGATGTTTCAATCTCTTTCTCTCTCTCTGTCTCTCTGTGTATCTGTCTTTCTCTCTCTCTCTCTCACTCTGTATCTCTCTGTCTCTCTGTGTCTCTGTCTTTCTCTGTGTGTGTGTGTCTTTCTTCTCCCCTCCACCTCTCAAATCCGTGTACTGTATTAACTCCTAGAAAAGGCAAACTAACCCACTTCTATTTCTGAGAAGAGAGTACTGTTTTTTGAATAAATTAAGTTCATGTTTTAGTGGATGTTTTCAGTTAACACACAAATGTTCAGTGGTGGCGCTTGACTTGCCACAGGCATACTATATCTAAACAGTATGTGTAATTAAGGACATGTCTCACAGCAAACACATAACTTACATAAATGTCCAAATGTGTGAATGGAATCTGAGAGGATTCATCAATGTGTCAAAGGTTATTTGATAACTTCTGGATAGAATAGTTCTGATATTTATACAGAATTATTTTTAAAAAATTCCATCACCTGTGCGTATTTTAGAAATAATGGAAACAGTAGGAGCTTTCATATCAGCTTTTCCCATTAATGTATTTAATTATTCATGGTCCTCATTCCAGGTCTTCCCTCAGACATTCCCTTCCTCCACAACCTCCCCTTCTCTGACAGTGTGAAGCCACGCGTCTTGGTATCTCTCCACTCTGGCACATTAAGTCTCTACAGGGCTACACCATGCACTCCCGCTGAGGCCAGGCAAGGAAGCCCAATTAAGGGAGTGGGATCTACAGACAGCCAACAGATTAGCGACAACCCCGACTCCAGTTGTTTCGAAACCCACATGAAGACTGAATTGCCATCTCTTATATACATGTGGGGGCCTAGGTCTTTAGTTGGTTCAGAATCTGAAAGCTCCCAATGGTCCAGCTTAGATGATTCTTTTAGTCTTCCTGTAGAGTTCCTATCCTCTTTGGGTGCCTCAATCCTACTGCAACTCTTCCTTAAGATACCCAAGTCCTGTCCAAAGTTTGGTGGTGAGTCTCTCCAGATTTTTTCTGTCAGCTGCTTGGTAGGGCCTCTCAGAAGATAGTTACGCTTATCTGAAAGTATAGGAGAATATTGTGCACAGTGTCAGGGATTGGGGTTTGCCCATGAGATGGGTCTTAAATTGTACCAGTTATTGATTGCAAATTCCCACAGTTCCTGTTCCATCTTCCTCTTTGCATTTCTTGTATGGAACAAATTTTTAAATTTGTGGGTTGATGTCCTTATCCCTTCAATGGAGGTCCTATCTGGCTACAGTAAGTAGCCATTTCAGGTTCCATATCCCCATTGCTAAGAAACTGAGTCACCCCCATTAACTCCTAGCAACCTCACTCATTTTAGGTATGTGGCATGTCCTAGAGATGCCCCAAACGAGCCACTCTCACCAGCCACTAATTTATATTCATTCTCCTGGCCCTCTGGCTTTTTCTCCCGTCTCTTGCCAAACCTGATCCTGAACCCCAAATTCCTTCACTATTCCCTCTCTTATCCTGTTCCCTTCCTCCTTCTGCTTCATATAACTATTTTATTCTCTCTTCTAAGAGAGATTCAAACATCTTGGACTTTCTTTCTTGTTTAGCTTCTTTGGGTCTGGGGATTGTAGTGTGGATATCTTGTACTTATGGATAAAATCTACTTATAAGTGAGTGTATACCATGCATAAACTGGGTTACCTCACTCAGGATGATATGTTCTAGTTCCATCTATTTGCCTGCAATGTTCATGATATCCTTGTTTTTTATAATTGAGTAACATTCCATTGTGTTACTTAACCTCATTTTCTGTATCCATTATTTGTTTGAGAGACATCTGGTTTGTTTCTAGTTTCTGGCTATGAACATAGTGGGGCAGCTTTTGGGTATTTGACCAGGAGTGGTATGTGTGTGTGTGTGTGTGTGTGTGTGTGTGTGTGTGTGTGTGTGTGTCTTCAGGTAAAGCTATTCCCATTTTTTTTTTTTTTGAGAAATCACCAGATTTATTTCAAGAGTGGTTGTACAAGTTTGCAATCCCACCAGCACATATTCCCCAGCATGTGCTGCCACTTGAGTTTTTTATCTTAGTCATTCGGATGGGTATAAGATGGAATCTCAAGGTCATTTTGACTTGCATTTCCTGATGAGAAAGTACGTTTATTATTTATAAATTCTACTCGGTCACACTAACCCTAACTCTGAGCACCCCAAATTTGTGTCAAATTTTTCGATTTTTTTAAAACAAATTTTGGATATTGTCCCTCTGTCAGATATAGGGATTGTGAAGATATTTTCCCAATCTGTAGATTGCCATTTTGTCCCATGGGCAGTGCCCCTGCCCTTGAAGAATCTTCTCTGTTTTATGAGGATCCATTCATCAATTGTTGTTCTTAGAGCACGATCCACTGCTTTTCTGTTCAGGGAAGAGTCTCCTGAACCAATGCATTCAAGTCTATTTTCTACTTTCTCTTCTATGATATTTAGTGCATCAGGTTCTATGTTGAGGTCTTTGATCCACTTGGACTTCAGACTTGTGCAGGGTGATAAACACATATATTTGTAATCTTCTACAAGAAGACATCAGTTAAATCAGCACCATATGTTGCAGTGACTTTCTTTATCCCATTATATGGATTTTACTTCTTGGTAAAAACTCAAGTAGCTGTAGATGCATGGGTATATATCTGAGTCTTAATACAATTCCAATCATCAAACTATCTGTTTCTATACCAATAGAAACATTTCTAAACCAGTAGAAACATAAACCATGCAGATTTTATTACTATTGCTGTGCAGTACAGCTTTAGGTCAGGAATGGTGATACATTCTGTAGTTCTTTCATTGTACGAGATTGTTTTCGCTATCTTTTTGTTTGTTTGATTTGTCTATATGAAGTTGAGAATTGTTCTTTCAGAGTCTGTAAAGAATTGTGTTGGAATTGGGATGGGAATTGCATTGAATCTGTAGATTGCTTTTTGTAAGATGGTCATTTTTACTATGTTAATATTTACAAAGAAGAGTTAATACCAGTGTTCCTCAAAGTCTTCCACAAAAAAGGAACAGAAGGAATATTGCCAAACTCATTCTATAATGCCGTAGTCACCCCAATATTTAAACCACACAAAAAAATTCAACAAAGAAATGGAACATCAGACCAAGCACCCTTATTAACATTGACACAAAAATGCTCAATAAAATACTTGCAAACTGAATCCTAAAATACACCAAAAACATCATCCACCAAGATCAAGTATACAGGGATATAGGAATAGTTCAATATATGAAAATCCATCAATGACATCCACCATGTAAACATATTTAGAAAAAAAAAGACATAATAATAACTTTAGATGCTAAAAAGCTTTTGAGCTTGGTGTGGTGGCACATGCCTTTAATCCCAGTACTTGGGAGGTAGAGACAGGTGGATTTCTGAGCTCGAGGCCAGCCTGCTCTACAGAGTGAGTTCCAGGACAGCCAGGGCTAAACAGAGAAACCCTGTCTCCAAACAAACAAACAAACAAAAATAGCTTCTGAAAAATCCAACACCATTTATGTTAAAAACTTTGGAAAGATCAGGGATACAAGGTACATACCCAAATACTATAAAGGCAACAAACCAAAAGCCAATGTCAAATTAAATGGAGAGAAACTTAAAGCAGTTACACTAAAATCAGGGTCAAGGAAAGGCTGTCTGTTTTCTCCATAGCTCTTCAATATAGAACTTTGTACTGGCTGATTTTGTGTGTCAACTTGATACAGGCTGGAGTTATCACAGAGAAGGGAGCTTCAGTTGAGGAAATGCCTCCATGAGATACAACAGTAAGGCTGGTAACCTTTGGTTCTATAAAAAAGCAAGCTGAGCAAGCCAGGAGAAGCAAGACAGTAAATAACATCCCTCCATGGCCTCTGCATCAGCTCCTGCTTGAGTTCCAGTCCTGACTTCCTTTGGTGATGAACAGCAACATGGAACTGTAAGCTAAATAAACCCTTTCTTCCCCAACTGGCTTCTTGGTCATTATGTTTATTCAGGAATAGAAACCCTGACTAAGACAATCTTGAAGTTCTAAGTAGAGCAATAAGACAACTAAGATAGATGAAGGGGATAAAAAATTGAAAAGAAAAAAATTAGTATCGCTATTCACAGATGATATGATAGTATAACTAAGTGACCCCAAACCCCTACCAAAGAACTCCTACAGCTGAGAAACACCTTTAGCAAAGTAATAGAAAATTAACTAACAAACTCAATATTCCTCCTTTATAAAAACAATACACAGATTGAGAAAGAAATCAAGGAAATAACATTCTTCACAATAGCCACAAATAATATAAAATATCTTGGAGTAACTAACCAGGAGAGTGAAAGACCTGTATGTCTGCAAATAAAGTAGAAGGAGATATCAGAGTATAGAAAGATCTCCCATGCTCATGGATTGGTAATATTAACATAATAGAAATGGCTATATTAGTATCTGTTTTATGCTGGAACATCGTATGTAAAAGGTTGGGGCATAGCTTCACACAGAATAAAACAACGGTATGTTTTTTTTTTTGTTTTTTTTTTTTAGGTTAAGCCTATTCTCGCTTTTATTTCTGTATAATATACACGGGTTACAATCCAATAATGCTATTACACTTATGTGTTAATGAATATTGTATTATAATAACCACAGAGACACTCAAAATATATCAACCACCTATGGCCATACAGTATAGGTTTGTTTCTAGAATTTAATTTAATGGATTCACAAAATATCCTTGAAAATAAGCGAAAACTTTATGTAACTATTTTTATAGGTAGAGTAATTGGATAGCAATGAGCAACAAAAAGGAGGTAAAATTCAGCAGGATTCTTATCAGTTGATGTAGTCTGAGCTATTAGATTCAGAGTTAGAACCTTCCATAGGAGTTTTTTTTTCCATTTTTTATTAGGCATTTAGCTCATTTACATTTCCAATGCTATACCAAAAGTCCCCAATAGCCACCCACCCCGACTCCCCTACCCACCCACTTCCCCTTTTTGGCCCTGGTGTTCCCCTGTACTGGGGCATATAAAGTTTGCAAGTCCAATGGGCCTCTCTTTCCAGTGATGGCCGACGAGGCCATCTTTTGATACATATGCAGCTAGAGTCAAGAGCTCCGGGGTACTGGTTAGTTCATAATGTTGTTCCACCTATAGGGTTGCAGATCCCTTTAGCTCCTTGGGTACTTTCTCTAGCTCCTTCATTGGGAGCCCTGTGATCAATCCATTAGCTGACTGTGAGCATCCACTTCTGTGTTTGCTAGGCCCCGGCATAGTCTCACAAGAGACAGCTACATCTGGGTCCTTTCGATAAAATCTTGCTAGTGTATGCAATGGTGTCAGCGTTTGGATGTTAATTATGGGGTGGATCCCTGGATATGGCAGTCTCTAGATGATCCATCCTTTCATCTCAGCTCCAAACTTTGTCTCTGTAACTCCTTCCAAGGGTATTTTGTTCCCACTTCTAAGGAGGGGCATAGTGTCCACACTTCAGTCTTCATTTTTCTTGAGTTTCATGTGTTTAGGAAATTGTATCTTATATCTTGGGTATCCTAGGTTTTGGGCTAATATCCACTTATCAGTGAGTACATATTGTGTGAGTTCCTTTGTGAATGTGTTACCTCACTCAGGATGATGCCCTCCAGGTCCATCCATTTGGCTAGGAATTTCATAAATTCATTCTTTTTAATTGCTGAGTAGTACTCCATTGTGTAGATGTACCACACTTTCTGTATCCATTCCTCTGTTGAGGGACATCTGGGTTCTTTACAGCTTCTGGCTATTATAAATAAGGCTGCTATGAACATAGTGGAGCATGTGTCCTTCTTACCAGTTGGGGCATCTTCTGGATATATGCCCAGGAGAGGTATTGCAGGATCCTCCGGTACTACTATGTCCAATTTTCTGAGGATCCGCCAGACTGATTTCCAGAGTGGTTGTACAAGCTTGCAATCCCACCAACAATGGAGGAGTGTTCCTCTTTCTCCACATCCTCACCAGCATCTGCTGTCACCTGAATTTTTGATCTTAGCCATTCTGACTGGTGTGAGGTGGAATCTCAGGGTTGTTTTGATTTGCATTTCCCTGATGATTAAGGCTGTTGAACATTTTTCAGGTGCTTCTCTGTCATTCGGTATTCCTCAGGTGAGAATTCTTTGTTCAGTTCTGAGCCCCATTTTTTAATGGGGTTATTTGATTTTCTGAAGTCCACCTTCTTGAGTTCTTTATATATGTTGGATATTAGTCCCCTATCTGATTTAGGATAGGTAAAGATCCTTTCCCAATCTGTTGGTGGTATTTATGTCTTATTGACGGTGCCTTTTGCCTTGCAGAAACTTTAGAGTTTCATTAGGTCCCATTTGTCAATTCTTGATCTTACAGCACAAGCCATTGCTGTTCTGTTCAGGAATTTTTCCCCTGTGCCCATATCTTCAAGGCTTTTCCCCACTTTCTCCTCTATAAGTTTCAGTGTCTCTGGTTTTATGTGAAGTTCCTTGATCCACTTAGATTTGACCTTAGTACAAGGAGATAAGTATGGATTGATTCGCATTCTTCTACATGATAACAACCAGTTGTGCCAGCACCAATTGTTGAAAATGCTGTCTTTCTTCCACTGGATGGTTTTAGCTCCCTTGTCGAAGATCAAGTGACCATAGGTGTGTGGGTTCATTTCTGGGTCTTCAATTCTATTCCACTGGTCTACTTGTCTGTCTCTATACCAGTACCATGCAGTTTTTTTTATTTATATTTTGTTTCTATGAATTTATTTGTCACAGTCTGTGTTGGCCATCTTTTCCAATTTTAGTTTTCAATTTCTTCTTCTTTTTTTTTTTAATTAGGTATTTTCCTCGTTTACATTTTCAATGCTATCCCAAAGGTCCCCCATAACCATCCACCCCCAATCCCCTACCCACCCACTGCCCCTTTTTGGCCCTGGTGTCCCCCTGCACAATTGCTCTGTAGTAAAGCTTTAGGTCAGGCATGGTGATTCCACCAGAGGTTCTTTTATCCTTAAGAAGATTTTTTGCTATCCTAGGTTTTTTGTTATTCCAGATGAATTTGCAAATTGCTCCTTCTAATTCGTTGAAGAATTGAATTGGAATTTTGATGGGGATTGCATTGAATCTATAGATAGCTTTTGGCAAGATAGCCATTTTTACAATGTTGATCCTGCCAATCCATGAGCATGGGAGATCTTTCCATCTTCTGAGATCTTCTTTAATTTCTTTCTTCAGAGACTTGAAGTTTTTATCACACAGATCTTTCACGTCCTTAGTTAGAGTCACGCCGAGGCATTTTATATTATTTGTGACTATTGAGAAGGGTGTTGTTTCCCTAATTTCTTTCTCAGCCTGTTTATTCTTTGTTTAGAGAAAGACCATTGACTTGTTTGAGTTAATTTTATATCCAGCTACTTCACCGAAGCTGTTTATCAGGTTTAGGAGTTCTCTGGTGGAATTTTTAGGGTCACTTATATATACTATCATATCATCTGCAAAAAGTGATATTTTGACTTCCACTTTTCCAATTTGTATCCCCTTGATCTCCTTTTGTTGTCGAAATGCTCTGGCTAATACTTCAAGTACTATGTTGAAAAGATAGGGAGAAAGTGAGCAGCCTTGTCTAGTCCCTGATTTTAGTGGGATTGCTTCCAGCTTCTCTCCATTTACTTTGATGTTGGCTACTGGTTTGCTGTAGATTGCTTTTATCATGTTTAGGTATGGGCCTTGAATTCCTGATCTTTCCAAAACTTTTATCATGAATGGGTGTTGGATCTTGTCAAATGCTTTTTCTGCATCTAACGAGATGATCATGTGGTTTTTGTTTTTGAGTTTGTTTATATAATGGATTACATTGATGGATTTTCGTATATTAAACCATCCCTGCATCCCTGGAATAAAACCTACTTGGTCAGGATGGATGATTGCTTTAATGTGTTCTTGGATTCGGTTAGCGAGAATTTTATTGAGGATTTTTGCATCGATATTCATAAGAGAAATTGGTCTGAAGTTCTCTATCTTTGTTGAATCTTTCTGTGGTTTAGGTATCAGAGTAATAGTGGCTTCATAAAATGAGTTAGGTAGAGTACCTTCTACTTCTATCTTGTGAAAAAGTTTGTGCAGAACTGGAATTAGATATTTTGAAGGTCTGATAGAACTCTGCACTAAACCCATCTGGTCCTGGGCTTTTTTTTGGCTGGGAGACTATTAATAACTGCTTCTATTTCTTTAGGGGATATGGGACTGTTTAGAAGGTCAACTTGATCCTGATTCAACTTTGGTACCTGGTATTTGTCCAGAAATTTGTCCATTTTATCCAGGTTTTCCAGTTTTGTTGAGTATAGCCTTTTGTAGAAGGCTCTGATGGTGTTTTGGATTTCTTCAGGATCTGTTGTTATGTCTCCCATTTCATTTCTGATTTTGTTAATTAGGATTTTGTCCCTGTGCCCTCTAGTGAGTCTAGCTAAAGGTTTATCTATCTTGTTGATTTTCTCAAAGAACCAACTCCTCGTTTGGTTAATTCTTTGAATAGTTCTTCTTGTTTCCACTTGGTTGATTTCACCCCTGAGTTTGATTATTTCCTGCCATCTACTCCTCTTGGGTGAATTTGCTTCCTTTTTTCTAGAGCTTTTAGATGTGTTGTCAAGCTGCTAGTATGTGCTCTCTCCCGTTTCTTCTTGCAGGCACTCAGAGCTATGAGTTTCCCTCTTAGAAATGCTTTCATTGTGTCCCATAGGTTTGGGTACGTTGTGGCTTCATTTTCATTAAACTCTAAAAAAGTCTTTAATTTCTTTCTTTATTCCGTCCTTTACCAAGGTATCATTGAGAAGAGTGTTGTTCAGTTTCCACGTGAATGTTGGTTTTCCATTATTTATGTTGTTATTGAAGATCAGTCTTAGGCCATGGTGGTCTGATAGGATACATGGGACAATTTCAATATTTTTGTATCTGTTGAGGCCTGTTTTGTGACCAATTATATGGTCAATTTTGGAGAAGGTCCCCTGAGGTGCTGAGAAGAAGGTATATCCTCTTGTTTTAGGATAAAATGTTCTGTAGATATCTGTCAGATCCATTGGTTTCATAACTTCTGTTAGTTTCACTGTGTCCCTGTTTAGTTTCTGTTTCCACGAACTGTCCATTGATGAAAGTGGTGTGTTGAAGTCTCCCACTATTATTGTGTGAGGTGCAATGTGTGCTTTGAGCTTTACTAAACTGTCTTTAATGAATGTGGCTGCCCTTGCATTTGGAGCATAGATATTCAGAATTGAGAGTTCCTCTTGGAGGATTTTACCTTTGATGAGTATGAAGTGTCCCTCCTTGTCTTTTTTGATAACTTTGGGTTGGAAGTCGATTTTATCCGATATTAGAATGGCTACTCCAGCCTGTTTCTTCAGACCATTTGCTTGGAAAATTGCTTTGCAGCCTTTCACTCTGAGGTAGTGTCTGTCTTTTTCCCTGAGATGGGTTTCCTGTAAGCAGCAGAATGTTGGGTCCTGTTTGTGTAGCCAGTCTGTTAGTCTATGTCTTTTTATTGGGGAATTGAGTCCATTGATATTAAGAGATATTAAGGAAAAGTAATTGTTGCTTCCTATTATTTTTGTTGTTAGAGTTGGCATTCTGTCCTTGTGGCTGTCTTCTTTGTGGTTTGTTGAGGGATTACTTTCTTGTTTGTTCTAGGGTGTGATTTCCGTCCTTGTATTGCTTCTTTTCTGTTATTATCCTTTGAAGGGCTGGATTCGTGGAAAGATATTGTGTGAATTTGGTTTTGTCGTGGAATACTTTGGTTTCTCCATCTATGGTAATTGAGAGTTTGGCCAGTATATTAGCCTGGGCTGGCATTTGTGTTCTCTTAGTGTCTGTATAACATCTGTCCAGGCTCTTCTGGCTTTCATAGTCTCTGGTGAAAAGTCTGGTGTAATTCTGATAGGCCTTCCTTTATATGTTACTTGACCTTTCTCCCTTACTGCTTTTAATATTCTATCTTTATTTAGTGCATTTGTTGTTCTGATTATTATGTGTCAGGAGGAATTTCTTTTCTGGTCCAGTCTATTTGGAGTTCTGTAGGCTTCTTGTATGATCATGGGCATCTCTTTCTTTATGTTTGGGAAGTTTTCTTCAATTATTTTGTTGAAGATATTAGCTGGCCCTTTAAGTTGAAAATCTTCATTCTCATCAATTCCTATTATCCATAGGTTTGGTCTTCTCATTGTGTCCTGGATTTCCTGGATGTTTTGAGTTAGGATCCTTTTGCATTTTCTATTTTCTTTGACTGTTGTGTCGATGTTCTCTATGGAATCTTCTGCACCTGAGATTCTCTCTTCCATTTCTTGTATTCTGTTGCTGATGCTTGCATCTGTGGTTCCAGATCTCTTTCCTAGGGTTTCTATCTCCAGCGTTGCCTTGCTTTGGGTTTTCTTTATTGTGTCTACTTCCCTTTTTAGTTCTAGTATGGTTTTGTTCATTTCCATCACCTGTTTGGATGTGTTTTCCTGTTTTTCTTTAAGGACTTCTACCTGTTTGGTTGTGTTTTCCTGCTTTTCTTTAAGGGCCTGTAACTCTTTAGCAGTGCTCTCCTGTAATTCTTTAAGTGATTTATGAAAGTCCTTCTTGATGTCCTCTATCATCATCATGAGAAATGTTTTTAAATCTGGGTCTAGATTTTCGGTTGTGTTGGGGTGCCCAGGACTAGGTGGGGTGGGAGTGCTGCATTCTGATGATGGTGAGTGGTCTTGATTTCTGTTAGTAGGATTCTTAGGTTTGCCTTTCGCCATCTGGTAATCTCTGAAGCTAGCTGTTATAGTTGTCTCTGTTAAGAGCTTGTTCTTCAGGTGACTCTGTTAGCCTCTATAAGCAGACCTGGGAGTATAGCTCTCTCCTTAGTTTGAGTGGGCAGAGTATTCTCTGCAGGCAAGCTCTCTTCTTGCAGGGAAGGTCCCCAGATATCTGGTGTTCGAACCGGACTCCTGGCAGGAGTTGTGTTCCACTCACTAGAGGTTTTAGGGTCCCGTGGGGAATCCTGTGTGGGCCCTTGCAGGTGTTGGGCGCCTCCGCTGGCAAGGTACCTCGGGGCTCGAGTGGAGAGGAAGGGGCTTGTGCCCCAGGTCAGGCCCCGGTAGTCCGCTTCCCTATTTACCGCAGTCTCAGGTTCTGTGCGATTGGATTGGGGCAGGGGCTGTGTTCCACTCACCAGAGGTCTTAGGATCCCATGGGGAATCCTGTGTGGGCCCTTGCGGGTGTTGGGCGAGACTCAGCTGGCAAGGTACCCCGGGGCTCGAGTGGAGCGGAAGGGGCTTGTGCCCCAGGTCAGGCCCGGCCATTGAGGGTGTTGGGCGACTCCGCTGGCAAGGTACCTCGGGGCTTGAGTGGAGCGGAAGGCAAAACAAAGGTTTTAGCATATAAATAAGTGCACAATTTGGAACATAGGCAATTGACTGAGTAAATTTTTGTCTTGAACCATTTATAATAGTGATAAAGACTGCATGATACTGGTATAGAAATAACCAGTTTGATCAATGTAATAGAAGGAAAGACCCAATATATACACACATACCTGGGGACACTTGATTTTTGATGTAGAAGCCAAAACCATACAATGGAAAAATGAAAGTATCTTTAACTAATGGTGCTGGACTAACTGGATGTCTACATGTAGAAGATTGAAAATACATCCATACTTATACAAAACTAAAGCCAAGTGAATCAAGGACCGTAACATATAACCAAGTACACTAATGGTCATAGAAGAGAGAGGGAGAAATACTCTTAAACACCTTGCTACAAGAGACAATTTCCTGAACAGAACATCATTCGCAGAGGTACTGATATCAACAATTAATAAATGGAACCTCATAAAACTGACTCGCTTCTCTAAGGCAAAGGATACTGTCAATAGGACAAAACAGCAGCCTACACTTTGGGAAAATATCTTCACTACCCTTATGTTAACAGAGGACTAATATCCAAAATATAAAAAGAACCCAAAAAGTTAAACCCCAACAAACTAAATAATCCAATTAAACAATTGGATTGGGTTACAGAACTAAACAAATAATTCTCAACAGAGGAATCTGGAATGGCTGAGAAACACTTAAAGAAGTGCTCAGCATCCTTAGTCATCAAGGAAAGGCAAATCAAAACAAACCTACGATTCTACCTTACACCAATCACAATATCTAAGATTAAAAAACTCAAGTGACAGACCGACCATGCTGTCAAGAAGAAAGGGGAACACTCCTCCATTGCTGGTGGGATTGCAAACTTGTATAACCCATCTGGAAATCACTCTGTTCGCTTCTCAGAAAATTAGAAATAGTTCTAACTCAAGATTCAGATATAGTGCTCTTGGGTATATATCCGCCATATGGTTCCACCATACCACAAGGATACATGCTTCACTCTGTTCATAACAGCTTTATTTGTATTTGCCAGAAACTGGAAACAACCTAGATGTCCCTCGACCAAAGAATGAATACAGAAAATGAAAATGTGGTTCATTTCCACAATGGAATACTATTAAGTAATTTTATATATACTTATAATGAGTTTTGCAGGCAAATGAATAGAGCTAGAAAATATCATCCTAAGTGGGGTGACACAGACTCAAAGGACATGCATGGTATGTGCTCACTGCTAAGAGGATATTAGTCATAATGTAAAGGATAACTGTGATTCACCCTATAGATCCAAAGAAGTTAAACAAGAATGAAGGCCCAAACAAAGAACACATTTAGAAGGGAAACAATAATCATAGAAGGCAGATGGAGGAAGGTAACTGGGTGGGAGAGGGGGTGGTAAGTAAAATGGGGAGGCAGGATCAAGTGTGGGGGGAGAGAGGAGTGAGGCCAAGAGGTCCAGGGGAATTAATGGAAATCTCAGCTGCCCAGAGTCTGTGTGGGAGGTGCAGGGGGAGAGGTTGTAGAATCTCAAGGAAGTCCTAGGGACCTGGGATAAGGGAGGCTTCCAGGGGTTGATGCATGTGACCAAGGCTGAGATGCCTAAGAGTGCGGATGCGGAATCTGAAGAGGCCACCTCCTTAAGCCAGGCAGGACCCCAGTTGAGGGAAAAGGACAACAAGCTAGCCACAAAACTTTTGATCCCAAATTTAATCTATCTAAAAGAAAGACAGGGATTTATCAGAGACTGAAGGAAAGGCCAACCAATAACCAACCCAACTCAAAATCAATCCCATGGGCAAGTACCAGTCCCTAACATTATTAATGATGCTATCATAACTGTCCTCTGAGAGGCTCTACTTATCAGGGAACTGATATCCACAGCCAAACATTATATGGAGGTTGGAGACACTTGTGGAAGACTTAGGAAAAGGATTGAAGGCCCTGAAATGGATGTGAACCCCATAGGAAGAAGAGAATAAACAAACCTGGACCCTTATGAGCTCTGAGTTCAATCAAAGAACATACACTGGTGGAACTATGGCCAGGGCACATATGTAGCAGACAGGCAGCTTAATCTTCACAGTTGCCTTGTCGGACCTCAATGGGGAAGGATGGATCAAATCTGACAGAGACTTGATGTGCCAGCGTGCAGGGATACACAGGGGTCCTCCCCTCTCAGAGGAGAAAGGATGGGGAACAGGGGTGGGATTTTATGAGGGGAGGCAGCATTTGGATTGTAATTGTTAATAAAAGTACATACACTATAATTGGAGTGGTACAGAAAATTTAAGCATGACATCTGTGCAAAAATGATATGCAAATCCATAACCTCTACATATCGTTGTAAGAGAAAAAAAAATCTATATCAACTTTGCTGTTGTAAAAGCAGCATGAGATGATTTGAAGGCATGGACAAAGGCCAGATTTTCACACTCCTAAAATAATGGCACATATAAGTATTCGCTCAAAATTATTGAACAAATTCAACACATGGCTAAATTGTATATATTCTACATATTTTTTCTGTACATAATTGAATGGAATAAGTTTCTTTATTTAAGTATTCTACTATATGCATTATTAAATGAGGTAAATTTTTAAAGTGTAACCTATTTCCTGATTTAGCAAGCAGTTATGGAATATGTTGCCTCTCTCCTTGTCTGTGTGTATTTGTATGTGAGTAGGTTTGTATGTTCATCTGTGTGAGTGTGTATGTGTGCATTTTCCTATTTATTTATGTGTGTGTTTGTCTGTGTATGTGTGTAAACTTCTTTTGCGGGTGGTCACAACTGTTATGTGTTTATGAATCTAACTGCTATGTCATATTCAGAAAACTGTATCCTATGGTATTTCTCTTCATCTGCTGCGCTATTTTTTTTTCACCCTCTTTGACATATTGTCCCCTGAGTCTCTGAAGGGATGATACAAATATGACATCTAAGGTTGATCTCTTTTTACCCATGTTTTGATGAGTTATAAATCTCTGCTTTGACCATCCACCATGATCAGGGTAGGCTTGTGATCATGTCCGTGGGCTGAGTCAGTTTAAAGGTATTTTTAAATATTCACACCTAGATATTTTGAAAGCAGTTCGATTATGCATTCATTTAACAAAACATCAGCAGTCAATTTTCAGAACCATGGTAAAGGTGAGTCCTTCACAGTTTTTAATGGGGTTTTAAAGAAATGGCCTTACCCCTGAAGGGTTGCATGAATAAACCACTTTCCCAACTATGAGTACCTTAAATCTATTCTTTAAGCATTTTTAAAAACTAGTAAATGCATTTAGCTTTCAATTTGCAATTCATTTCCTTACTGGATTCTTAGAAGGAAGGGATTTTTAATATTTCTGGGCTGGACTAATACTTTTTAAAAACATCCTTTTGACATAAAATGACAGTTCTTCACTGATATCTCCTGTTTTCCAAGGATACAATACAAATAAATGTTTATGGTATAATAGAACATGATATGTTACATTATTTTCCTTAAAACAACTTGCATATTCTCAGAGAAATTAGTCTTTAAAATGTTTGCTTTTCTGTTTTTCCTGGTTTTCTCTCTATGCTGTTATCCACACATAAGTTTCATTGCCTTGATAAAATATTGGCTCTCACTTGTTTTATCTTGATTTCTGATAGAGATAGGAGTATTTCTTAGCAATGCTTCAATTGTGCCCATACTTATGGAAGATCCTGTGCAGAAGCAAATGGTGCCTGCACAGTGCTCTGTGTTTTAAACACATCTATGTACCTTGAAACTCTGGAGACATGTGCATCAGCATTGAGAGTGTGTTCTGAGACTCTTAGAAATATGTACAGTGAGGTTGAGAAATGTCAGATGCTGTAAGACAGTGCCCCTTTTCTGTTTAGATAAAAAGTTGTAAATCTTTTCTGTAAAGTTGTTTCAACCTCTGGATCTCACTAGATCTAGTTCCAAGTATAATATCTATTGCTAAAAAGAATGAAACAGATAACAATTTTTTAAATGTCTGTTCCATGTTCCCTGCTCCCTGTAAGGAAGATCTGACACCTCCTGTACTGCTCTGAAATTTTGAACTCTCCCCTGCAGGAGGGTCCTCTTCTCGGAGTCACACACACACACAGACACAGTGTACGTCAAAAAGCCACACAACTTCACCAGAGAATACAAATAAATTTGAGTCTCCAGAGGATTGAGCGCAAGAGTCAAGCTTAGCCTCATGTATCATTCAGCAAGCAAATTATGACCAACACTGTTCTTATGGACAGAGCAAAGACAAATCAAATTTATGGAAAGGGACTTAGAGACGAATTAAGTGAGTATTGAAAAATTTCTGTTTTCAACATTTGTTAAGATGTCATGGCTTAATCTCCAGCTAGTGTAATGCTTAAGACATCCTGTTGAAAAGTGTATATTCTCACTTTGTATTCTTTAAAAATTAAATAGGTCATTGATTTAATTAGGACAACATATAAATGTATTCTTTGTGTGTTCATTTTAATAAGGACATAGTAGAATAAAGTTTATATCAACTAGTTTTTTGATATATGCAACATAATATTTAGGGAGAAAGTTTGTACAGAACCAGTGGAAAATCATAAATAACCTGACACAAACCACCTTTATTTCATCTCTAATATTTTCAAATTTAGATTTTCGTTTTTATGTAATAACAGTAGTAATCTTATCTTACAGAATGAGAAGTAGTCAAAGTATGTATAAAACGTATTTATTAAATCAATGAATAAAAGCTTTTGAATATATTCAAATTACTAATTTAAACTTTCTGCTTTGGGCAAATGATTGAATCCTTGTAATTGGTAACTGGACCTCTTTAGAGAGACTAGAAGAATGCTTTATGTTAGGAGGCTGATAAAACATGCAGCAGGCTTGCTACTAGATCGGTAGAATAATAAATAACCAAATTATATAATTATTCTCAGTAGAAATTAGATTACTTTTGCAAACATACTGAAAACCCATCACCTTCAACTATACTTATTTTAGAAAAGGCCTTGCTGTGTGGTAGACCGTATTCAGCCTCATGAAGCTCCTGTCTTAGTTTCACCTCTATTATTTTTTACAAAACGTGTTTTATAAAAAGTGCCTATTAATGCAGTACTCGTATGTCACTTGCGTAGTTTTCCTTAAGGTTAACATTTTATAAACCTTCTCTCATATCCAATCCGTAAAGCTTGCATTGAGAGAGCCTCATTAAGTGATTTGTTGACCTGATTGGAACCAAATGCCTTCATGTGCCATTGTTCTGTCGGAGTTTCAAATCCAGCATCATACGTTCCAATTGTCAGGTGACTTTTAGTCTCTTCTAAGTTAAAATAAGTTCTTTGTCATCATTTTAAAGAGATCTTGTCCTAAGTTTTGTGTAATTTCACTCAAGTAGGATTTGTATGCTCTGTCATGATTCAATTGAGGTTTATTCTGGAAAATGACAAAGGAGAAAAGTGACCAAAAGTTGTATTGCTGATGGAGTTGCCCGAGGTTAGGAAAAGCCTCAGTTGCCAAGTATAGACACCATTGCATACGCCAGCGAGATTTTGCTGAAAGGACCCTGATATAGCTGTCTCTGGTGAGGCTATGCCAGTACCTAGCAAATACAGAAGTAGATGCTAATAGTCAGCTATTGGATGTATCACAGGGCCCCCAATTGAGGAGCTAGAGAAAGTACCTAAGGAGCTAAAGGGGTCTGCAACACTATAGGTGGAACAAAAATATGAACTAGCCAGTTCCCCCAGAGCTCGTGTCTCTAGCTGCATATGTAACAGAAGATGGCCTAGTCGGCCATCACTGGGAAGAGAGGCCCCTTGGTCTTGCAATCTTTATATGCCCCAGTACAGGGGAACACCAGGGTCATAAAGTGGGAGTGGGTGTGTAGGGGAGCAGGGCAGGGGGGAGGGTATAGGGACTCTCAGGATAGCATTTGAAACATAAATGAAGAAAGTAATAAAAAATTGGGGAAAAAAAAGAATAGGAATAGGCCAATGTAGTATCTGACAAGTTCTCCACTATCATGTTTCATCTTCCCCTCTGGAGCTCTCAGACATTGATCATGGAATTATGTTATGGCTACACACACATCCTCTTCATCATCACTGCCTTTCTCTTGGTTTTGCTCATCTCTGATAATGACTTTCTGTAGTTATCACAATACAACCTTTGATTAGTCTTGAATATATATGCCCTCAGTCAACATTATCTATTCACTTATATTTCTCTCTATCACCAAGAATTCATAAATATTTTGTCATATAGTCATAGGTGAGATGTGTCAATGTGTCATATGACAAACTGAGTTCAGTCCCTGGAACATACATGATGGAACAGATTACTTACTCCCACATATTGTCCAATGACTTTACAAGTATACCTTGATGTGTGAAAGTCCAAACACACACATGGAATGTGTGTGTGTGTGTGTGTGTGTGTGTGTGTGTGTGTTTGTAGGTTTTTTGGTGATATTTTTTGTCCTATTTCACCATTTGCTGAAGTAAAATCAAATACATCCGTGAAATTTAGTTCAAGGCAACAAACACATTTGAGTCTGTGGGTGTTTAGAAATGTGCTATACCTCAGCTTCTGATTCTGAACTAAATCTGTTAACTGTATAAGCCTTAAACATACTATGTGAGAAGCACGTTATTCTTATTGAGAGATAAAGTTATCCAACTTCTAAGTACAAGAAATATGATGTGAAGGCTGTAAACCTCAAGCCCAATCTCTGAGAGTACATGTTCTTCAGTACACGTTGTTCAGGGCAGTAAGTTCAAAACTGAAATCCCTAAAGTTTAATTCTTTGTGCTCTGTCTCTATCTCTGTCTCTCTCTGTCTCTCTCTGTCTCTCTGTCTCTGTCTCTCTGTCTCTGTCTCTCTGTCTCTCTCTCTCTGTCTCTCTCTCTCTCTCTTTCCCCTTCAATGTATGTGTTGAGGTGACATTTACTTTTCAGTTGATTCAGAATCTCTATAGATGCACAAGGCATCTACTAGGATATTTCTAGAAAAGTTTGACCAAGAAGAAAAGACCTCCATAAGAAGTGGGAAACAGTAGCCCACTGGGTGAGGTCTTAGACTCACCTGAAAGGACCAAAGTAATTTGAATACACCCATTCACTGCTCTAAGGTTCCTTTCTAGCAAGACACACTATGACCAGGGGCTTTATGTTCATGCCGCTAAAGCTAGATCTCTTGTGATGAACTTGGCCCATCATGATGAAATATACCCTTAACCTGTAAGGCAAAAATACACTGCCTTCTTTACCATACTTTCTCAAGTATTTCTTTTTCATAGCAACAAGAAAAGTGAAATCCAACATGTACATACATTCATATATATGCATTTATAAATATATACTCATTTTAAAATTATTTTATTTGCTTTTTAAAAAGAGTTGCACCAAAGATAGCTGAAGGAAAAAAAATTATCTACCACTTAAACATTGAATAGGAATCGAACCTTTACACCTTGTTTCACTAATTGCCAGGTATTTGACATTTGCAAAGCCATTTATACTGTTGTTATTGTAGAGACATGTCTACCACATACTTCTTTTTTATATTTTAATGACATTCTTGTTTGTTTGTTTATTTTTAGTAAAAAGCATTTTTTCCTTTTTTATTTTTTATTTTTCTATTCTATTTTTATTAGGTATTTTCTTCACTTACATTTCCAATGCTTTCCCAAAAGTCCCTCATAACTGCCCCCCCACCCCCCTACCCACCCACTCCCACTTCTTGGCCTTGACATTCCCTTGTACTGAGGCATATAAAGTTTGCAAGACCAATGGGCCTCTCTTTCCAATGATGACCGACTAGGCCATCTTCTGATACATATGCAGCTAGAGACACATACTTCTAAGTTTTAAAATGTTCAGTGAGCTGAGGCACACATGAAGAGCTTTAATTGCCTTTTAGAAAACTTCTGTGGAAGGGGTGAAGAGATGAACAATAGCGATAACCACCTTTTCCAGAGTTATCCAAGGATACTGAACTGAAACACAACCTGTTATGCGTTTGTTTCTTCTTCTGCTGAGTCTGAAATCCAACTTTTGTCTATGGGATTTTTATGAATCAAAATGAAAAGCAGAAAGAACAACTTGGCAATATGGTCTTTCTAAAGAGCAGTGTATTTGATACCATGACCTCACGTTGCTACTGGATATTGTAAAATCTGTTTGATCATACCATCCAGGGCTCGTGGCCTGAAACCAGAGGCAGCAACTACTAAATGAGCACAAAGTAACAGAAATTATATGTTTTAATTACACCTTTTTTCACCCCTGAGAGTTTGAAATCAGATAATTCATCTCTAAGGCAGTTCTGTTTATAATCTAGATCAGATATCTCATATCACCACAAGAAGTGAACACATATTCGGCTTCTGATATTCTGTCTATAAATGTAGTTTTAGGCTTTGCTTGGAGTGTGGGATTAATAATCTAGGACATGCCAGATTCCTCTCCACTCAATTGTTCTTTCTCTCTTGGAAATCTGATCAAGTGACCTGAGATTTGTATTTTATCTCAGCTCAGTTAATGGGAGTATTCTGTGCCCAATAAGAGAACAAATAACACAGTCTTTGAGAAGTTCCTCAAAGAAAAACCTACAAGCCTTCTCTTAAATTAATATGAATTCATTATATTTTTCTTTTCCATTTCAAACAAGAATCAAACAAGATAGGAATCTTTCTCTTCATCGTGTAAGCTATTTTCATTAAAATGTAAAGGAATACTTATTCATCCAAGCTTGCTAATGGATCCACATTATTTCTGGTTTTTTGCCTGAAGGAATCACAGCAAAGGAAAGAATTTGGCTTCTATTTGTTTTCTCCACTCATGCCAAAAAAAAAAAAAAAAAAAAAAAAAAAGAATTAAATTCTTTTCTCTATACGTATCAAGGTTCTAAGAAATTCAGATATATTAAGAATCAAGTACGTACAAACTGAGTGCTTTCCAAACAAATGCATGCTGTTTATCTCAAATTAATATATGCTTTCTTCTATGAAAGTATCAGAAAATTTGATGAATACCTGACACAGGGAAAAGATCATAGCTACACTGCCCTCTAGCGTAACAATTTAGGTATAGCAATACAAATGCACAATATTTGCAATGTTATTTTTATATTCCACACATTCGTGTGTGTGTGTGTGTGTGTGTGTGTGTTTCTGTATCACAAGGAAGGTGTATGCTACATACTATGATTTTGAATTATTTGAAATACAAAGATGTCAAGACCATTGATTTTTCTGATGCCAAAAGCATATAGAGCCAAGGACTTTCTAGCTATCCGCCTGTGCCCATGCGAACAATGGGAAAATGTGAGGCAAGCTACTTTAGCTTTCAGTACTGTAAGTATTAGAATTTGAATGTCCCAATCACATTGTCATTCCTGCTGGCTCTTCTCATATAAGCATATGCAGCTCACTTGGGAGAAGAAAGGTGATTCAGCAGAGCATATTTCACATTATCATGTCCATGAAAAGCTTAGTTCAGTTTTCTTCTTCCAAATACATCACAGAAGGTATATTTGATAACATTTTGTATGTAGAGGGTGAATACGTAACAATGCATATGGAACATGGGGTATGGAAAGCATGAATCTTGGCACTAGAACTTATTTTTTTTCTCTTGCACATGAAATGATATTGTAAATACATAAACATGAAAAAGGCTTACATCGCATCTGTCTTTAATGCTTGAAGGTCATCCTACATTTATAGATTCCATATACGCGATCAGTTGACTGGAGGATATCTCTGTATAACTGGTTTCATTCCTTAGATTCGGGGGTAGACTCTGATGCCACTCCTGACTCAAGATGCTTTCCCAATGAACAGGAGGAGAGTAGGAAAAGGTTTTCAAGTTTCAGCATCCTGCACTCAGGATCCCTGTCCTACGGTTGATATTTCTGGTGTGTGACCATATTTACCTATGCTTCTTATCCAGGTTCTTATATTCAGATTATGAAAATACCTACACTACAGAGCTGTGGAAGAGTAAGAGAGCTAACACATATTTCAGAAGTCATTTGACAGTATAGTAGTAAGCAACATGTAGGCAAATGTCTTCAGAAAAGGAGACTTTTTGCTATGTAAGCACTTCAAAGCATGAAGAGAGAATAGTTATGTCTGGTGATAAGGACTCAAAACTGTCAATAAAATAGAAAGAACAAGAGGCGCTATAGAAACTGAAGTCACCTGTGGGACTACATTATCATCATTCAAATGCTTACAGTCGCTGTGACTCTCAACAGCAAGAATGGGATAGCAGCAGAATGTCACATATAAGGCCCATAATGAGTAGAAAAAGTCCTTGGGGAAAGGCCAGACAATATTATGGATAGCAAGATAGTCCCACTGATGAGGACATTTGAAGGGATCTTTTAAATACACGTGGGAGTTTTTCTTAGAATAAGCAAACACAGGGACAGAAACTTCTCTTTTGTGTTATCCACTGTAGCCAAAGGAAATCAAGCACCAAAATTTATCAGAGCACTAATGCTAGAAGACCACTTTATAGGCCAAAGTGTTATAGCTCTCAGTACTGACTCCAACTGTTGTTGTTTAGCCATGAGACATGATGGGAGAGAACTTTAATGCTAAGGATATTGATTTCAGTAAAACAATGGGAGATATTTAATTTTCTCCTAATTAAAAATGTATTGTATTATTTTAAAATTTGTTTTATTAGTTTCCTACAAACTACATGGAGACTGTGTCCATAATTACACCAAGTAACATATAGTATATATTATAAATATATAATTGAATATGGATATGCATTATATATATGATAGGGATTGGCAATTAAGCTATGTATGACAGTCTACTGAATTTGGAACTAACATCAACATGATTTTCCCATCTAAAATTGTATAAGATAGCCAAGTCTCTTGGCTGTAAAGCAAGGAAAATAAAAAGTTTCACTCACTTAAGTATTTCAAAAGAACTTTAAGAACTACTGAGCATCTATATATAATTGGTTTAGTTCCAACAAATTCAAATTTTTCAAGTAGATAAGGAAAAATGTGTGCATTTCCATACACACAGGAAACAATCATGCATCATACAAGTACATACAACTATAGGATTACATGTACTTACATAGACACACACACTCAGATATAACACATATAGATGCATAGCTCTTCTGTGGGAGTATCAGGCCAAAGTTTGCAGTGCATTGTTTTTTTTTTTTTAATTTACCTTAGTATTTTGAACTTTTATTTCATTTAATTAAAGCAGGTATTTCTTATCCACCTTTGGAATAATCTAAGTGTGAGGTTTGTTTTCTATCTTTTATCCCATTTCTAAAATAAGCCTTAACAGAGATCATTTAAAATGTCATTTCTATAGACACATGTGGTATTTTTCTTTTCCATTTTAGACTTGAGAACCATGAATTCTTTTGCCAGGTGTCCTCTAAAATGCCCTACCCTGTGTCTGGCTGAACCTGATGACTTAATAAGAGGAAGAGGTCAAAATTCAAGCTTCTGAGGATTTTAAAAGCACTTTCTTTTAAAGTTAAAAGATAAATTATTCCCAACCGAAGTTACTATTGCTTATAGCATAATTTTAAAATGCCAGCTGTGGGAATGGATGATGTAGAAAGTACGTTTATGGAGATAGCTCAACCTAGAGGTCCAGCTGTCTCACTCCATCTTCCCTGTTGGTTTCTTCTGGATGACTTAATTGTCAAAGACAAAGGCATGATCTGCCAACTGCAATTTGTTCTTGTACTTGAAATTTTCACCTAAGAGGATACTCTGCTATGCCCAGGACTCTAGCTGGGAACTCTAGATGACTGACTCAGTGGGACTTCCTCAGTTAGTACCACGCCCCCAGCACCAGATTTTATGGATCCTAATCTCAGCTAAATGTTGAGTACCAAATTTGATGTTCCTTTTCCATATTCCTGTTCTATTTCAGGTCTTTCACAATTTTTGTTGAGGTTTTTAGATGTCTCTCACAGAGACATCTATGTAGCTCAAAGCTGTTGGTTCTTCGAAAGTACTAACTTATCTTGACTTTTCTACCATTCTGTTTCTCAGTATTTGTAGCTGATCCAAACAATCACAAGGTTATTTTTCTATCACTGACTGCTTCCAGCTCCACCTGTATCCCTTTTTCTTCCTCCAGTGTTTTTCTGCATCTTTCTCTGGCTCAGCCTACCTGGAAGTTCTGCCCATATACCATCTACACAGCTCTGACTTCCAGAGCTACAAAAAGCTACGTTTCCTACTCAACTAGTAGGCTGAGGATGGTCATCTTCCTCATGGAAGCTTGCCTTACTTACAGGCTAGGAAGTGACATTTATATACCCTGAAAACACGTGTTGCTGGCTACAAGTCATAATTGAAAACATACTGTTTCATAGCCAGAAAACACAATATTTGAGGGTTACCCCAACAATCATTGCCTTTTTGTTTTGTTTGTTTGTTTTTTGTTTTTTGTTTGTTTGTTTGTTTGTTTGTTTTTGCTTGACTATTTTCTTACTGTCACTTGCTACATAGTAAATTTCCTCACTCCTAATTGAAAGCATGGCTATTGTAGGACCATACATAGCAAGGAGTTACAGCTTTTATCTATTGCCATTTTTTCTGAAATAACCAAAAGGATTTGAAAATCATTCTTTAGAGTGAATGCAAATGTGTGTCACCTATGCTTCGATGTCCATTTGTCGCAGTTACATTTTGTTCAACACCTAGGTCTACTGCTTGATGCTTTTGGCTTTAACACATCCTAGACACAGATAGTTCTTCCCAAACTGTGAGTATTTAACCACACTTTAGGAAAATTCTTCTTGGTTTAATGATACTACCCTAAGATGATACCACATACTATAATCAAGAAGGAACAAATATAGGAAAAGAAAAAAAAATATTAAAGAGAACATATCAACTAAAGAAACCAGTGAAGGCAGAGGAACATGGATGAGCAGAATAGGGTTAGGAAACTAAGCCCTGAGACCAAAGGGCTTATAAGTTCTGGACCAAATAAGCCCTGAGAGAATGATGGAAAACTTTAAGGTTTTGTTCTATGTCTGAATGAAAACATTAGAAATTAAGCAAGACATGTGATTCCTCTGGCTCCCAGAGGATGATTTCTATATCATTTGGGTGGTAATTAGAATGTACAAAGTGCCAGAGATCACACTGAATCACAGACATCTTTTGAGAATGTAGAGGAGTTGAGAGTAGAGTTGGTAATGAGCTCTCCATAGTTTATTGTAGAATATATTGCTGACATTCTGGTTTAGGGTTTACGTTGGAACACAAAGCGTCTTATTTTCTGAGGAGATACAACAGCTACACAGTAGACAAGGGCAAATAATCATAGACTTTTGGTGTTTCAACATGAGCACGTGATGGATGACCTCACAGATTTATAGGCAGAAACATAGGCAAAGGACAAGTTGCAGGAAAACCAAATATGAATTTATTGTAGAATTTCTAGCTTTGCATGCACATTAGACACTAGAATGATATGTTAAATGGAAAGTTGTACCAATCCATCTGGAAGTAAAAGTAGGAGATAATTTGAGCAAAAAAAAAAAAAAAAAAAAAAAAGAATATACCTGAAAAGCTTTGTATGCATGGAAAAGACAACCAAAGGTTGAAATTTGGCCAATAAGATCATTGTTGGAGAATAGATCAAAATATCAACGATTTGATTATAACGGTTTGGGACAAGATGACATAAACCAACCCACAAAGAAAAGAATACTCCATTACAATATGGCAGGAATGAATCCAGAGATTAAAATCATACAAGGAAAAGATTTCTAAGCTGTCCTTCAAATTCTCTGACACTAGAACAAAGTAACATTTTTGTTTTGTTTTGTTTCTGTTACCTTTTTTAAGCTTCATCAGAACTTCACTTGGTACTGAAGTGTGTGATTTGTGTAGACTAAGGACTGAATTTGAGCCAAATGGCACAATAATAAAATAAATGACTAAGTCTGTTTCTTAAAGTTTGCTAATGCAAATCCAAGTTAGAGCAAGACAGGACTGGAAAAGAAAACAAAACTGGAAAACAAAGAATATTGGTTGTGTTTTGGGGGACCTTAGCATGGAAGGAGAAAGGAATGATGAGGCTGAACTTAGCTGAGAGTAGAAATGTCAAATGGAAATATATTTTTCTTTCATTTATTATGTTTTTAAGAAACAACAAACACTCAACCTCATTACTATAGCACTCTTCACACGGCCCTTTTTATATTTATGTGGGTAGATTTTAGCCATATAAGTATATAGAACACATAATTACCTCATTCTCTCAACACTTACATTAACAGCAGCACCTGCTCTATTGGAATTTCCATTTAGGACCCTGACATACAAGGTAGGTGGAATTTTATTAATATTTCTGAATCACTGTCTAGGAAGTTGCTGGCACAGAATGGCGACTAACTTTTGAATGAATGAATAATTCAACAGTATGGTCCAGAATAATGTACTCTACAAACGTTTGAGAAGCCTCATGGTGACTGAGTGTCCAAAGTAACACAGAGCTACAGCAGTCAAGAACATTGAAGAGAGGGACGAATTCCCTCCCTAAGGAGTCAAAAATGCATTTACTCTCCAAGGAAAGCAGAAGACAGTGCTGCCAACATAATCGTATTAGCAGCCCTGGAATCATTAATGTTGCTCTTATTCCTTTTATTGAAGGATTAGACAGAGAACAAAACTCATGAATATAAACAGAGAAAATTCAGCTCAGCTTCCCCCAATATGATATGTACAACATCTCAAAACTACAACAGCTGTTTTCACCAATTTATAGTATAAAATTAATAATTCTAAGTCATCTTATCTGAAAGCCTTAATAATATATACCTCTTTTCATTTTGCTTACGTACCCAAGATAATTCATTTTATATTGGTGTCAGGGATAAGGGCTGGGAGAGTGTATCATGTACTATTAAGAAAATATATGAACAAATTTAATGGAAAAAGCATCTTTTCAATTGCATTTTGAAAATGAATGTTTGGTTCAATTCATTACATTTTCCATCTGTTACTGAATCTCTAATATCTTTCTCATTCCAGTGTCAACATAATTGTCAAGGGTCTTATTTACACTCAGTTGAAATGTGATGTCAATAGTATTCTGAAATTACTGTATATCTGGATCTTTTAAATTCACGGACCATTTGGAATAGAAAATATCCCTGTACATCCATTCAACCATCTACTAAGTAGGTCCTAGTCAGTATGAATCCAAAGCCTTGGATTTTTCATTTATGGTCCATTAAGATCCAAGTTCTGATTTTGCTACCTACTTTGAATATTCAAAATGAATTCAATCATGAAAAATCATAGGATAATATGTTCCCATATTTGCCTGTCCTTCTTTAGAATGAAATAGTAGAATGAGCATAACTAAGGGAATCATCATGACTGTTTGCAGGGGTGCAGAGACCAATGATATCACAACTCTTTAACTGCAGAGCCACTTGTAAAAATTCCAGAGTGGGTATGAATTGTGTACTCAAAGCTGGGTATTATTTATAATATAACCAAAAAGAATGAATTAACAGGCCCAGCCACTTGGCTATGCCTTAGTAATACACATATGTTTTGGTCTCATGAAATCCTCGCATGTTTCGTATGGCATATATTAATTTATCTGTTTCAGTAGCTGCTTGTTAATTGGTTATTTCTTTTTTTTTTTCTTTTCTGTTCTTACTTTGTAGACCAGGCTGGCCTCGAACTTAGAAATCTGCCTGCCTCTGCCTTCCGAGTGCTAGGATTAAAAATTGGTTATTTCTATATTATCTTCCAAAACTGTATACTTCTTAGAGGAATATTCCCTGTATGCCTTATAATTTGTTGACACAAACAAAATTCTACTTCGATGTATACCTATTCATATCAATAAAGTATTACCAACAGATTTCTATGGCTGAATCAATTTTCTTTATAAGGAAAACACATCAAAGAGAAATAACCACCTTGACACCTTGGACTAGAGGGGAGAAGTGTATTTGAATACAAAAGGCGAGGTTGAATAAAATGTAATTTGCTTTTTTAAAGGTCCCTGAATTGGGTTATGAAAATTAATAGCCCATGCAAATTAAAACCTCCAAGCATTTCAGTGCTCTTTGATTGTTTGAATTAATCTCTCTTCCAATAGGGGCATTGGTTTTCAGGTGAACTCTTTCTTCCCATATGTGTTCATTGTTCATGAACTATGAAATACACAACATAAAACCTCAGTTAGACTTATGGACAACCAACACTATGCTCAAGCATTTTCCCTATAATGCCTACTAACACTGCTTAAATATACTTACATCTCTTCCCTTGAAATCACAAGATGCCATTTTCAAGATTGTACTTTACTGGAAAAATTGCTGTAAAACACGGTGCATGTGTGGAAAGCCGGTACGTGCTGCGAGCAATCGCATGTGTGCCGCCAGTAATCTCTGAGGAGAGCCGTGTGTGCCGAGAGCAATCGCCATTATAAGATGGCGCTGGCCTCCGCTGTGCCTAACTAGTAAACAAGTCCTGTACGCAGGTGCGAGAGTGAATTCACTCCTAGTCACTCCCATTCTCGGGGTGTAATAGTGGGGTGATGGGCAAGCAACGAATCGGGAGCTGTCACGCCATATCAGGTGCTGAAACGTCACGCTGCGGGTTATAAAAGCAGCGCCATTTTCCCGGTTCGGGATCTTCCTGAGAAACAAGCAATAAAACTTTTGCCGCGGAAGATTCTGGTTTGTTGCGTCTTTCTTGCCGGTCGAGCGGGACGCAATAAGTGGCGCCGAAGAACCCGGGAACTGTCATCACACCTGCGCAAGGAAGAGCCCTCGTTCGCGGGGCAGAATCAGAACCGTGGGACAAAAGGCTCTACAAGGTACGTACAATCTTGAAATTTCTCCAGAGTTAGAAGCCCTTTTGATTGTTTGCACGACGATTATGAGGATTGTCAGCAAATGGTAGAAGCAGGGCAGAAAGTTCTGGACAAAATTCAAGAAAGTCTATCAGAGGTAGAGCGGGGAGAGAAAGTAAAAGTAGAGAGGAAACAAAGTGCACTGAAGAATTTAGGCCTTTCCACGGGCCTTGAGCCCGAGGAAAAGAGATATAAAGGAAAGAATGCCTTGGGAGAGATAAGAAAAAGGGATGGAAAGGGAGAGAAGAAGGGAGATCGAGCTGGAGAGGCACATAAGGAAAGGAGCCTCTACTCGCCACTGGATGAATTTAAGCAGCTAACTCTTAGTAACTCAGAACCAGATGAAGGAATTAGCGCCTCTGAAGAAATGGACTCGGAGGAGGAAGCAGTTCGTTATAAGGGAGAAAGGTACCAGCAAGATAAAATGTAAGCTACTCAGCCCAGAAAAAGGCAAAAAGCGGCTGGTGAAAGCCAGCTTGCTGCTAGGCCTCCGGACTGTCGGCTTCAGGGTCCTAGTGCACCTCCGCTTTATGTGCAGAAGTAGTGGTCAATTTTTACCTACTCCTCATGTAGGGGTAAACCCTCGTGGCGTCAGGCCATTACAGGTCTGGCAAATGGATGTCACTCATATTTCCTCCTTTGGGAGAAATCAATATTTACATGTTTCTATTGACACCTGCTCTGGTGTAATGTTTGCCACACCTTTAACAGGTGAAAAAAGCCTCTCATGTTATACAGCACTGCCTAGAAGCGTGGAGTGCTTGGGGCAAGCCCACAATTCTTAAAACGGATAATGGGCCAGCATATACTTCTACTAAATTTCAACAATTTTGTCATCAAATGGATGTCACTCACTTGACTGGCCTTCCTTGTAATTCTCAAGGACAAGGCATTGTGGAACGTGCCCACCGCACACTCAAATCTTATCTTATAAAACAAAAAGGGGAGTTGATGAAACTCTGCCTTCAGTGCCAAGAGTAGCGGTATCTATGGTGCTCTTTACACTTAATTTTTTGAATCTCGACGAGCAGGGACACTCTGCAGCTGAGTGACATAGCTCAGACCCTGATAGACCAAAAGAAATGGTCAAATGGAAGGATGTTTTAACTGGTCAGTGGAAAGGCCCGGATCCTATCTTAATCAGATCCCGGGGAGCTGTTTGTGTTTTTCCACAGAGTAAAGACAACCCATTTTGGCTGCCGGAACGACTCACCCGCAGGATATTCATCAAGGATGGTGCAGAAGATGCTGACCTCCCGAGGACTGTTCCTGATCCTGACAATGCTGAACTTGTCTCAGGTTCCTAGTATAATGGGCGAGCAGAGATGGGCTATTCTCTCGACTTTCCCTAAACCAATGCCAGTTCGCCATGATGCTATAGTTTTTCCAAAATTCTTTACTACTAATAAAACAGTGGATTTGCCATATTTACCCTATGATCCCACCCGAGCACCATTAGGAGAAAATCGCTCTTTACTAGAACAGGGTTCTTTATGTTTTCAAATTAATGGACCAGGAAATTGTATCAATCTCACAGCCCGAGCTTTGGGGAAGTTTAATGAGCGTCGAGGAGGTTGGGTGAGCACAACCCAAGATACTTCCAATGTAGATATAACCTTTACAAATCGGACCTTTTGGCACGAGGTAAATTGGGTTAATGGTACATTTCTACCACCTAACTTTTCAGACAAAGAACATCCACACCAACCAAAAATAGCCCCTCATTGTAGTTTGGAAGATGAAGGGCTGATCCTGCCTTGGTCTGATTGTCAATCCTCCATCACTCGTTGGGCAGATCAGAGTAAAACCTTTTCCTTTTCTCCCAACATGATAGATAACCCAGAGAAGGAATTTGTTATGAAAAAGGGACTTTTCATACAGGACTTTAGAATGCATCCCTTTCACAAGTGGGTGCTTTGTGGAGTCAATGGCAGTTGTACAGAACTCAATCCTTTGATTTTTATCCAGGGAGGAGCAGTTGGAAAGGCTTCTTTTACTGGCATCTCAAGATTTGCTCAGTATTGGGGAATACATGATGCCTCCCAGGACTCTTATGTATATACTAATACCAGTGTAGAGATCACTGGGTTCAATAAAACTTTGGTAAACCAGATTAATTATCCATCTACCCCAGTCTGTGTTTACCCCCCTTTCTTGTTTATTCTTTCAAATGATTCATTTGAAGTCTGTTCCAATGATTCTTGTTGGATTTCTCAATGTTGGGATGTAACAAAGAACACCCGTGCCATGGTGGCACGGATCCCACGTTGGATCCCTGTTCCGGTGGAAACACCCTCCACCTTATCTATGTTTCGACAAAAGAGAGATTTTGGCATTACTGCTGCCATGATCATAGCAATTTCAGCCAGTGCAGCTGCTGCTACAGCTGCAGGGTAAGCTATGGTTAGTGCGGTTCAATCAGGCACAAAATTAAATCAGCTTTCAGCAGATCTGGCTGATGCCATCACTGTCCAAACTTCTGCTAGTACCAAGTTAAAGGGAGGGCTGATGATTTTGAATCAGCGCCTTGACCTGGCGGAGGAACAGATAGGTGTTCTATACCAGATGGCCCAGTTGGGTTGTGAAAGAAAACTGGAAGCTCTGTGCATTACCAGTGTCCAATATGAAAATTTTACTTATGCAGCTAATCTGTCTAGACAGCTTTCTTTATATATTGCAGGAAACTGGTCTGAAAGATTCGATGAGACCCTTGAGGCCCTGAGAGCGGCCGTTCTAAAGATCAACTCGACACGAGTGGACTGTCATTGACAGAGGGCCTCTCCTCCTGGATTTCATCTGCCTTTTCTTATTTTAAGGAATGGGTGGGGGTAGGTTTATTTGGCGTTGCCACCTGCTGTGGACTTGTGGTCATGCTCTGGTTGGTTTGCAAGCTCAGAACCCAACAAACACTTGACAAGGTTGTGATAACTCAAGCACTTGCTGCCATTGAGCAAGGGGCCTCCCCTGAAATCTGGCTATCTATGCTCAAAAATTAATTGACATTGGTGGCTGGCCTCTTTTATAGAGTTCGCCCTAGGTCATTTAGTAGTTAATGTCACATAGCACTGCGGTATCCAGGGACGGGCAACTTTCCTCATGCACAGATCAACCTAAGACATGGGGCCCGGTGGCGATAGGGTTACCCTATGACAGGAAAGGCTGTGACATTGGAGGAACGACCTAAGACAGGAGCCACAGCGGATGGGCATAATTACACAGGCCTAGACCAGCCTTAAATTTTAATAAAATCAAAAGGGGGAGATGTGGAAAGCCGGTACGTGCTGCGAGCAATCGCATGTGTGCCGCCAGTAATCTCTGAGGAGAGCCGTGTGTGCCGAGAGCAATCGCCATTATAAGATGGCGCGGGCCTCCGCTGTGCCTAACTAGTAAACAAGCCTTGTACGCAGGTGCGAGAGTGAATTCACTCCTAGTCACTCCCATTCTCGGGGTGTAATAGTGGGGTGATGGGCAAGCAACGAATCGGGAGCTGTCACGCCATATCAGGTGCTGAAACGTCACGCTGCGGGTTATAAAAGCAGCGCCATTTTCCCGGTTCGGGATCTTCCTGAGAAACAAGCAATAAAACTTTTGCTGCGGAAGATTCTGGTTTGTTGCGTCTTTCTTGCCGGTCGAGCGGGACGCAATAGCATGGTTTACCTGCCATTTGAAGCTTTTATGTGATTTCCATATATATATATATATATGTAGTATTTGGACATATATATTTAATTTAATATTATTGTTAATTTTAGATTTTGTGTTATGAAATTTTTATTAATTTCCTGATTTACTTAAACAGTACATGTTTTCTATTGACATTGCCTATGGAAATAATTAAAAACATTATTTCCTTTACATAATCAAAAATTTTAAATCCTCTTCAATATTTCAGTTATTACAAATAAGAAATGGTAATAACAGAGGCTATAGGAGAGAGAAACTATTTAAATACTTCATTTGCATGTTTGGTATTGTCAAAAGCAAAGTTACTTAATACAATATTTAATTATTTTTCTTTCTTCTTTTTATAGTCTATAATTCTTAGCATTTATTCTGAGGAAATTTTACCCAGGATATAATTCTGAAAATTTTAGTTAATAAAAATATCAATAAATAATATGCTTTGAAATCTACTAGAAAAGATTGGGGAAAATAGAACATTAAATAATGTCTGGTTTCTACTTCTTCCCACAGAGTTTAGTGTTTATATAGAAGGGATAACTTTATCTCAGAAATGATTGCCAGGGTAAAATTAGATTAATTATATTTGGAGGAGTAAGAAGAAAAGTAACAACTGAATTTAACAGCACTTTCCACTTATATAAAAGTGCTTGGTACTAATTTTAATAACAGAATACCTCACCGGGACTTTCCAGAAGAGGAGATGACAGCATCTATGCAAACATGTCAGAAACAAGAGCTGTGTTTTATGAAGTTTTGTTTGGATATCAGTGGGAATATCCTGGTTTTATTTTTTTGTTTTCTTGTTTTTTTTTTCTTTTTTTATTATTTTCCTTATTTACATTTCAAATGTTATCCCCTCCAAAAAAACCAAACCAACCAACCAACCAAACAAACAAACAAAAAACTGTCCCATCCCACCTCCCCCTGCTCACTAACCCACCCACTCCTGCTTCCCTGTCCTGGCATTCCACTATAAAGGTGCATAGAGCCTTCACAAGGCCAAGAGCCTCTCCTCTCCTTGATGTCCCACATGTCCATCCTCTGTTACTTATATGGCTGAAGCCTTGGGTCCCTCCTTGTGTACTCTTTGGTTGGTGGTTTCGTCCCTGGGAGGTCTGGGGCTTCTGGATGGTTCATATTGTTGTTCTTCCTGTCCATGCTTGTGTGCACACTCACGTGCATGCACATGTACACACAGACTCACGTGCATGCTCACACTCACTGGTAATGGATAAGTTCCCTAGTTAAGCCAAATGTCCATTTACAGAAACTATTAGTTTGACTTTCATATGTACTAAGTACTTTATATAACAAAGAGTATAAAAACACAATAATAATAAATTTGAGTAAACTGCACATTTCAGCTCAGACCTTTTAACACGGAGTATGGAAGAACCCATTGTGATAGCTTTTTTTTTCCTGTTTTTTAACCTTCTTAACTCTGTGAATAAGCAAGTACCTTCAAAAGACGACTAATTTGATGTGTTATTGTCATCAAGCCACATGATAGTCAACAGGAGTTCAGTTCTTTTATAGTATTTTATTTTGTAAATGCTGCTAATGTATTGATTATCAGTAAAATTAACTTGTTGTTTTAAAATTTTGTTGAGTTTATACCAAATGATGTACAACATTGGAAAAGTTTCTCTGATTCTTTATAAACTACTTACCATTATTTTCTTCACTCACATCATTCTTCCTCCATGGACAGCAGCTTGTGAATTCACAGGATCTTTGGAAAGAAACTGCATCATTTATAGCGCTCTCCCAAATCTGGAATGTAATCATAATTTTTGTTGTTGAAGTCTCTTTCTTGAAAAATAGAAATAAAGTCTATAATAACATACCAAAACTCTTGTTTTTTCAAGTCAAAGAGTTTACCCAAATGGCTACTTAAATGAGCATACAATTCCAATTGAATATATAGTTCTGATCTTATTGCTATAGTAACCAATGTTTTTTTTTTTTTGAACCAGAGAAATTAGATTATAATAACAATTAATGCCTGAAAGTAGTTATTTCTAAAAGGGCTTGCCCTGGTGTGTTACCATCTGGTGGGCATTTTGGGGCTACAATTAGTAGCTAGTTATTAAGTGCATCAAAGTTCTTCATTAAGGTTCACACTTCATTACCTACCTATTTATATATACATACCACGTGTTTTTAAAGAAGTATTACTTGGAAAATGAGAACATCAGGTATTCTTCTTTCTTTCTTTCTGCCTTATTCTTTAAAGATAATATTTCTTACTAAGTCTGAAACTCATCTGGAAGTTTCAGAGATGCCACATCTATGGGTGGTGTTAAAATATGCCTGTAGATGTACCTACCTGGCTCTTCCTGTAGATATTGACATCTGAATTTATGTCCTGATGCTTGCATAACAAGCTCTTTTATCCACTCATATATCTTTCCACCTCCTAGAAAATGATTTAAAAAAAAGAACAACAATAATTTAAAAAAAAGAAAAACTCACACTATGAAACTGTGGTTCTATAGAAAATCAACCCCATATTTTCAAAGCCAAATAGAATAAAACCAACTCTCTAGAGTGATCCAGTTGTTTTCCTAATGCATGTCATGATGCCAGCATGCTACACTGACCTTTCTTGCTTGCATTTGCAGTTCTTATATGAAAAGGTCAAACCATGCCCCTGTTATGGACCAATTACACATTACTGGTAACAGGGTAGGATTGACAAGCTAAGAGAAATGGTTGCTGTCTGTACATCTAGCTTAGGGAGGATAGAAATTGTTTAGTGGTTAGTAAAGATCCGATAGGCAAAAGTTACATGGATTTACACTTTAAAGTAACTTTAATTTTATGCAGTAAACACAATAGTGTGAATTTGACACACAGATCATCTACTTGTGCTCTTGTAGACTAAGTCTTGAGTTTAGTAGCATTTCACCTGCTATCTTAATTGGATACCTTTAGGGAAAATAGTGGAAATCTATTTTCAGTTTGAATTTCAAGTATGGTACTACTCTGAAAAGCATCTAATCCCTACATTTCCAAGAGCAAAATACTAAAAAAGAATACAGAGCTTGGTGAGATGGCTCATCAGTTAAGAGCATTGGCTGCTCTTCCAGAGGTCCTGAGTCCAATTTCCAGCAATGACATGGTAGCTCACAACCATCTATAATGGGATCTGATGCCCTCTTCTGGTGTGTCTGAAGACAGCTACAGTGTACTCACAAATATATAAAGAATACAAAACATATGTGAAACAAAAATGAACAGAGTCAAGTTTGTCTACTTTTCTGTCTTGAATAAAGAACACAGACTATTCACCAATACCAGATCATAATTTGCATTCTCAGCAATGATTAGATACCATTGACACATATTCATTGTGTTTTCATTAAAATTCCAGAGCTTTGGATTTTAGAGCTGCAATTCAAGGATCAGAGCACTGTCTGAATCATTTTTATAACTTTCAAGTTTTCTGAATGATTTTGAAGCATGTCCACATTAAACAACTCCTGGATGAGAAACTGAGAAATCAAGGAATGTTCCACTGATGGGGACATGTGTCAGGTTAATTTCAGGATACTGTATCACCATGGCAATGTGAAATTTTAACAAGTACAAAAGGGAGTGATGACAGAAGTGTGCTTATCAACACAAAGATGCAATTCCAAATAGTTGGCATTCGATGCTAACGCCCAAATCGATAACCTATAAAGAAAGACACAGAAAGTGGAAGAAGCGTCTGGATAGACTTGTAGTTTTATTTATAAACTAGATAGGGCTCCAGTTGTCATACCTTGCTTTAAAGGGGAATGTAGATGTTGACAGGAAGGTATTTTTGGATGTCACTAATATAATCATTGATAGATATTTGACTTGGTTTTATTCTGAGGAAATACTATGAGGGGAGAAATAAAAGTTATTCAGAGTAATAATGCATTCCATCGCTAAACTGCACCATGTGACTGCCCATGTTATTCATCTGTCCTAAAGACTTTGAAGCTGCCTGGTCTAACCATAAGATCTCATCTAGTAGTGAGGCTCTGCATAAATACCTTCTATCACTTCAATTCCCCTGGAGAAGCATGTAAAACCTCCTGAACAGTTTGCTTTTCCTATTCATGGAGAGGATTCCTTGAACTTAAAAATAGCAGTTTCTCACACTATGACACCTAGACAGTGCTGACAACAACATGTGTCTATTCAGGCTGCATAGAGGTTTCAGCTTGTGTAGTAATTATTTTTCTACCAGTGTGATAAAACATTAGGACAAAGGCAAGTATAGATATAAGGAAGTATTTGGGGCTTAAGTTTCCAAAGGAAGGAATCAGATTTCATCACCATTGTTATATGGAATCAAGGCAGCAAGCAACAGACATGGAGGCAAGTCCAGCATCCAAGAGCTTACATTTTCATCTAATATCCAGAAACAGAGGTAGGGAGGAGCACACACACACACACACACACACACACACACACACACACACACACACACTTACACACGAATACAGAGAAAGAAAGAGAGAGGGAGGGAGGGAGACAGAGGAAGGGAGGGAGGGACAAAGAGAGATATACAGAAAGAGACAAAGAGAGACAAAGAGACAGAGAGAACAACCCAAATGTCACTTTTGAAACCTCAAAGCCTGTCTGCTAAGACATACTTCTCCCAGAAAGGTGACTCCTTCTAAGTCTCCCCAAACTTTCCCCAACTGACAGTTATTCAAGTTCCAGGGACTACTCTACCATGTTATCCAAACTACCAAGGTTGGATCTCCAAAACAATAACATTATGGCACAACACCATATGATCAGAGACCCAGAGCTGTGCAGATCTGTAGGATGGTTCAAATTCTTGAAATTTCTTTAGTTTAGTTATCTGTATGACATAATTAGAAAATGTACATTCTCTGGGAGGAATCACTTTCTTGTCTTATTCATTCTAACAGTAAAATATTCACTATGAGGATATTTATAAAGGCATGTGCAGGTTCTCTTATTGATAAGTCATTCATATTATTCATGCTCAAAGCAACTGATCCGAGTGCAGTCTATCAAATGTGATTTTAAGGGGGTATTATGAGAAGCAGCTACATAACCTGGGTGTGGTGGCACACACCTTTAATCCCAGCACTTGGGAGGCAGAGGCAGATTTGAGTTCGAGGACAGCCTGGTCTACAAAGTGAGTTCCAGGACAGCCAGAGTTATTCCAGAGAAACCCTGTCTCAAAAAACAAAACAAACAAACAAAAAACAAAAAAAAAGAAGGAGAAGCAGTTACATTTTCATTGAGTTTCCCACTGGCTTTGTAGAGCCTAGCACCACTTGCTGTGAACCGTTGGGAAAATTTTGATGACTTCTACAGCAGACCTCTAAATTCCTTTTTTCATTCCACACTTCTTTTCCATTTCATTACAAAACTGTTTTTTTTTCTGCCATATTGCACCCTATTTCTCAGTTGGGGTGGCCTGGAACACATTCTGGCATGAAGCCAGGAGAAGACAGAGCCAAGTCCATAATGGTTTGTCCACAGCCTGTTTTCCCCCAGTGAGAAACAGCAGGACATATGCTGTGGTTCCCCGTCCTTTGCGTACCCTGGTGCTACTGGCATATCCAGGAATTGGGCCTGGCGAGGGCAGGGGCGGGGGCAGATTTTAAATTAAATTAATTTTTAATTGTTTTTATTCTAATTATTTTATTTTTAATGATAGTTTTTAAATTTATTTTAATAATATTATTTTTAAATTTTAAAAAAACTTTTAGACAAAGAAGCACGATCTTGTACATTATAGATTTTCTTATGACTTGTGGTTTTATCTAACATTTTTAAGCTTATGGATATATATTATAGAGCATGATAACTGAGGCATCAAGCATAAATCCCATTTGTTATGTACAAAGAAGTGTTACACTGGAAAGTGGGGTGTAAAAATACATTAAGGCATAGGAGATACATGTGGATCGGTGGTTAAGAGCACTCATTACTGTAGCAAAGAACTCAAGTTGAGGTCTCATTGTTCAGATTGTAGCTCAGAACAATCTGAAAGGTGAGATCTTTCTGGCCTCCATGGATATTGCAAGCAAATGGGGCACATACATACAGGCAGAACACCTATACACATACTGGTTTAAATAGGCTACATATAATATACATAAGTGCTTTTCAGCACATAGAAAGATAATAACTATTGTAATTTGAATAAACCACTATCATAGTAACATAGCTGTATTTGTTTTTTCCTGCCCCTTTCTAGAAATAAAGGTTCAGGCAGATAATATTCTAGCCAATTTATGTTAAAAATGTTGGTTCTGGAAAACTTTAAACAAAAATGTAATATGAAAAAAAGATTGGAACATTGAGATTAGTTTCTTAGCTGTTGGGAAAATTTAATGCAAATACATTAATTCACTATTTATATGAAAAGGGATAGAGAATATCTATCTTATATAAGATATTGTTGAGAATTTGGAAGCTCTTCATCTTCTATTTGTGGACATGGCATTGATATCAGTTTTTTTTTTCTTAAACACTTGAAAGAATTTAGCTTTGATGTTCTTAGTGAATTCAATCTCTTTACAAATTATTTGTCAGTTTGCATTTCATATTTTCTTTGAGATTCAATTTTGATATATTGTATTTTTCCAGGAATGTATCATTTCATATGGATTTTCCAATCTGTTGCTATGTAGTTGTTTATAATAGATTTTTCATGACTTTTGTGTGATTAGGGTCTCCATGTTGTTATTAAAGTTATTTGAAATATAATTCTTTTCCTTCCTTAACCTAGATAAAATATTGTCAATTTTGCTCAGCATCTCTCTCAAAATATTAAATTATTTGTTTAGATGATCAATTGTATCATTGCATTGGTTACATCTTTTTACATTTTAACACCCACATTTCTGAAAATGAATTAAGAACAAATAGCATTTAGAATACATGAAAGAATCCTATTATTTTTAAACAAAAATGTTAAAAAAATACTACCCAGTCTAATATGTAAAATGTTAATGAGAAATCCTAAACACAAGTTGAAGGGGACACCTTTATATCCCCTAAGGAAAGTATTCATATCATTAAAATATCTATATTTCCCCAAAGGATATATATTTACATTATAATCCACATCAAAATTCTGTGGCATTATTTATTTAAATAGAAAATATAATTGTGATCAGTGCATGAAACTGTAAAATTCTTAGTTGGCCAAAGAAACCTTGAACAGCAGCAACAACAACACCATTTGAGGTATCACATCAGTCACTTCAAAACATAAGAAAAGACTGTAGAACCACACAAAATGGTATTGACATGAAATGGATACTTATACCAATGAAGAACAATTAAGGAACCCAGATAAAAGCCAAAAAGTTAACAGTATTTTCTGCTTTGAGCTCTCTCTCTCTCTCTCCCTCCCTCCCTCCCTCCCTCCCTCCCTCCCACCCTCTCTCTCTGTGTCTGTCTGTCTGTCTGTCTGTCTGCATGAACAATGGACACAGCAATGGAACCCTCCCTACCTTTGCACATACATACCAAACATTTCATACCAAAAATCTATTTGTTACTAAAATGACCTGAAGATGCACATGTGGAAAGGACAGACATTTCACAGAATAAAGTTTGAGAAGATGCATATCCTCATATTAAAATATAAACATGATCAATCAACACCAAATAGATAAAATTGCTTAAACGTACTATTGAAAAATAGAAAGTTACTATAAGGAAGCATAGCAAACCCGTTTCAATAACCTAGGCCAGGATTTTTCACATATCTCAAAATCAGAAGAGACAACTTAGAGACTGAGAAAAGTATTTGCAACTATGCATATGGATAAATTCCAAAATTACAAAAATGAAATTTCTGAAGAACCATAACTCTTCAGTAGAAAAATTAAACCATTTTTAAATGAGCAAATTATCTAAATAGGTGGTATTCTCAAAGACCAAATTAAAAAGTCTTCAACATAATTAATCATCTGTGAGCCACAGATCAAAACCATCATCCATCATTTATATCACCTAAAAGTTGTTTTCAAAGTTATCTAAAATAACCATAAACACTGACAAAAATTATACCCTGAAAACAGGCAAGAAACCAGAGTGAAATAAAGGCAACAAGCAGTTTTTCTCAGGATGTGATCATTAGAAACATTGTTAAGTAATTTCATCAAAAACTTCTACATAATCAAACAATCTCACATCTTGGTTACCACATCCCAAAAGTATTAGCATTTTATATTTGTACTTCAATATTTAAGATTACCAAGATTTGCAATGAGCATAAACCCCTGTTTTTCAGTATGAATGGATCAAGAAAATATACATTGGTAGAATGGATGTCTGCCCAGCCATAGAAGAGTGTAGTCATTTCAAGTATGAAAATAAAAATGAAAATAGCAGATTGTATGGCAAGTGAAATGAGTGAGACCGAGAGGATCCCATTCATATTTATTATAATCTAGCACTTGTTAAGTTTGTAAAGTAGTTACTAGTAGTAGCTGGGAATTGGAGAAATGAGATGGTTTAGGTCAAGATTATTTAATTGGCACAAGCAAACATTTACCTAAACATAATCAATAGTTTTGACTGCTATCAAGTATCAGGGTTAATATATATAACAATAAATAATATTGTTGTATAATGCAGCTCAGAGAGAAAGTTTTTTTTTAAGTTCTACATGTTTAAAGTGATTGACAAAGCTAGTTGCCATGACAATCATTATACAATCTATCCATAAATCAATCATCACAATTAAAGATAAAATTATACTTGAATATGGTAGTTTTATAGGTATCTGCAGGGGTGGGGATGACACTGGGCCCATAAGTTTAGATATTTGAATGTTTTATCTAAGTTCGTGGAACTGTTTGATAAAGATTTGAAGATGTGAGCTTCTCGTAGGAGATTTGTCACTGAAGGTAGGCTTTGGTCTGTCCTAACATCCATACCATTCCTATTTCTCTCTATCTCATGCCTGTGGATCAGTAAGCTCTCAGTTTCTCACTAGCACACTGCCTGATGCATAAAGTGGTCAAGCTGCTAAAACTGTAAGCACAAAATAAACTCTTCTCTAAGTTACCTTTGTCTTGATGTGCTATCACAGTAATAGAAAATTACCAAAGGCAGTATTCCATAGAAAGATCCCTGTGCTGAGTGTATATATCCGTGGTGGTGGTGGAGGTGATGATTAATGATGATGATGGTGGTGGTGGTACAATGAGCAGGTAAATGTGGGAATGATCTTGCTCTGGTTGTAGTGGAGAATGGATTTTGTCAAATGCTTTCTCCGCGTCTAAGGAGATGATCATGTGGTTTTTGTCTTTGAGTTTGTTTATATAATGGATTATGTTGATGGATTTCCGTATATTAAACCATCCCTGCATCCCTGGAATAAAACCTACTTGGTCAGGATGGATGATTGCTTTAATGTATTCTTGGATTTGGTTAGCGAGAATTTTATTGAGTATTTTTGCATCGATATTCATAAGGGAAATTGGTCTGAAGTTCTCTATCTCTCAAGTTTCTCTTTTCTGTCTTCTTCATATACTTAATATTATTTAAATTGAATGTGTTGTTTGCTGTTTTGTGTAATTACCTATCTGTTCCATGAGGGCAAAAACCCCTTAAGAAGCCCCTTTGTCTGCCTCAAGTTAGCTGCATTATGGCAGGCTTAGGTTCCTCAGCAAACATTTATTCAATGAGTTAACATGAGTTATTTTTCCAAATATGCTTTGTTCCCTTCTGTGCACGATCATGCTTTCATAAGATTGACAGAAGTAGCTGATGCTGCCAGGTCTTTCTGTGGTTTAGGTATCAAAGTAATTGTGGCTTCATAGAATGAGTTGGGTAGAGTACCTTCTACTTCTATTTTGTGGAATAGTTTGTGGAGAACTGGAATTAGATCTTCTTTGAAGGTCTGATAGAACTCTGCACTAAACCCATCTGGTCCTGGGCTTTTTTTGGTTGGGAGACTATTAATGACTGCTTCTATTTCTTTAGGGGATATGGAACTGTTTAAATCATTAACTTGATCCTGATTTAACTTTGGTACCTGGTATCTGTCTAGAAATTTGTCCATTTTGTTCAGGTTTTCCAGTTTTGTTGAGTATAGCCTTTTGTAGAAGGCTCTGATGGTGTTTTGGATTGCTTCAGGATCTGTTGTTATGTCTCCCTTTTCATTTCTGATTTTGTTAATTAGGATGCTGTCCCTGTGACCTCTACTGAGTCTGGCTAAGGGTTTATCTATCTTGTTGATTTTCTCAAAGAACCAGGTCCTCATTTGGTTGATTTTTTTGAATAGTTCTTGTGTCCACTTGGTTGATTTCGCCCCTGAATTTGATTATTTCCTGCCGTCTACTCCTCTTGGGTGAAATTGCTTCCTTTTCTTCTAGAGCTTTTAGGTGTGTTGTCAAGCTGCTAGTGTGTGCTCTCTCTAGTTTCTTTTTGGAGGCACTCAGAGCTATGAGTTTCCCTCTTAGAAATGCTTTCCTTGTGTCCCATAAGTTTGGGTAATTTGTGGCTTCATTTTCATTAGGAGACTAGAGAGTATAGGAGTCAGGATCAGAATAGAGCTCAGTAGGAAAAGTGCAAGCTTAACAAAAGTAGGCATGACATATGACTACACTGCATAAATAATGTTTGAAAAGACAGGAAGGAAATAAAATTATGAATGATGTGATAATCTACTTGAATAGGACCAGAGATACAAGGAGTAGGCTAAGGCAGAAAGTGTGGGGTGACTGGCAGAGTAGCAAGGCTTGACAAAATAGTGAGTGAAAAAAGAGGAATCAGATACAGTTAAAAGGATAAATTACCTCATTGTCTGTCTATTATGTCTGTAGGACATCACTTTAGGAAACCTTTGACTTCAACTTTGGATAAGACGCTCACCAGTCAACATAGTTACTTGTATTAGAACAGGTCAAGAACATATTTTAGAGATTAAGCATTGATTGTATTTAGAGTGATAACTGGAAGGTATGGATAGATTAGACATTTTAATAACCTCAAAATGCCTTCTGAAATGTGAATGTAGAAGAGAGGTTATAGGGAATTTCAAACGACAGCATTAGTATTTCCTGGAGGATGAAAAACTAGCTATAAAAGGAAATGAGTAAAGAAAACTCCACACTAAGTTCTCTGAATATCTTATTAAATAAATGGCTCTATTTGAAGACTAAAGTCACCTGTGTTGTTGATGTGCTAAACTCAACTTGTTATCAGGAAATTTTCCTCCTGTAACACCAACCTGCTAATGTGTTTCAAATTCTATTAATGAGCACCATGAAACTAAACTTCCTTTAACACCTGCCAAAAAATTTGCTAATAACACAAAAGCTGTGAAATGAAATCAACTTTGAAAAATCTCTATCCACTCTGATTTTTAACTCGGTTAAAAACAGTGATATAATTCAGTTGGTGTGTTCAAGCTGGTAAGAGCTGGAACCTATGTGTATTTTGTCACAATTTTGATTTTAGGGATATTATCTTATAGTCTAAAATTAAAGTGCCTGGGAGTATTCACAAAAGTGTTTAATCAAATTCTATAAAGACAAGTCTATTTGATTTTCTTCCATCAAGATAAATGGTTGTTAAACATTTAACAAGGATATCACTGCCAAAAACAAACCAAAGACTTATCTATTCAATTAAGACAAACCTCTTTTCTTTTAATTCTAAAACTTTAGCTCTCATTCATTTGTATGACACCCGTGTCTTTACTTAGTAAAAGTATATTCTAGAACTCATTTTTATTAATAAGTTCATAAATTATTCTGGCCGGCAGCTGCCACCAGTGAGGAATGAGTTTCTACAAAGAGCAGACTCTTCAGATCTATGACACCTAGGAAAGACTCTCCCACTCAGTGAGAATATGCCAAACGTTGTTTGGAAACCCACGATTTTTGCCTTCAACATAGGTAGAATATCTGCTTCACACCATCATATGGGAAATGGAGTAAACTGGTGATTGATTATATCATAGCAAATAATCAATGCTCAGCAGATTTTTCTTTTTCTTGCGCACTCAACACAACCACAGCTATCTGAAAGGCAGTGGCTAAATATAGAATAAATATGCTTTCTTCATTGGGAACTAGTTGGTAGTTATATAACTAGTTGTAGAATTAGTTATTTTCCTGTTGGAACAATAAATCCCTGAAGTAAGAACAACTTGAGAGAGGACTTATTCTATTCACAGTTTAAGCTTATATAGTCCATCCTAACAAGGAATGCACATTGAGAGGAGCGTGAGGATAAGATGGTCTTGTAGCATTTACAGTCAGAAAGTAGAGATTGATATGTGGTAATGATTTCTCTAGCTCTCTCCTTAGACTGAGAAACAATCTGAAAGAACAGTGCCGTTCATTCCATCGGAAGAACAACAAGGTCAACTAACTTGAACCCTTGGGGAATCTCACAGTCCCCACTGAACCACCAATCAAAGAACATACAAGGGCTGGGGCTAGGCCTTTCCACACATATGAAGCAGATGTGCAGCTTGGTCTTCATAGCTCCAAACAACTGGATGACCGTGACAATAGGGTGGGGTCCAAAGAGCTGTTCCCTGTCTGTGGGATATATTCTTCTCACTGGCTGTGCCATGATGTGAGGATATCCAGGTGTGGGCTACAGTTTCACAGAGAAATGGAGGAAGGATGGGGGGAAATTTATGTGGGGAGGAAGGAGAAGGGGCAGTGGGCAGGATATAAAGTGAATTTAAAAAAATAAATAAAAAATACCAGTGCCTTTCTCTTTCAGAGTGACTTTTCCTCCTCAAAATGTAATATAAATAATTACTGATAGTTAATCAAATCTAAATAATTGTTAGTATATACACTCAGAGGTTTGTATCCTAAGACAATGTAGATTCTGTCAAACAGACAGTAATGTCCTTCAAGTATAGAGTTATTACTTCTTTATATTTAGGAGGTAGCATGATTTAGAGCAGAAATATGTTATATGGACAACTTTCTTGATACTTAAAGAGTCATCATTTGAATTTTTGTTTAATTTAATTTTACTACTTTTCATGTTAATCCTTTCATGGATTCATGACATAATTCTGGCTCTCAATCTTATTTTTTTATTTATTTACTATTGACTCTATTCTTTCTCTCAATCCACTTTGTAGGCTTAGAGTTCTTAATACCTACTTTAATAAGGGTTCTCAAATGATTTTGATCTGCCCACTTCTAGCCCACTGTCCAAAAGATGGTAAATAAGACACTAGGATGTGGACCAACCTGTTTAGATGTAGTTCTCTGGGGAGATTCCAATATCTGTCAGGATACAAGCAGACAGGTTCAGTAGTGTCAGGATACCAAATACAAATCAGCAGCAAAATCATGATCCAGCAGAATCAGCCAGGCCACCAACAAATCAGCAAGAGTCAACAGAAGTGACTATGCTGTGCCTCTCTCAACGAAGTGAACATCAGCAAGAACAAGAGACCAACTACATGAAGCTTGTAAGGCTACCTATGCAAATACCCCTGTCACTATCCATTGAATCCTATTTATACTCTCTCCAAACATCATGTGTCCTCCCATGGGTCTTAACCTCAACCACAACATATGTGTCTGTGTCACATGACACACTCAATCTTTCTTACTTTCTAGTGACTCTTTCTCTCAGTCCTCACATGACATTACCACGTCCACTTCACCTCTTATTTTCTTATGAAGGGATTGAAATTACATATTTAGAGATTTCTCTCCTGCTACTATATCTTACAGCATGCCTATTGTTCAGGTTGCTCATATAGGCATTTAAAAATGTCAATGGGTGGCATATGATGAGCCTGGTCATTTAGAGCTTTTGTGATTTTGTTACTTTTATTATTTTATAGATAATAATATTCCATTATTTTCTAGAAAACACTGATATTTCTTAATATTGATGCTAATGGCATTAATATTAATGCCACTACTGTATGGTAGTCTTACTCTTTGGTATTTCTCGTTAGTCAGTGTGTTTGTCTGAAACACGTAGGAAACATTCAACTTATTTCAGCTTACTATAGACAAACTGCTTATTTTTCCATGATGTCACAGTGAATCTATCTGTGTTTTACATTTACCTTGTATCTCTTTTAGACAATATTTGACTGATTCTTGATTTGGACACAGTGTGAAGGATTTAATCTATATGTGTTTTTATAAAACAGAAAAAGTTATTATTTGTATTTGTTTTACATTTTTCCTTCTAATTTTCCTCCATTCTATTGCTGACAGTACTTTTTAGCCAGCTACTTTTAGTATTCACTTTTAGTATTTATCCTTATTATTTAGCTACATTTCTTTTGTTTTAATGAACAGAATTTAAAATTATTTTTAACATTTGTTGATCTACTTAATATAGAATTTTTCATGAAAACACACACACGTACACACATGCACACATACATACAAATTAATAAATGTAATCACAATTATAACCCTACTTTGAACAGTAATGTATGGCTATTGTAATATACATGTTATTAGTATCTTAACAATATCGTAAGTTTCGTTCTCACTAGTTAAAAATTTAAGAATAATAAGAAAAAATATAAATACTTAGCCATAAAATGCTGTATATTCCCATAGATTTACTATTTAAATTGACCATTATCTCCTGAAATCCCTGTTGGCTTCTGGTATCACATTCCAATTTTAGCAATTTCTGTAAGTCCCTACTACTGGTTCTAGATCCTTTCTGTTTTTACCCCTTTAGATACACATTATCAACTTATATGGCATTAATTTGAAAGTACTGATATTGTCTCTCGCTTTCCTTGTAGTTATATATTTACAAGAGTGAACTCTTTCCTCTGGGTTCTGTAATCTTTGGCATACTTTCCAGTTCCTTTAAATATTTTTTATGTAACCCAGTTTTCATGATTATTATACGTGGGAAGGTTTGAATGACTCTTCTTCCTTGACACCTTAGCTGAGAATCAGATGGCTCTATTGTGAATCATTTCATATTTTTGCCAATATAAAAATGACACCTTCAGTGTAACAGAAAAAAATGTGTAAGTTCTCAGAAAATCCAGTCTTATGAACTTGGTTTAAATTTTTAAATAAAAATATAATATGCTGCAAAATAAAATTTAAAATTGAAATCAATCCTTAAAACTGATAACATGCTCTGCTGATTATACTTTCATTTTATTTTAAAGTAAAAGTAGATACATGTTATTCAATAAATTTATTTTATTTTTGTAATATGCTAATTTTTGATTTTTCTTTTTTTAAAATTAATCATTTTATTTGTTTACATTTCAACTGATATTCTCTGTCCCTGTTATCCCTCTATAACTTCCCCATTCCATCTCCCTTCTCCCCTCTCCTCTTTGCCTTTATGAGGGTGCTCCTCTGCTCATTCAATCACTCCCTCCTCACCACTCTAGCATCCCCCAACACTAGGGAATCAAAACTCCACAGGACCAAGGACCTCCCCTCCCTTTGATGTCAGAAAAAGTCATACTCTGCTACATATGTATCTGGAGTCATGGATCCCTCCATGTATACTCTTTGGTTGATGGTTTATTCTATGTTAGCAGTTCACAATTGAAGATAGTTTGAATGAATTTTTCATATACAAAAGTATAATATATATATACATACATACATTACATACTACATATTACACATTACATACTACATATTATATGTATCAAATTGATAACTTGGTAAACTTTGCATTAAATTCTTTGGAACAAAAGTGCATGGATATTTAGGGAGAATACAGATCAGCCCTTATTCTGCTCCTATAACTGAAGTCCACAGATTGGACTATTGGTGAGAAATACACATTCATTAAGTTTACAATTGTGTGGGCTGGCAGACAAAGATTATGATACATGATCATTTTATAAAGTTCTCACTGTTGTAACCTGACACTCAATTACTCTCCCATAACTCTATCTTTCCTTCAAATACTCTGCAATGATTGTTTCAATGATCATGAACTTGAACCTATACATTACATTATAGAAAATATAAAAACTTCCCAATAACATATATGTTATGTTTTCACATATGAATTATAGGAGACAAAACTATAAAGAAAAATATCGAGAATGGAAAGGATTTTAAATTGCTTTCATACAATATGCATTTTATTCTGTCAATAGAAATAAAAATAGTTCTAGTCAGGGAATTTGGTTTATAATTTCTAGAAAGAAACTTAAACAAGATTTAAATCTTATTGAGAGATTTCGAGTCATTTATGTAAGATTCAGCTTTCAACTTGGAAGGTAAAAGTAGCATAAAAACAAGAATAGAAAGGCATGTGAAAATACCTGTCTCATCCTGATGATATTACAGTTATTTTTTGGCATCTGACATCTTTGTGGTGAGGAAAATGCATTCCATCAAAATGAATTAGAGATACTTCTAAGCTAAAGAGGTCAGGTACCAAAAAGCTTGGTTGAGAACAATACAAGTGTCAGAGTATGTTGATTTAGTTTCTCCTATCCAAAGTTTAGAATCCCTTTGTTTAATCACAAATGGCTGTGTTCAATAACCATGTCCAGGTTTTCATCATTCTTAAGATTAACCTGACTTTGTGACATGCTATTCAATCTACTAATATTTATTCAATCATGTGCTTCTATGTCTCACATATTTTCTCTATTTTCATTGTGTCAAGCAAATGTGATGTGTATCATTCTTAGAAAGCAAGTGCCGTTGCTGCTATAATAAGCATCTTTGTATGGCTTACCTTCCTAAGGCTTTATTGTAGGTGACTGTGCTTCAACTATCTATGAGGAAGCTATACCTTGCTAAGTGATCTTCAGTGTCAATGTGGCCTCTCCTTCAAATATGTAGTTGTTGGCACCTGGAATGTTCATTTTATATTGCCTTCCAAATGTATTTTCATTATTAAATGGTTAATAGATACAACTATATGTAAATATATGATACCATTTCTTGGCTGGAAGAATGATTTGAACAAGTTTCCAGCAATGTAACTTAGTAGTGATGCTGCCAACAGTCGGATATTCTCCACTGTGTTGTCAGTGATGGGGAAGAGCCAAGTTAAATGTACTTTCATTCACACTGTTTCATACTGCTTTGAGCCCTTTAAAACAAGTTTCTTTCGCCATGTCAGATGGATTGTCAAGTTTCAGAAATAGTTCTATATTCCACAGAGGTCAACTCCCAACTCTTATTCTAGCAGCCACCCATGGAATCTTCCTGGGTACTCATCGTCTTTGAACAACACACTCAAGCTATAAGCTGATGAGAACAACCACTCTGCAAAACAAAATTTGTAGCTAAAGGTAGAGTAATAGCAAAGGAAACGAACCACTTTTAGTGTTTTAACTTTTATTATTGTAATTTCATAACAAAATTCTTGTAAAGGGCAACCTTCTCAGTTCCTAATGTCAAGGAGATCTTGTTTATTTTCATTTTTATTTTTTGGATATTTCTTTATTTACATTTCAAATATCCCCTTTCCTTGTCTCCCCCCCCAACCCCCTCAATCAATCAGCCCTCCCCCTGCTTCTATGAGTGAATTTCCTCACCAATTCCTGCCTCCCTGCCCGCTATTTCCCCTACACTGGGCCATCAAGCCTTCACAGGACCAAAGGCTTCTATTCCCATTGATGCCCAACAAGGTCATTCTCTGCTACATATGCAGCTGGAGCCATGGGTCCTTCCATATGTACTCCTTGGTTGGTGGTTTTAGTTCCTGGCAGTTCTGGGGGCATGGGGTGGTTCTGGTTGGTTGATATTGTTGTTCTTTCTATGGGGTTGCAAACCCCTTCCACTCCTTCAGTTCTTTTTCTAACTCCTCAATTGGGGAAGCCATTGGGGATACCATGCTCAGTCCAATGGTTGGTTGCAAGCATCTAAATACATTAACCTTTCTCTTTCCTAGCAACTTGGCTGGCAATGAAAATGAGAGGCTTTTGAGGAGGAGCTCCATTCTTCCATGCCTTATCCTTTCCTTTTCTCTGAGAAGATATCTGTATTTGACAACCCCAACAACAATTCTGACTACCTGTCAGCTATGTCTGAGTCAGCAATTCCTCTCACTTCTCACCTGAATATCATTTAACATCTGCACTTTGATCCTTGGGTGCTTACCTTAGCCTCTCCTGGTGCCTAAATTATCAGGCTCTCTAACATTGAATGCCCATGACAACTACCATTGCTATTGATAGAATATGTGCTTCTCATCTCTGCCTTCCCTTCACATCAGTCTTTCCTCATTTTTATCTCCTTCCCTTGGAACAACAGTTGCTAGTACAGTTGACCCATCAGTCCTCCTTGGACTTTAATGGCTCAGATAATGGAAGCCTTCTCATCTGTTAGTAATTTCTTCAGTTTGTTGTTTCACTGTATCAGAGGGAAGATAATTTCCACAGTGAGATTAAGAAGGACACATCACATGTTTAAAAGCATGTACATCTGAAGATATAGATGGCATTCACTGTAAACCATGCAATTATTGACACCTTGGAAGCTCAGTATACTTGTGCTTCTGTATCTTTGTTACTATAAGCAAAACAAGAACTAATAGATAGTGTATAAATTAAATGAAGCAAACCTAGCTATCAAATGTGTGTCACCCCATTGCTTGCTAATTATTTACTAAAGGCAGCTACTTATCTTTCACAGTTATAAAGAGACAGATATAGAGATTTATGCCCAAAATGCTTCTGCCCTTGAAGTGAAATAATAAAATTTTATAAATACAAGTATTATTCATCTGTAGCTTCCATATACATGTATATACGCATATGTACATACACACACACATATATTCTACTATATGCAAATGATTCAGTTTATTGAATGTATTAAGCAAGTTTGGGAAGCTGAACTCATATGTTAGGAGAAAGCTATTTCCTATGATATGTTAGGCCATTTTAGTTTTGTCTTTCCTCTTTGCTACATGAAATGATGTAATATCTGTCAAATATCTGCTTTTGAATCTCTTCTTCATATTATTACCAATATAGGTGGTAGTAATTGGTCTCATCCATAATCTTATGATAGACACCTTGGTTTGTTGGACAAATAGCAGTGGTCTACCATAAAGTCCTTCCTTGTGCTTCTTGTAACACAGGATAAGTGCAATTTTTAAAAGCAGTATCCAGTGTATTTTGTCTTTTCCCTCCCTTTCACACTTAAGTTTGGTAGAAGAACTTCACATTGAGGAGACATAACATTTTCTGTTAGACCAGATAGTGATGTCTCCTTGTGAATCCTTAGAAATTGTTTCATCTCAGGAATCTTGGTCATTAAATTGTTATAAGCAATTTTTTTTCTGCATTCATCATATTATTTACCCCAAATGCCCTATCGTGTTGTTTTAAAAACAAACATTTCCAGTCATTCAATTTACCAAATGAAAACTCAAGAGCCAGCTACAGAAGTGAAAACCTGATAGCCCAGAGAGGCAGAGAAAGCACTCAGCTGACCTTCCTGCTCTATCCATGTCCCAGAAAGAAAAGACCCTATCTCCTTCTCTACGCTGTCTTAAGTACCCTTTAAATCAAAGACCTTCCTTTCAATTTTCTTTTGTTTGCTCCTTGTCAGCTGATTGCTTGTTCTGCTTCTTGACCTAGAATTGATTTATTTGGCTCTTGAATTTAAAAAAATTGTGCTAAGCCAACATCAAACTAAAAGGAGAAAAACTTGAAGCAATTCCACTAAAATCAGGAACTAGACAAGGCTGCCCACTCTCTCCCTACCTATTCAATACAGTACTTGCAGTCCTAGCCAGAGCAATTAGACAACAAAAGGAGATCAAAGAGATACAAATTGGAAAAGAAGAAGTCAAAATGTCACTATTTGGATGATATGGTAGTATATGAAAGTGACCCTAAAAATTCCACCAGAGAACTCATAAACCTGATAAACAACTTCAGTGAAGTAGCTGGATATAAAATTAACTCAAACAAGTCAATGGCCTTTCTCTACACAAAGGATAAACAGACTGAGAATGAAGTTAGGGAAACAACATCCTTCACAATAATCATAAATACTCTAAGGAAGTGAAAGATCTGTATGATAAGAACTTCAAGTCTCTGAAGAAAGAAATCAAAGAAGACCTCAGAAGATGGAAAGATCTCCCATGCTCATGGATTGGCAGGGTTACTATAGTAAAAATGGATTCCTTGCCCAAAACAATCCATAGATTCAATGCAATCCCCATGAAAATTCGAACTCAATTCTTCACCATGTTTGAAAGGGCAATTTGCAAATTCATCTGGAATAAGAAAAAACTGAGGATAGCAAAAACTCTTCTCAACAATAAAAGAAGCTCAGGTAGAATCACCATCCTTGACCTCAAGCAGAATTGTGATTAAAAAAAACTGCATGGTACTGGTACAACGACAGACAGTTAAATAAATGGAATAGCACTGAAGACCCAGAAATGAACCCACACACCTATGGTCACTTGATCTTTGATAAAGGATCTAAAACCATCCAGTGGAAAAAAGACAGCATTTTCAACAAATGGTGCTGGCTCAACTGGCAGTTAGCATGTAGAAGCAGTCGAATTGATCCATTCTGATCTCCTCGTACAAAGCTCAAGTCTAAGTGGATCAAGAAACTGCACGTAAAACCAGAGACTCTGAAACTTATAGAGGAGAAAGTGGGGAAGAGCCTTGAAGATATGGGCACAGGGGAAATTTTCCCAAAGAGAACACCAATGCTTTGTGCTGTAAGATCAAGATTTGACAAATGGGACCTCATAAAATTGCAAAGTTTCTGTAAGGCGAAGGACACTGTCAATAAGACAAGAAGGCAACCAACAGCTTGGGAAAATATCTTTATTAATCCTAAATCTGTCAGAGGGCTAATATCCAATATATACATACAAAGAACTCAAGAAGTTAGACTCCAGAAAAGAAAACAACCCTATTACAAAATGCGATACAACCATCAAATCCAGACACTATTGCATATAACAACAAGATTTTGCTGACAGGACCCTGGTATAGCTGTCTCCTGTGACACTATGCCAGTGCATGGCAAATACACTTTGGATGTGGATTTGAAAGTGGATGCTCACAGTAATCTATTGGATGGAACACAGGATCCCCAATCAAGGAGCCAGAGAAAGTACCAAAGGAGTTGAAGGGGTCTCCAGCCCTACAGGAGAAACAACAATATGAATTAACCAGTACCCCCAGAGCTGGTGTCTCTAGCTGCATATGTAGAAGAGTATGGCCTAGTTGGCCACCAGTGGGAGGAGAGGCCCTTGGTCCTGCAAAGATTCTAGGCCCCAGTATAGGGGAATTCGAGGGCCATGAAGTGGGAGTGGATGGTTTGGGGGTCAGGGGGAAGGAGGAGAGTATAGGAGATTTTAATAAAGAAAATTAGGAAAGGGGATAACATTGGAAATGTAAATTAGGAAAACATCTAACAAAATACGGGATATAGAGCTAAACAAAAATTCTCAACTGAGGAATACCAAATGGCTGAGAAACACCTAAAAAAATGTTCAACATCCTTAATCATCAGGGAAATGCAAATCAAGGCATCCCTGAGATTTTACCTTACACCAGTCAGAATGGCTAAGATCAAAAACTCAGGTGATACCAGATGCTGGAGATGATGTAGGGAAAGAGGAACACTCCTCCATTGTTGGTGGAATTGCAAGCAGGTACAACCACCCTGGAAATCCGTTTGGCCATTCCTCAGAAAATTGGACATAGTAATATTGTAAAATCCATCAATACCCCTCCTGAGCATATACCCAGAATGTGCTCCAACTTGTAATAAGGACACATGCTCTACTATGTTCATAGCAGCCTTATTTATTATAGCCAGAAGCTGGAAAAAACACAGATGTCCCTCAACAGAGGAATGGATACAGAAAATGTGCTACATTTGCCCAATGGATTACTACACGGCTATTAAAAACAAAGAATTTGGGCAAATGGATGGACCTGGGGTGTTATTAGACGCGTTCTCACGCCCGGCCAGGAAGAACACCACAGACCAGAATCTTCTGCGGCAAAACTTTATTGCTTACATCTTCAGGAGCAAGAGTGTAAGAAGCAAGAGAGATAGAAAACGAAACCCTGTCCCTATTAAGGAGAATTATCCTTCGCCTAGGACGTGTCACTCCCTGATTGGCTGCAGCCCATCGGCCGAGTTGACGTCACGGGGAAGGCAGAGCACATGGAGTGGAGAACCACCCTCGGCACATGCGCAGATTATTTGTTTACCACTTAGAACACAGCTGTCAGCGCCATCTTGTAACGGCGAATGTGGGCGCGGCTCCCAACATCTCCCCCTTTCCTTTTAATAAGAGCAAATAGGCCACCCATATTAATGAGAGTGGAGATAGAGGTCAAATCCCCAGTGTGTAGGTAAAGGAGCCATGTACAGGATTAGCTCTTAGGCTCACAGGCTTTTACCCAGAGCAACCCTGACCTGCTCCCGTGTCGTTTTGCCTGGAGAGAAGGACACTTGGACACTCAACCTTCTTGAAAGATGACATGTCTCCCTAGAATAGGCTCATATATGCCGCAGAGCCTTTCTACTGCAGTGCTTAGCCGTGCAACTCTCTCGGGCTGCTGAAGCACACTCACTCTATCCCGTGCAATGAGACTAGCCTCATGGGATATAAGAGCTGAGTGGCCAGCGACCTATTGCCTAAGCATAGATATATCAGGGGAAGCTCCATGTTCTAGTCCTGCAAGCGCCTGGGCAATAACCACCTTGTCTCTCCTAGTTTGGGCCTTAAGCTTACAGACCAATCAAAGAAGCAACACTAATCCACAGCAAAGTGTATCTCCAAATAATATTAATCCCACCCATTTTTTAAAGAAAGAAAATGCTGAGGAGATCCAATTGGGTAATCCTTTGGTCAGGGACAGGTCCAAGCGCGTGGAGTTGACCTGAAGTCTCAATTCCCGAAGGATCTGTTCAAATTCAGCCATCCAATTCTGTAACATATACTGAAAAAGACTTTTTTGACAAATTAGCTGCCCTAGTAAATTTAACATACTGAATGGAAATAACACACAATCCCGGAAACTTTTGTTCACATCCCTGCTGAGTTATTTGTCATAATACATCTAGTTGTATCTGGACAAGATCTATGAGTTGATTAACCAGCATGAGACCTCTCTGTATCTTGACATTAGCTGAGGCCTGTTTATCTATGACTGTAGTCACTGAGGCTGACAAAGTGTTAATGGTGTCAGTCGTCTGGACCTGTCCAGACAGAGCCAAGGCTGTCTGAATTAAGGCTAAACCCAGTTCCTAGTTAGTGGTAAAAAAGCAGGAGAATACTTGAGCATTATACATCACCGTCATTGGGAGTGGAAATGTCGACATTATCCCCCAACGCTGCTCTCTTTTTATTATTGACGCCCTGGACATCACCAAGACGAGGGACATCAGTATTCCCTTGGTCAGTCTGGATTTTTCGGGTGAGTCTTTCTGGTATCCAAAATGGGTTGTCTTCATTCTGTGGGAAAACACAGACCGCTCCCCTGGATCTTATCAAAATAGGATCCCGGCCATACCATTTATTATCAAGGACATTTTTCCATTTAACCATCTCATTGGGCCTATCTGGCTCTGTACAATGACGTTCAGCCGCAGTATGGCCATGAGCATCAATATTTAAAAAATTGAGTGTAAAGAGTGCCATAGACACAGACACTCTTGGTGCTCGGGGTAAAATCTCTTCAATTCCCCTCTTCTGTTTTATAAGATAGGTTTTGAGGGTGCGATGCGCACGCTCAACAATACCCTGTCCTTGAGGGTTGTATGGAAGTCCAGTCAGGTGGGTCACGTCCATCTGACGGCAGAACTGCTGGAATTTTTGAGACGTATAAGCTGGTCCATTATCAGTCTTAAGGAGTCTGGGTTTCCCCCAAGCACTCCATGCCTCAAGACAATGTTGAATCACATGTGAGGCTTTTTCTCCGGTTAACGGAGAAGCAAACATGATGCCAGAACATGTGTCAATGGACACATGGAGATATTGAAGTTTTCCAAAGGAAGAAACATGTGTAACATCCATTTGCCAGACCTGTAGAGGTCGAATACCGCGTGGGTTAATTCCCACATGAGGAACTGGCAAGAACTCACAGCAGCTTTGACATTGAGTAACAATGTCACGGGCTTCTTTTCTTGTCAGGGAGAAACGACTGCGTAATGTTTCAGCCGTCACATGAAAATTGTTATGTAAATTTCTTGCAGCCTCTACCGGGGATGATAGGGCAGCAGCCACCACTTTAGTGGCCTTATCTGCCAAATCATTTCCCAGAGCCATGGGGCCAGGTAGGCCTGAATGGGCTCTAACATGAGTAATATAAACAGGAAATCTTCTAGATAACAAAACTAATTGTATTTGCTGAAAAATATTGGCAACTCTACTGGAAGGCTTAATCACTCCAGCCACTTCTAAAAGATTTACTGCATTAACCACATAACAGGAATCTGACACAATATTAAGGGGTTCTAAAAAGGTTTTTAAAACTTCTAAAACCACTAAACATTCTACCACTTGAGGTGAATTTTCATTATATTGTTTGGATACCACTTTACCATTAGCCACATAGGCACCTATGCCAGTTTTTGATCCATCAGTATATACCACAATCCCATTTTTAAGTGGGTTTCTTACTGTTATTTGTGGAAACACAACAGATTGATTTTGGGCAAACTGTAAGATTGGATGTTTTGGATAATGGTTATCTATTTGTCCTGAAAAGGAGGTAACTAAAACTGCCCAATCATTAGATGTGGCTGCCAAGGTTTGAACCTGTGCAGCGGTATAAGGTACAATTAAAAGATATGGACTTCGCCCAAAGTGGGTGATTGCTGCTTTTAGACCTTTAAGGGCAAGCTGTGCAATTGCATCAGGATACCAATCTATTATTTTAGCTGGGGATACGTTTGGATGGATCCACAACAATGGCCCATTCTGCCACAAAACTGCAGTTGGCAATTGTGCTGTCTTAAAGACACACAAACTGAAAGGCTGCGAATCCTCAATACGTTGTAATTGTGCATTCTGTAAGGCTTTTTCCACTTTTTGTAAGGCCTGGTTAGCAGCTAGAGTAAGAGTCCTAGGGGAGGAGATATGAGGATCTCCTTCTAAAATACCAAACAAAGGCCTTAACTCAGCGGAAGGAATCTTTAAAAAAGGTCTGAGCCAATTAATATCTCCCAACAGCTTTTGAAAATCATTTAAGGTATGGAGGTGATCTCTTCTTATCTCTACCTTTTGGGGCACAATCTTATCTGGGGACACCACAGAGCCCAAGAATTGTCCTGTATCAGAAATTTGGACCTTTTCTGTGGCTATCTGTAAACCCCACTGACTTAAAGTTTTAAGTAGAAAAGGATATGCCTTTTGTAGCATGGTAAGGTCTTTATGGCACAGGAGGATGTCATCCATGTAAAGGAGCAAAATTAAAGAGGGGAATTGTTCCCTCACTGGCAAAAGAGCTTCTTGCACATAAAGTTGGCACATTGTAGGACTATTGGACATTCCCTGTGGTAAGACCTTCCATTGATACCTCTTATCAGGTTCCATGTGATTAATAGAGGGGATGGTAAAGGCAAATCTGGGCCTATCCCTTGGACACAAAGGTATAGAAAAGAAACAATCTTTAATATCTATAATAATTAAATTCCAGCCACGTGGTAAGGCGGAAAGTACAGGGAGACCCCTCTGTACTGGGCCAAATAAGTTCATTTGCTCATTAATGGCTCTGAGGTCATGGAGCAGTCTCCACTTTCCTGACTTTTTCTTAATTACAAAAATTGGAGTATTCCAAGGTGAGGTAGAGGGTTCAATATGGCCTAGTTTTAATTGTTCCTCTACCAGTTGAATCACAGCTTCTAGTTTTTCAGAGGATAGGTGCCATTGAGGAACCCACACTGGGTCCCCTGTTTTCCATGGTATGGGTCGTGCTGCCCCAATGGCCGCTAAGGAAAACCCAGACCCTGTCTGTCTTGGTTTCCATTAGGTGAGATGGGCTCTATCCTTCCCTGTTCTTGATGTCCTAACCCTTTTCCTTCTTTATAACCCATCTTTGCCATGATATTTTTTGCTTTAGTTGAATACCCTCCCGATGGGGCGTTTTCATTGGACAAAATAAGGCCCAAATGCTGCATAATATCCCTTCCCCAGAGGTTAACCGGGAGTGGGAGCACATAAGGTATGAATTTCCCTTGCTGTCCTTCAGAGGATTCCCACGTCAAGGCAATGGAGCTTATAGTGGGACATGATTGATAACCTAGGCCCTGTAATGAATGAGATGACTCTGTGGTGGGCCATGCTTTGGGCCACCAATGTGTAGAAATTATACTTTTATCTGCTCCGGTATCAAGGATGCCTTCAAACTCTTTTCCGTTGATCTTAAGGCAGAGCTTAGGTCTATTATTCAAAGATACAACCAAATAGGCAGAATCATTTCCTGAGGAGCCCATTTTCTTTATCTCAGGTCCTGCAGATTTCTCCCTGGTATTATCAGGGAGGAGCAGCAGCTGAGCTATCCTATCTCCTTTACTAATAGAAAAAATGCCTTTAGGGCTTGAGCACAGGACCTGTATTTCAGGGGAATGTTGACAATCCATAACTCCAGGGTGGACTACTAAGCCCTGCAAGGTGAGTGAACCCCGGCCGAGAATAAGGCCCATGGTTCCCAGGGGCAAGGATGGTATAGGCTCCACTGGCACCGGCTGAATACTCATTTGAGGCATTAATAGGAAGTCGGAGGCGGCACGCAGGTCCACCCTTGTGGGTCTTCCTGGGTCGCCTCTCTGACTGCTTCCTGGGTCCTGACAAACCGGTTCCCATATCTTTGAGGGCCCTGGGACCGAGGGCCCGATGACCCGTTTTTTGGCACATCAGTTGATTGACTATCAGGTGGGGGAAGAATTCTGCCCTTTATATCCCTCACAGAGCGACACTGGTTAGCTCTATGATAACCCTTGCCACACTTAGAGCAAAGAGTGAGAGTCCCTCCCTGTTTATCTGGAGCTCTGCAATCTTTCTTAAAATGCCCAGGCTTTCCGCAATTAAAACATGTCCTCTGATCATTTCTGCCCATGGAGCGGTTCTGAGATTGAAGGATGGCGGCCGCTAAGCCTGCATTGGTGAGAGGTCCCCCAAGCTCTCGACAGACCCTGAGCCAGTCTTGTAAGCCTTTGTTCTTTCTTGGGGCTATGGCCGCTCGGCACTCCTTTGTGGCTTGCTCATAGATTAGCTGTTCTACCAGAGGCGCGGCTTGCTCTGAATCTCCAAAAATACGCTCTGCTGCCTCTGTCATTCTGGCCACAAAATCTGAGAAGGATTCCTGAGGTCCCTGGACAACTTTTGTTAATTGACCAGTGGTTTCACCTGCTTGGGAGAGCGCCTTCCAGGCCCTAATAGCCGTGGAAGAAATCTGGGCATAAGCTCCCCAATGGTAGTTTGTTTGATCAGCAGAATAAGCTCCCTGACCCGTTAACAAGTCAAAAGTCCAATCTCTCTGCTCTGGAGTCAAAGCAGCTGCGTTTGCTCGGGCCTGCGCTTGTGCAGTTTCATGCCAAAGAGCTCTCCATTCCATATATTTGCCCATACTAGGGAGAGCGGCTTTTACAACCGTTTGCCAGTCGGCAGGAGTTAGTGCCATGCCGGCAAGCCTGTCTAACTGCACCAAGGTAAAATTAGCATTGGTTCCATATTTACGGACCGACTCGGCGAGTTCTTTAATTTGTAAGTATTCTACCGGAGCGTGGACACGCCCACCCTCGGCTCCTTCAAAGACTGGAAATGCCTGTTGTATTTTCCTTTGTTCCTCTCTGGGAATGAATGAGTCTGCGCACTGCCTCTCTGCGCACTGCCTCTCTGCGCATCTCTCTGCGCATTGCCTCTCTGCGCATCTCTCTGCGCATTGCCTCTCTGCGCATTGCTGACGCACTACGCAGGGCGGGGACTCCGCATAGGGCGGACCTTGAAGCCGACTGCCCTGAGGCCAATCAGCAAACTGGCCTTCGCCAGCCGCTTTTGGCTTCCTTAACTGATTAGCTAGCACTTTACCTGGCTGGTACCCTTTTTTCTCATAATGAGCTGCTTCTTCCTCCCAGTCTGTTTCTTCAGAGGAGAATTCATCATCTGATTCAGAGCTACCAAGAGCTGGCTCCCCGAGCCCATCCAGCGATGAGCACAGGCTCCTTTTCCTAGAGACCTCCGCTAATTGATCTTTCTTCTTTTCCCTTTTTCCTCTTTTTCTTCTAATCTCTCTCCAGGTATTCCTACCTAACCTTAACTTTTCCTCGGGTTCAAGACCCTTGGAAAGGCCTGTATACTTATTTTGTGTACCATATTTCCTCTTTGTTCCTACTCTCTCTCCCCACTTTACTTCTGATAGCTTGTCCTGAATTTCATCTAGAATCCTCCCTGCCTTAACCACTTGATAACATGTGAAAAGGAACAAAAGGGCTTCTAACACTAGAAAAAATTCAAGGCCAAACATTTTCCACTTTACTTCTGATAGACTGTCTTGAATTTCCTTAGAAAGTTCAAGGCCAGGCGTACCTCGTAAAGCTATACTTACGGGTTACCGCCGTTCCCCAGCTGAAAAGTTCTGAATTCATGCAGTTGAATCCTTCTTAACAGTCTGCTTTACGGGAACCTTTATTACCGCGACCCGCAGTTCTGGTTCTGGAATGAGGGATCTTCCTTGCGCCAGTGATGGTAAACTCTCGTCCCGAGTTTTTTCTCGTCCCGGAATTCGGCACCAATTGTTATTAGACGCGTTCTCACGCCCGGCCAGGAAGAACACCACAGACCAGAATCTTCTGCGGCAAAACTTTATTGCTTACATCTTCAGGAGCAAGAGTGTAAGAAGCAAGAGAGAGAGAAAACGAAACCCCGTCCCTATTAAGGAGAATTATCCTTCGCCTAGGACGTGTCACTCCCTGATTGGCTGCAGCCCATCGGCCGAGTTGACGTCACGGGGAAGGCAGAGCACATGGAGTGGAGAACCACCCTCGGCACATGCGCAGATTATTTGTTTACCACTTAGAACACAGCTGTCAGCGCCATCTTGTAACGGCGAATGTGGGCGCGGCTCCCAACACTGGGGGGCATCATCCTGAGTGAGGTAACCCAATCACAAAAGAACTCACACAATATGTACTCACTGATAAGTGGATATTAGCCCAGAAACTTAGAATACCCAAGATATAAGATACAATTTGCTAAACACATGAAACTCAAGAACAAAGACCAAAGTGTGGACACTTTAACCCTTCTTAGAAATGGGAACAAAACACCCATGGAAGGAGTTACAGAGAAACAGTTTGAAGCTGAGACGAAAGGATGGACCATCTAGAGACTGCCATATCCGGGGATCCATTCCATAATCAGCCTCCCAACTCTGACACCATTCCATACACTAGCAAGATTTTGCTGAAAGGACCCAGATATAGCTGTCTCTTGTGAGACTATGCCAGGGCCTAACAAACACAGAAGTGGATGCTCACAGTCAGCTATTGGATGGATCACAGGGCTGCCGCAATGGAGGAGCTAGAGAAAGTAACCAAGGAGCTAGAGAGGTCTGCAACCCTATAGGTGGAACAACAATATGAACTACCCAGTACCCCCCAGAGCTCGTGTCTCTACCTGCATATGTATCAAAAGATGGCCTATTCGGCCATCTGTGGAAAGAGAGGCCCATTGGTCGTGCAAACTTTATCTGCCTCAGTACAGGGGAATGCCAGGGCCAAGAAGTGGGAGTGGGTGGGTGGGGGAGTGGGCGGGGAAGCAGGAGGGAGACTTTTGGGATAGCATTGGAAGTGTAAATGAAATAAATACCTAATAAAAAAAACAAAATAAAAAAACAATGAATCCATGAAATTCTTAGACAAATGGATGAACCTGGAGGGCATCATCCTGAGTGAGGTAACCCAATCACAAAAGAACACACATGATATGCTCTCACTGATAAGTGGGTATTAGCCCAGAAACTTAGAGTAACCAAGATACCATTTGCAAAGCACATGAAACTCAAGAAGAAGGAAGACCAAAGTGTGGATACTTCCACCCTTCTTAGAAAGGGGAACAAAATATCCATGAAAGGATTTATAGAGACAAAATTCAGAGAAGGAATGTCCATCCAGAAACTTCCCCACCTGGGGATCCATCCCATAAACCACCACCAAACCCAGACACTAGGCATATGCCAACAAGAGACAGCTGACAGGAGCCTGATATAGCTGTCTCCTGAGAGGCTCTGCCAGTGCCTGGCAAATACAGAAGTGGATGCTCACAGCCATCCATTGGACAGAGCTTAGGGTCCCTAATGAAGCAGCAAGCGCCCAAGGAGCTGTAGCAGTGCTATAGGGGGACCAACAGTATGAACTAACCAGTACCCCAGAGCTCCGTGGGACTAAACCACCAACCAAAGAAAACACAAGGTGGGACTCATGGCTCTAGCTGCATATTCCATGAGAGTGGCCTAGTCGGTCATCAATGGGAGGAGAGGCCCTTGTTCCTGTGAAGGTTCTATGTTGCAATATAGGGGAATGTCAGGGCTAGGAAGTAGGTTGGGGAGCAGGGAGAGCAGGGGAGGGCATGGGGATTTTTGGAGGGGAACCTAGGAAAGAGGATAGCATTTAAATGTAAATAAAAAATATCTAAATAAAGAAAATATCTAATAAAAAATGTGTGTGGTAGGAGTTGTTTACAGTAAACAAAAAGCCATTGCACAAAACAGGTGTTCTAGGGCTCACAAACCACAGCAATGTTTTTTCTTTAAAAAACACAATCTTGAGGTTCACAATTTGGTCAAATGTCCTGCAGTACCATTGTGTCCCATTACATCTACATGTTCAATAACACTTCTAACACTGGGCAATAATGGTCCCCCACAGACTGACATTAAGCTCTGCACAGTTCAATTACTTCTACATATTTTTATAAATCAGCTTAACAGCTACAACTTAATATTGATTTTCTGTGAATAAATTATAATTAGTGAATTTAAACTCTTCAGTGTTTTATTTAATAAAACTATTCTTCATAAAGTAGTGCCAGAATATGAAGCCATAGAAATCAACTAATGTGAGAAAGGAATTATTTTTATTGTCCAAGAGTCCTAGAACAGTGTATAATTCATTTTAAGATAAAGTTTTGAAACCATTTTAAGTTGCTGATGTGGCTACTTTATTAAAGAATTCTTTAGATGATAGCTTATTAGCAAGCTTTACAATTATGTCTCACTCATTAAACTGATATTGATTGCTCAAAAATTAAAATATTAGTAATTTTGCTCTCTAAAGAAAAATAGCAAGACTAACATTACTCAAACAATAATGGAAGGCATAAAATTCAGCGTATTCTGCCTGAAGCAGGTGTTGAAATATCTACTTCTTGCAGCCAAGAAAATGCTTTTATCTTTTGCTAGAAATGGGTTTTATGCTAGTAGCAATTTATATTCTATTGTCTTGGAAAAGTCATTAAGAAGAAAAGGCATCAAGAAATAATGTGTCATAACAATCTACAATAATGTTTTTATGTGTCGATAAAGGTGAATGTCAACGCCTGCCACTTTGATTGCATAAAAATATATTTAATGTGAGATGTGTTTGGGTTTCCTCATGTGTTTCATTGCTTATAATTTCAAGCCAGTAACTCTCAAGTTTCACTTGACTGCTAACTTTTGGGTATATTTGTCCTCATATAATAGGCAATACAAATAATTAGATATTATATCAATCAGGATGCTGCCAATACACCAATTATCTTGTTTAAGGATTGCTTGTGTAGAAAGTATCTAAAGTCTACATTTAGAACTCCTTTTATGAATTTGTTATTGAAAAGTTGGAAGAAGTGGTGATCACCTACCTTAGATTTCCAGGAATATTTACAAAGCAAATATGATGATGAATCTCAGATGTGCAGTTGCATCTCATATATTCTATGTATATATACTTATATACATGGAATATACATATAAAATGCAAGCAATTATGCTCCATATCCCAGCTTTATAATCAATGTAGCCAGTGTGTTTAGCCAGTTAAATCTGTATTTGTCTTTAATTCAGAGACTGAGAAAGCAGATATATAGCTCAGCTGTTCAACCCAATCCCAACAATAAGGACAGAAGCGTAGAAGAAGGCAGGAAGAATAAAATGGTAACACATGATGGCTCAGGAACTCAACCTGCTTCTAAAAATAATGTTCTTGTATTTTACTGGGTGTGTAGGAGTGAAACCGTGTATTGCAAGAAGAGAAATGCAAGTTGTATTTATATATTTTATTCCAAATTTGAACATATATGCACATAAACACAGGAGCTTATTAACATTCAAGACAATTTATTTTTAGGATGATGAGACTGTGATTAGCTCCATCCTGCCTGCAATGCTTTCAAGTTGTGTGAAATTAAGGAAGCTGCTTAATTTCTCTAAGGGGCAGATTTTGCTGACAAACTTCGGATAATTACACTAACACTGGAAGTCTAATTTCTGGGCATGAAGTGAGATCATAAATATAAATACATGTAAAACCTCAATAAATTTACAGTGACAAGTCCTATGGATCACTAATAAAAATGTATAAAATTCAATGATGGCTAAATTTTTAATAATAAGTGATTATATTAGCCTTAGTATGGAGAAAAATCCGAGAAAATACTTGCCATTTAAATGAATCAAAATAGACCCGAAATATTTTTCTTTCCAACCCATCCAACTTTTAGTCTCATTACCTGGATATCTGTGTGAAGAAACTTAGTTTTATATTATCATGAGAAGGAAAAAAAATCCCAATAGCTTAAAAGAAGTTCTTGTCAGTATGAGTGATGGGCGTATCAGTGCTCAGGCACTTTGAATATGGACTTCAGCCCATCACTGAGAATGCCCCTTCCACATGGAAGCATGCTTTGCACTGCAATCCCTGGAGACTGATGACCACAGAGAAGATGCCTAAGCAGTAAATTGCTATGGATCAGTTTTGATTTGTATGGACTTAAGCAACAAGGTCATCAGATTCTTTTGTTTTTTCAATTACTGCCTGACTCATTTTTATCAGCTGTGCTAAAAGTTCATTGACAATTGCAACTTTAGCTTAACAGAAATATATTAAAAATAATTCAAGGAACCCAACTTCCAATGCACTCCCTTTATGTGTGAATATTGCTGATGCCCTGCTTTCTTTCTACCCTTTCGCGAAATGCATGATGCCAGTCTATTTTTTTCACTTTGATTTTTATTTCTGGAAAGATCAGCAGAATGCTGATTCTTTTCCAAAACAGCAACGGAAATACTGTCAAGGAAGCTCACGGTGTAGAGATCAGCAAGGCTCCCAGTACAATCAAATTCAGGCACTTAAACTCTAACCACCACATGCTTTTAATTTTTTCCCAACACCTACAGTGCAAATGAAAATGAGCAATCTTGATTTGTGAAAAAATAATTAAGCTCACCACTAGCATCTTGAACTTTATACATACCTCTTAAGAATCACCAGATAAGAGAAAATAGCACCTGTATTACTTAAAGGTTGGTTGGACTGTAGCTCTTTTGATAGGGAAAATGAGTTTCTAAATTCTTTATAAATTGCTCTTTTGTGATTACGTAAAAGCTCAATAACGAGAATTTTGATTTTGTGGAGGAGATACTGTTTAGAGGGCTGATGGTTCTGCTTCTCACCAGCCCAAACTGGAAGCAAATCTTCAATTGCTCTACCTAGGACCTTGCTTCTATATAATCCAAAGCTGTCTTAAGCTTGTGGTCAAAAATGACCTCCTAGAACAAAAGGACCTATAAATACGATGGAGATAGAAGACCACGAGCATGTTATTTCATGTGACCTTTAGATGCATTTTGTAACCATTTTTGAGCATAGCATCAGTGTTCAGTCTTTGATATATGCGATGAGCACATGAGTTTGACACTGACATCTGCATCTCAACCTTGGACACCTTGAAAACAGGCGAACTGAGGCATGAAGGAGACTGGAAGAAGAAGGGTAGGAAATTAACACTGTGTTATCTGTATTGTGATGTTTTGTAATTTAGAAAAGCTTTATTTCTAGAATAGATTTACTTAATATTTGTCCTTGAAAATATACCCATGAAATATATTTACTTACTTTTGATTCCTCAAAATACTTAATATAAGTAAACATTTAACATCTTTCCTGGAAATTATTGGAGTTTTGATGGTTCTTGAGAGTTGAAACTCCTTGATTATAATATATATCTTGGGTTGTATCTGAAAACATAGAATCATATGTCTATCACTGTACCATATCTCAATAACACTACAGGGTTTGGAGTTACTAGCAGTAGAATCTTTATCTAGCATGTACAGAGAATGAGTATAAAACACTTATTTTTAATTTTGAATCTAAATTCTATTGAAAGGAACTTCTTTTTTTGAGAAAAAACAAAACAAAACAAAACAAAACAAAACCTAAAGACCATGAGAAAATGCAGTATGTACTCACTTCAGTGTTTCTAAATATCAGAACTTTAAAGTATCAAGAGAGGTTTGAAGAAAAATATTACTGTTGTATCCTAGCAAATGCCAGGAAAGATTCAAAATATAAGGAAGATCACTAGGGGATAATTTGTTAATGAAATTGTTTAAAGGAAATGGTCACTGGAAGGAAGCTAATAACTGTTCTGTTGTCAATGTCAAAGTTGAGAAAGTTCCAAGTCAAGGGCGTCACTTCAAAGTGATAAAAGGACCAATTTGGCAGAAAAGGAAAATAACCTTTAACATGTCTAACAAGACGGTGCTAAAACGAAAGTGTGTAATACAAAACCTGGTAGAACTGGAAAGATTGCAACAGGAGTGCATTACTCTAGCTGGAGACCCCAATATCCATCTATCATGACTGTAAGATGGAGAAACTGACTAGCAGTATAAATGATATTTATAAATGTCAATGAGCTTAACCTTGCCAATCAACTGGATTCAGTAGATGTATTTATAGATAGCCATTGAATCGTATAGATATCTTCACCCAAAAGAATAGAATATGCAGTTTTTCTCAAAATCGATTGAACATTCACTGAAGCAGAATTCATTCTGGGTCATTGTACATACTTTAACAAAAAATTAAATATAACAATCATATTTGTGCTTCTGAACACAGTGTACTAGTCACCAACCAATAGCTAGGAAATCACCAAATATTTGACAAATAGGTAGTGTTCTTCCAATTAATGTCATAAGTCCAAGTCTGAAATCTCAAAATGAACTAAAATAATTCTAAATAAAATAAACTTAATGAAAAAGGAAACAGAATTTATTAAACTCTGTAGTTATATGATTAATAGAGAACAAATTATATGATAAAAGCTTTATTCACAAAAATCTCTTAATATACTAGAAATTAGAATAACTCCCTCAATTTGATAATGGATAAACAGAAATGACTCTATATACAGTGAAGAGACATGAAAATATTTATAATTATAACCAATAATAACTTCAAATCTCAACATAATTTTCAGTAACTTATCAAATATCATTGTTAATAATATGGGACTTAAGGGGAAAATAAAATGTATGCAGGTGGGACTAAAAATATAAAGTTGTCTCTGTTTACAAATAAATGTGATTATCATTTTATAAAATATGAAATAAATTTAAATGAAATATTACTGAAACAAATAAAGAATTACAGAAAATACAAGATTGATATACAAAAAGTATATGACATACAGCAATACTGACCAAATTAAATTTGAAGTAAAAAGAGCATTATTCAGACTAGTCCACTAAAACGGAAATATGTAAGCATAGTTTAAGAAATAGTCATGAGGCTGATGTAATAAATATATAAATACTGTTTAGAGAATTTGGCTACATCCAAAAATGCAAACGCTTTATCTCATGATTGTCAATGCTTCACTATTATAACATTTCAGGATATTTTATAGACCTTTACAGGGCTTATGGGATCATGGTACAAGACAGGTATATGAACAGGTGAAGTGGGGCGAGCTCCAACCTTGGGAATGTCAGAAATTTGAGTTAGTAGGAGTGGAGTTGCCCCTCCCAGGCTCCATGGCCTGCTCTGATACGACCAAGAGGACTCTGATCACCCAGTCAGGAAGCATAGCACCTAATATTCTTCTCTATTCTAATGAGGCCTCTAGATAGCCTTAGCCTTCAACCAATGGCCTTCCCTTCCTGGATATTCTCACCCTCCTCCCCTTGTTCACCCCAATAAACTGTACGTGTGCACATCTACCACTAATAAAGCAATAGGGACACTCAAGGGTCTTCTCAGAAAGCTGCTTCACTGAAGATCTCCAAGGGGAAGGCCTGTGCCTAAATGAGCCTTGACACTAAGTCTCCCTTTTGATTTCTGCCCCTCTGATACTAGGAACTTCCTCCCTTCCTGCCCGGCATGCAAATGAACCAGAGGTGAAACATGTCCCCCAGACCCGGTTCCTGACTTACTTTCCAGGACTGATATACCTGTAGCACCGGGATACCCAGCGAGGAGACCAGGAAACACAGCCTTCTTCCTAGACTGCATTTCCCTCTTCTTGTCTGACATGTAGTAGCTCCTGCAGCTGGAGGGAAAAATAGGCTGTGGACTGACTCCTATTCTTTCATTCCCGACTTTGCCTTGCCTTTTCCCTTACTGGCTTACCAGAGATGCCAAGATACCCACAGGAGAAAAGCAGAATGCAGTCCCACAGGCCTTAATAAATTTATTCTAAAGTTTACATCGAAATATAAGTGACTAAAGTGACCACTATAATATGCAAGTAAAATAAATTTGGAAAAATGATATTACTTGATGTCAAAATTGTTAAAAAAAAAAAAAAAGAAGGTGAGGGCTGAGAGATAGCTCAGAAATTAAGATCCGTTTCTACTCTTTCAGAACGACTAAGTTCAGTACGGGCACCCACAGTAGGTGACTCACAGCCTTTTGTAACTCCTGGTCACCTGAATCCATAACTTTCTTCTGGCTTTACTGAGCACCTACACACAAGGTCATATACTCACACGCCGTCAAACAAAAACAAAAACAAAAAATAAACACAAAGAAGAAATTATTACATGATAATTATTACATGATAAATAATGGGAAGAAAGAAAGATTTAGTACCAAGTGAGTGTAGTAAAATGATATTTTTAGGGAATAAAGCAGACACAGTATTATAGCAGAGGCAGTCTCTTAATTCTTAATACTGGAATAATGAGATGCCTATGTGCCAAAACAAAAATATATAAATAGATATTTAAATTACAAAGTTATAAACTAATATATGTATAAATGAATATTATGAGTAAATATGTAACTATATCTATAAATGTTTGTTCGTGAATATAAATATATTTATAAATATATAATTTATTAATTGGCTTTATATATAAATATTATATACATTATTTATATATAATTTTGTATGTATAACTATATATAAAGTATATGTGTACATACTTACATACTTATAAGTATATATAATATATATTTAGTGTGCATACATATATACTATATACTACATATATATGTATGTGCATATATATACATATGTATGTGCATATATATATATATATATATATATATATATATGTGTGTGTGTGTGTGTGTGTGTGTGTGTGTGTGTGTGTGTGTGTGTGTGTATGCTATGGTCAAAGAATAAATTTAAATTGCCAAGTTATAAAACTCAATGGTAAAAGTTTTGCAAATGTACATAATCTTAATTTTAGAAATGTATTTTAATTTGGAACACCAAAGAAACAATCCCTGAAGTAAGATTTAGTAATTTGAATTTCATTAGGATAATATTTTCTTTTCTATGAAAGACAGAATCAACATATGGAAAGAAACATGGAATATTGGGAGAAAATCTTTCTCAATGAAAGACTGTTAGCAGTGGTATCTCATAGTAGGATTTTGATATTAGCTTATGGCAGACCTCAATACTAATTACCTTAGTGACTTGATTAGATAATTTCTTACTAGCACACATGTGGTACCTTTTTGCCATTACAATTTCCAAAACTTTTGGTGGTTGTTTTAACATGTGTGTGAACGTTAATATAGTTATTAATTTTTAGAGAACTTTACAAATGTGCACACAATATATTTTGATTGCTTTATTTAAAAATCTTCCCCATGTTCTTTCAATATTCACATTTTCAAATTGTTGTCCCCTTCTATCTTTATTCATACCCACTGTTGTATCTTTATTTATACTCTCCATAAATCCATGATTACTGGACCTTGTGTTAGACCATGCCTGAATGATTCAGGGCCCAAGCCTTAACAAAAACTGATTTCCCTCTGGCAGAAATCACCAGCAGTCAACAAATAGCTCCTTGGGTAAGGATGTGGACATGAGTTGTTTTGTATCCATTCTAGAAGGTTGAATGTCTTGATCTTGTACAGATCTTGTGTGTTCAGCAGTAGTCCCTGAGTTCCTGGGTGCAAAAGCATTGCCATGTCCAGAAATCACCATTTTCCAGCAGTCACCACCATCCCTGTCTCTCTCAATCTTTAAGTCCCAGCTATTGAGATGGCCCCAGAGTCAAGGAGGAAGAGATGTGATCTGTATGTCTCATTTAGTACCCAAAACTCCATAATCTCTAGTTCTCTACACACTGGCTATTTTTTTTTTCTTCATAACTGCAGGAATAAATTTTTCCGATGGTATCTAACAGTTGTACTTACACTTATAAAGATATATGGGGCAATTTGATGCTATGTCCATATAGCTAAATATAAGTAGTAGATTCAATACTGGAGCCTAAAAGCATCCCAACAACACTTCCTTGTCAGATGTTTCTTTCTGTGGAGAAAGTTGAGATTTTTTCCAACATAATATTTATATTGATTCTTTTGGGTATTTCACATCATTTATTTCTATGACATCCACTTCACATTCCTTCCATGTCCTACCCCCCAGCAAATAAGTAAGTAAATAAAGGTCTGGACCCTTACCATTACTGGGTGGTGGAGGATGGAGGATGGAGGTAGGGGTTGTCCCAGATGTCTTCCATGTCCCTCTTTCTCAACTGTGCATCTACAGTCATCTATATCACTGTGACAGTAGCTTATCTCTTCCCTAAGAACTGCTGGTAATAGATTATGGACTTCCACATGGTTTCTGTAGTCAACACAGACCAACAGGGCTTCTGTTGCAGTAGAGTCAATGACTTTGATAAAGTTCTCCAAAGCAACTGGATCACATAAATCAACATGGCTTCCATTCATAGCATGAACCACAGATATACACTTAACATTCAATAACCAAAAGAGCCATAGACTTCACTATTCACCCATCTGCAGGGAGACCATGGACACAGACATGGACCTCTGCAACAGAAAGAACCAGGACATCGCCTTAGCCTTGAGAGACAGCACAGGCTACTCAGATCACTATGGCTGCTAGAGGCAGCATGACCCATGAACATCAACATGGCTTCAGACTATAGCACGGACCACATATATTGTGTGGCTTTTGGTGGTAGCTCAGGCCACAGACATCAATATAGACTCAGCCACAGTATGATCACGGACCCAGACATGGCCCTCAGCTGCAGCTCAGACTCAACATGGAACCAGATGACAATTCAGGCCATCCATATTGATGTGGTCCCTGATGCATCATTGCCTGAAGACATCAACATGGCTTCAGGCTGAGGCATAGACCACTGATATCCAAATGGCCTTCAGTGTTAGCTCATGCCATGGCCATTAACAGAGACTCAGCCACAGTAAGGCCATGGACCCAGACCCTCAACAGCAGTCCTGACCTGGTCACCACAATGGTCTCAGGTAGCAGCACAGGTCATTCACATCAGTATGGTTCTGGGGACAGCACGTCTCACAAACATGAACACAAACTCTGGCCGTGACTTAGGCATGTCATTAGGTGATAACATGGTTCTTGGACATCAACCTGGACTTCAGCCACATCAGGACCATGGATCCACACCTGGCCTTTAGCAGCATTGTGGGACACTATGGGGCTTCTAGGAGGTCTAATTTAGAAAGTGGGCCATTCCTCCTCTTGGGCCCCAGTCTTTGCTGAGATCTACATCAAATTACAGCCTGATATTTGTGAGCTAAATGCTATTGACATTAAAGAGGCTCTGAAGAAGAAAGGTATAAAATCATTTGGTAGATCAGATGTCAGTAACCAATGGAAGTATTATATCATTATTATTAAAACTATAATTTTTGTGGATTGTAACAACATCTACTAGTAGATTATGTTGCATAGTTCTATTCTGTTCTGAACACATATTTGAATTCTCAGTATGTGTTTGGAGAATCCTTTGTGTAGCTTTGTTAAGGACTAGTCTACTTCTATGTTCCTCTTCTGAGAAGTATGCTATCCCTTCATGCTTCATGAAACCACAGGTCCCTGTACAACTTTGATTGTCAGAGCAGTAACATCTACTGCTTTTTAATTAGCTTTTCTGTGGGAATCTTTCTCTTGCTTTTCACTGGAACCATTGTACATCTGAGTCATCAAAGCTGCTTAATCTTCCAAGCAGAGGTAGAAAGACTCAGTCAATCCTTTTATGTATAAACATGATCTCATGAGTCAATTTGATGAAAGCTTGGGTTTTGATATATTCGAAAGCCTAATCAAAAATGTACCCAGCATGCTTTCTTGAGCCACCTCTTCTCAAAGACTGGAATACTCACTATCAAAATTCAGAAAGGAACCCATTTTAATACACGGTCATTGAGTTGTGCAAAGGAAATTGCTATTCCCTCTGAAAGTTGAGATTTAGTTTACTCAGTAAATTCACAATACACAATCACTTCTCAGTAATTCACCCATGGAAACAGAACATGGTGTCGATATAAATGATGGTTCAGAGTAGTCTCTTAGTAACTTCAGATGAGGGTGAAGCTCAAGATACAGTAGAACTTAAATGTTCTGTGAGCATTGCTGTAAATGCTCTGTAACTGTCAAAATGCAAGTATCTGAACACTTAGTCTATGAATTGATGCCACACCTCCTGACCACCCTAGATGTAAGAGGGCTCTTAATACCTACACATCATGTGTATATGCATAATGTTTGCAATTTTCTCAATACATGCATGACTTCTTAAGAACCGAATAAAACGCATTTCCTTCTGATAAAGTACTTAATTTTAGGTTACCATTAAGCATATTTTTCTACAGACAAATAAGAAACTACCAGGTGCTGTACATCTGACTGAATTGTTAGTTAGATTTCTGTTACTGTGCGTTCTGTGCCCAGCTCACCATTCTTTTGGCTCTCCTGATCTAAAGAAGGGACATCCCAAGGTCAATGAGATCATTATTCTCTCTTCTGTACCGCCAATGTTTATTTTTAATTTGAGACTAGTAAATAAAGCTTTAATAGGATTTTAATGGCATGTTGGACACACTTCAGTGTCCAGAGATGTGGCATCATATTTGGGATTGTCATTATCTAGATTAATTATCAATACCAGACAGTATCATTAGAGTAATGTGAAAATGGGAGAGGTTGTAAATGAATTTTTTCCTAGGCAGAGGGGAAAGAGAAACACAGCACTTCACAGGCAATTGTTGAGTGCTTGCTGTTAATTCTTTTTGCAAAATGTGCATTTTTATTATTCTGAATCTTTCTAAAGCAATTCATGAATGCATTTAGTTTGTTTAAGTTTTAAGGTCAATTTATACTTTTTAAGTATAAAAATGTTTCCAAATGTACTACTATATGTAAAGACTACAGAAAAATCTACTGTCATTTGTTTCTGAATTTTTCACATACACAGAAAAGTGGTTTAAGTGTGGTTAAGGCAAGACTTTTGCATAATTGACAAAGCTCACTCACAGCTTGGTTCAGTTTTAAATTTTTATTAAGCATCAAAAAGAGAGCTTTTAAAGAGAACATGTTTTGTTTAGCTGCATGGCATGCATTTATTCTATAGTACCTAAAAAATAACATGCCATACTTTGTGTTCAATTATGCCTATTTGCTTTTAAGTAGTATAATCAGAAAAGTACATATTTGTGGCATTTGTATAATTTGTTTAATATTGAGTTTGTGGTTTAAAAATTCTTAGAAATACAAAAAACAAATAACAGTGAAGATTATTTCAGCATTTGGAGACAAACATCTCTATTTGATTTTGTGAAATTTAAGTACATCAATTATTAAATCGACTACTTCTTTATGTACTCCACTGAAAGGAAACCTAGACCAAATCACAGCTTTTAGTGCTGAACTACAGGGTAATGCATTCTCTTTGAAGACATTTTAAGTGGCAATTGTACTCAGCATATGTAGTTTTAACAATGTATATAACTCAACTGAAAGGGTGACATTGAGAGTGCCTATGACCATCTTTAATCACAGAGTGTCACTGACAAGTATGCCACCCCTGTTGTCTGACTACAAGTGATCATAAAGTGAATCCTGATTCCAGTGATGTGAAACAAGATAGCAAAAAAAAAAAAAATCTTTAAACTTTATTAAGCAAGGTGTTTCAAATCCTAGTTTCTCCCATGCTACTTTTGTGCCAATGATTCTCAACCTGTGCGTAGCAACCCCAATTTGATTAAGGGGCCCTTACACACAAAACACAAATATTTGCATTATGATTCATTACAGTAGCAAAATTAGAGTTATGAAGCCTAGTCCTTCCTCTTTTCTTTCTTTCTTCCTTCCTTCCTTTCTTTCTTTCTTTCTTTC